>NC_084900.1:32209196-32584114 GCF_949316345.1 Pungitius pungitius
GACCTCAGTGACCTCCAGTGGCCTTGTAGGGAAACACAAACGGGTTCTGATCTTTGCCTCTTACATGGTAAAAATACACTTTGTGTGACTTCAACAATGTGCGTGTTGAATACTATATAAGCCTGATTTACAATTCAGGAATTTAAAAATAAACTACAAATATAGTTGTGTATTTATTGTTATAAGACATCTGCATCTCTCCTGTGATTACCCGTATAGATGAAAAATTCATTTCTAAAACATGTTTTCTGTCATAGTCATGTCTTTGTTGTTGTTGTAATACACATTTCCGCCACCAGAGGCTGACGTCGACCTCACACTCACACTTTCACACGAGGACACTTTTCTCCTTTCCTGTTGATGCATTCTTCTTTTCCACCACTCTTTTCATTTGTTTTCTTCCTTTTTGTATTTTATTTGAATCTTCTCCTCTCGTCTGTGATGTCCATGATGGACAGGTGTGTGTGTGAAGAGTTGATTGTGTAACGCTGTGTTCGCCAAAGACAGAGTGTGACAACTAAGAAATTGCCAAAAATGACGTAGATTAGTTTTAATATGCCCAAACATTAAATAAGACATTGTTTGCATTTGACAATCACTGACAATTTCAAAGCATCTTTAATCAGAACTTCTGTGTGATTTCAGCAAAAGTAGCAACATTTTGAACAACATTCACTTTCCATTTTATATTTTTGCTGTACGGTTCCATTTAAGCGTTAAACAGGTTTCACTGGTCAGAACTCTAGTCGGGTCTCTCCCTCGCATTGAGGACATAGCGTCAGTACCTTTCTGTGTGACTGGTCCTTAGGTGACTGAAGGTGACTTAGACCTTCAGGTGGGGCTGATGGAGGAGTGCAGCTTCCTGTGCTGGAGCTCACACTCTGTGTCGTAGTCTCTGTGGAGGCTGATGGGACTGATGCTGAAGAAGGTTGGACAGTCACTGTTAGTTTGTGAAGAGATCAATACATTTGACATAAATAACCATAATTATCTGCAAATGTATCAATGTATTTCTGATCATACAGTGAAGGTAGTCAATGAGTTTGGTGCAACAAAATACTTAAACAGTTTAACTGTTGGTTTAAATGATGATGAAAAAATGATGAAAATATGCATCTCTGACTTTAATCATCAGACTAAACACATGCAGGTATTTAAAAAAATCAACAGCTGTCAGTAAACAGTTAATTCTCTCAGTAGAAACTCACCTTTGTTAACTGTGATCTCAAACTCACTGTATGATGATGAGAATAAAGATCTATCCAAACCACATCTGTACTTTCATGCATCAGACTTAATCACCTTTGTGATGGTCACATTCAGAAGTGTAGATCTTACTGGATACGATCCTTCTTTATATTCAATGCTGTATCTGCCGCTCTCAGCTGTGACCTCATCGGTTTTAATGAGAATGTCTCCTTGTTCACACGGTTCCTTACAGAAGATTTTTGTTTTTCCAGATAAAGTGAACTCGCATCTAACTGTGATGTTTCCTCCTTCCTCTCCTGTACGGACGAGGATCTCTGCATTGATGAGACCAGTGTTTCTGCCCCCCAGTGCTGTTGAAAGGATGATCAATCAATAGTTATTACCTGGACTTCCCTTCTTCCCCTGGAATAAACTACTAGTCTGTGACTGTATCTGTGAAGAAATATTACCTGAGATTAAACTGAAAGATTTCCAGGAAAATAAAAAATAAATTCAAAAAGCTTTAAGGATTACAAAAACATATGAGAACAAAACAATTCCGAAAAATAGAATCAATCATTTGTATACCTGGCCAACTTAATTTAGGATGTCACTTTATTACCAAGGTCAATATTACATTTAAAAAATAATATTCTACAAACACACATACGTTCATAGATCTGTTGCTTGCTTTTAGCTATAAAGCCTGTTGAGTTGCTTCAATGACTGGTGAGAATCAACACAATCAAACTAGTAGGAATGACACAAAGAAATATGAGTTGTGTCTCTTTTCTGAACTCACAAAAAAATAAGGAACATGTGCTGGTAAAAATGATGTTATCCAACTTATCCAATGGACGCAGCTTGTTTTTCCAAATTGATTTTTGGGTTGTCTCGCGTAACTACAGCTGGTAACGGAGCATAACGTGAACACATGCAACCTTCATAACTGATTAACTAATAACATGAACTCAGCTCATTACACTACTTTAAAACGGACGTTGACATAATGTTGGCGAGGATTTCCATCGGAGTCTGAATCCGGGTTCAAAAATCCCGATTTTTGTAAGCATGAACGAGCTGTCTCGTTGATACGGTCAAATGGACTGCAGTGATTGGATGTCGTGCAGGCAGCGCGCGCTCTCTGCATACAAGTGGCGCACATTTTTTGACAGATGCAGATAAACAGAGCGGCGCGGTGGTGTGAAAATGTTTTCCCCCAGTTTTCATGGGAAGTAGGAAGTCTTCTCGAGTCAAAAGGCTCGAGTCCAAGTGAAGTCACGAGTTATCGATGTTAAAGTCCAAGTCGAGTTGTATATGTCTTGATGCAGTAATGTAATGTTTTGTGTGTAAAAAGGTATAATATGCAACAGGTTTCCTCAGAAAATCAACAATTGTATCATGTTTGTCCAAACATTTGACCAGAATCTCTCTTTTTTGGTGAAACTCAGCCCTGTGATCTGATTGGTCGAGCCACAGACACCACAGGGGTCACTGAGATCTGAGCTGAGAATTAATAATAGATTTCCCCTCCAAAATCTTCTTTCAGACAGCCCGGTCGGTGAGGTTAAGACGACGGTATCTCCAGGGATCTTTCTTTCCGGTTTGGTTCCATCAAAGGACAGGATTTAGGATTCAGGATCTTCAACTCTCGTCGCGGTGACCCACGTACTCACTGCCCCCGAGAGGTCCCGCTCCCCCAGCCCTCCCTCCCGGCCCAAGCAGCTCAACAAGAAAGATGCTTCTTCTGCCCCTTTGATCCGGCTTGTGTGTCAGAGGGGCCACGACAACTGTTGCATCACCTAGAAATGCAGAAGTTAAACTTTACTGGTGCAAACACAGCAATCCCCTATGAACACAAAGTGAGGCTGAAGTTGTTTTTGTTTACATTGTGTGTATAAATCTGTGTCCACGTGTCCAGGCCTCAGAGCTCAGTAAACGCTGTGTTATAACCACGGTATTTGCTTCTGTAATGTTCAGTTGGTTTGTTATATCGATCCTCACAAATGAGACAAGTATTTGTGACTTGTATCTATTCAGATCGCAAGAATTCAGTTTCCCAGTTGTGTGTCTGTGATCACGTTAAAAGCCACCTGGCAGATAAGATCTAATAAAGGATTATCTTCTTGTAGCGATAACTACATTTTAAAGTAACTTACATTACCGTCACGTTCAACAATGGACACCAACCAAATGTTTTTGAACTGAAACGAAACGTAATAAAAGTTCAATCATGAAAAATGATTCAGTATCCTTTGCTGAGTTGAATTTATAATTCATTTTAAATAAATAAAATTAATAAAAACTTAAAAAAAAGAAAGTGAATGAATGAATTCCAAACAGAAGAGGAAGCAAATCAAAGTCAGATGCTGCTGATGTGCGAGGATTTGATGGTTTAACGGCGTCTTTTTCTGCTTCTCTGCGTGGACGTCACTGGTCACGGGGCTGGTGCAGGTAGTGGCAGGACTCACGCACAGAGTTCCAAATGAAAGGTGTTCTTCACCAACGAAACGTAACATGCAAACAATGGCGCAACAAGGGACACAATACACACAGGGCTTAAATACACAGGGGATGTGCAGGTGATTGGACACAGGTGGAAACCACCATGGACACTGCAGACAATCACAGGGGAAGACAGGACGAGGCAGGAAGGGAAGTTACCCCAGGGACACAAGAAACATGAGACTACAAAATAAAACCCAAACCGTGACAATGGAGCCTCTTCTAAAGCCATTATCTGATAGTATATGTATAATTTTACATTGTAATTGCTATTGTTTGCCTATTAAAATGGCATAACTCATAGGGAACCATGGTGAGACTTTCATTTTAAGGAAAACAAAGTATTACAGTATCAACACTGCTCAAAACATCATAGTAACTATTATTGTCAATTGGGTTGTATAAATATTTTTATTCAAATCATGTTTATCTACCATCTCCACATACTAATCTATTTGTATCTAAATATGTTTGTTATATTTCGAGTTAAGAAAAACTATTGACAATTGATATCTGACAATTCTGTAAACAAAGCATTTATTTTATTTTTGTTAAGAAAAAATATATTTTAAGTTTACCCAACTTCTCCTGAGAATGAACAAAGTCTATCATGGACTATTTTATTTAGATATAAAAATATGGTACATATTTCCCTCCGCTTTTGTCCTCGTGTTAAATAAATGCCTTCAGCTAAACAAATTATAATCTAACACAACACAGAACAAAGAATACAAGAATGAATACAGTGTCTGACTGCAATCACAACATTTATTATATCTCAATTCAAGTAGCCAGTGCTTGCTGTCACATTCCTGATCAAATTGTAAAACTAACAGTAAACAAATACTGGATAAAAACGGATGGTGGCCTGCTGGTTGCTGGTTCAAAGCCTTCGTGCTCCCCTGTTGATGCAGAACGGGGCGTCGGCGGCCTCTTCTGCTGCTGATGTGGAGAACAACGTACGGAGGACGTGAGGAGTCTTCAGCGCGGCGCCCCTTCAGCTCGAGGCACCGAGTAGATCACGTTGTCTCTCTCACCACAAGAGGCAGAGCTGAGCGAAGTCTTGTCAAAGTCCACATTAGAGTAGATCAGTTTATTAGAAGAGTCTTTAGCCTGCGATGACACAAAGAGAGGTCAAAGTTCATCATTCAGGTCGTTATGGTCACATATGCATCACTGCAGCGTGTGTGCTTCCTCGTATCATGTAAACCGCAGCATGTATTGAACTCAAGTTCCACACAGCAGTTTTCACAGAAAAGCTTGTGGTTCCAGATATGATCACAAACCAGCCTGGTTCCTGTTTCTTTATAAGTTGGTGAAAGGACTGAAATTGTATGGACCTGTTTGTCTTTTAGTTTCTCGACCATCGAAAGTGCTCAAAGGTTGTATTTCTCTCTCAATGAAAAAGGTAGTCTAATGGAGTTTCTTCTCCAACTGTATAAATTAAACTTGATGTTCTTACTAAAGGACAACATCTAAATCTTTAAAATCTGAAACAAACTGAACTGAAGTTCAATCAAAACCCTTTTTTAACGATTTGTTCACAACCTTCTGTCTAATCTAGCAAATCTAAAAATTATTAAATGAATGTTTTTAAAACACCTCTGAAAACCTGGTTCATAACAATTGTACATTTAAAAAGCTATTTTAAGAAGTGGCGTCTTTCAGCGTGGGACAGATATCGCTTGTGTGAAATGTTTTAAAATCATAACTATTCCTCGTATCATGTAAACAGCAGCAGGGTTTTAACTCCAGATGTATTGAACTGTATGTATGTGTGTATTCAAAGTTCCACACAGCAGTTTTCACAGAGAATCAACAGAAGCTTGTGGTTCCAGATATGATCACAAACCAGCCTGGTTCCTGTTTCTTTATAAGTTGGTAAAATGGTGAATGGACTGAACTTGTATGTACTTGTTTGTCTTTAGTCTTCTTTTTTGTCCTTTTAGTCTTTCGAACATTGAAAGTACTTGAAGGTTGGATTTCTCTCAATAAAAAGGATAGACTGAGAATTTCTTTTCCAACTTTTTAACTTGCTATTTTTACTAAAGGTAAAAGCTGTAATTCTTTCAAATCTGAAACAAACTGAACAAAGGTTTATTTAACCTCTCTTTTGAGGATTTGTTCATAATATCCTGTCTAATCAACAAAAATAATCATTAATAAATATGTAAATAACGTTTTCATTTGTCTCAGACCACCTCTTAAAACCTGGTTCAAAACAATACAGTACATTTAAAAAGCTATTTTAAGAAGTGGCGTCTTTCAGCGTGGGACAGATATCGCTTGTGTGAAATGTTTCAAAATCATAACTATGTCCGTGTGGATTTGTTTTAGTAGATGTAACTTTGCCTGAAACCTAACATCCTCGTAAAGATGCAACTCACCGTCTTGTGAGAAGTGGCTGCAGTTGCCAAGCTGTATACGTCTGTGGTTTCGACCTCATTTTGTGTGTTGTATTTTACAGAAGTGTAAAGTGATGAAATGTCTACAGGAGCAGAAGAGCTGCGTCTGTCCTCCTCTCTGATCTCCTCGTACACGCGGTTGTCCTGAAGGAGGAGAAGAGTTTGTAGGCTTCATATTCATGAATGATGCTGTGATGTCCCACATTTACTCAAACTCACCTCTGTGTGATTCGGGTAAATCGTATCCACAGGATGATCTGAAAGGAAACCCGTTCAGTATCTGAGCTCAAAGACACAACTTAAAAAAACATTTTCTTTAAAAAATAATGATTGTAAAAAAGGTTTCGGGCCAACCTACATTCCTCTTGAAGTTGCACATTTGTGTCTTATTTCCTATTATCCTGTTATGGCTATCATAAAGTAGAAGACGTAGTGGAAGTAGAATGTAGAATGTCAGTAGAATAAAGCTTTTCTTGCCATGCCATTGTGTGTGTGTGTGTGTGTGTGTGTGTGTGTGTGTGTGTGTGTGTGTGTGTGTGTGTGTGTGTGTGTGTGTGTGTGTGTGTGTGTGTTTCCTGTTGCTTCACCTTTGGGTTTACTGGCCCTCTTCTTGCAGAGTATCAGTGCAGCTGCTAATAACACAACAATGATGACGGCCAGAGACAGACCCACATACAGCAGACCGCCTGTGAATGTTTGGGCAGAGGAACAAGTTTGTTTCACACTTCATTCTGGAAAAGATCTGAGCCAGAATAACACTCAAGCTAATGATGTCAACTTAAAATGTCCAACCCTTAGTTGTCTGTGTCTTCTGGGTCGTCTCGGTACCTTCAGGTGGGGCTGATGGAGGAGTGCAGCTTCCTGTGCTGGAGCTCACACTCTGTGTCGTAGTCTCTGTGGAGGCTGATGGGACTGATGCTGAAGAAGGTTGGACAGTCACTGTTGGTTGTGAAGAGATCGGAGCTGAGAAAACACACAAGAACAAAAGACACACAATTACACACACATCATACAGTGAATGTAGTCAATGCTTTTGGTGCAACAAAATATTCAAATCAGCTGCAGTAAGTGACAGTCTGAATTTATCAGATATTTACAGTTGTTATCAACTGTTGATGATGATGAAACAAAGATGGAAATATGCATCTGTGACATTAATCATTAGACTAAACACATGCAGGTATTTGAAAAATCAACAGCTGTCAGTGAACAGTTAATTCTCTCAGTAGAAACTCACCTTTGTTAACTGTGATCTCAATCTCACTGGATGATGATGAGAATAAAGATCTATCCAAACCACATCTGTACTTTCCTGCATCAGACTTAATCACCTTTGTGATGCTCACATTCAGGAATGTAGATCTTAATGGATACGTTCCTTCTTTATATTCAATGCTGTATCTGCCGCTCTCAGCTGTGACCTCATCGGTTTTAATGAGAATGTCTTCTTGTTCACACGGTTCCTTACAGAAGATCTTTGTTTTTCCAGAGAAACTGAACTCGCATCTAACTGTGATGTTTCCTCCTTCCTCTCCTGTACGGACGAGGATCTCTGCATTGATGAGACCAGTGTTTCTGCCCCCCAGTGCTGTTGAAAGGATGATCAATCAATAGTTATCATCTGGACTTCCCTTCTTCCCCTGGAACAAACTACCCAGTTCAACTAGTCTGACTGTATGTGAAGAAAAATTACCTGAGATTAAACTGGAAGATTTCCAAGAAAATAAAAAAATAAAAAAATAAAAAAGCTCTTGGGATTACAAAAACAAATGAGAGGAAAACAATTCTGAAGAAGACTAAAAAAGGTTGCAGGATAAATATTGAGTTAATGTTTAGAGTAATGGAGAAGAGCTATGACCATAAAAGTGTATATTCATTCCTATTCTTCCTCACACATGTATTATTTGTGATGTAATAACTTGATTTTATTTATTTAGTGTAGTTGAGAGAAATGGAGTCTGCTGAGTTCATTAAGAGGCTGAAAACACATACTCTCTTACACACACGCACACACACGCACACGCACACACACACACACACACACACACACACACACATTCCATGTTCCTGTTGCTAACTGGCTTGTAGGGAACGTCTGAGAATCAAGAGTCAAAGGGTACATTCCTTCAACATCTGGTTCCTACTCAGGTTCTTTTGTGCAGGTGTGTCTTCTGATCAACACAACTGGTCAACACAACCCTCTGTGATATATAATAATGCTTCTATTTACACCTTTTCCTGTTCCCCTGAGGGAGAACGAACTCTGCCCCTTCAAGTCATTACACTTCTGTCTGTACTTGGCTTGTGTTTGATGATTTGTGTATTATTTTTTAATATATTCCTATATGTAATACAATACGAACAAGTTTAAGATACCTTTTATTGCTGACAAGAGCATTATCCACTACTTTCCATAACGTTTCATTATAGTTCAATTGTATTGATTATTTAATGCATCAATAATGAATGTATTATGTGATCTAACATCACATGAAATAGGTAATTCTGCACAATGAGTACTTTTACCTTTGAGTATGTGTTAATGTAAATACTTTTTGTAATTTTAAAATGTCAGTGACTTTTATTAGGTACCGATTATTTCTACAGTTAATCATAGTAAGAACTAAGTACTTCTCCCCCCAATGAGTGACTCATATCAACATCCTGTTTAAGCACGGAAAGTAATATTACTTGAACCAGTTTGAGATTTGATGAAACTCTACTCAAGAGAAACAGTTTTCCATCTACTGCAAACCTAAACTAACCCTCTGGAAATAGTATTTCAAAATAAGAGAATGGTAGAAAAAGAAAGTCATCGTACTCACAGAAAAAGAAGAAGCAGATCAAAGTGTCATAAATGTTCATTTTGGAGGTTCTGATGGTTAAAGCAGCCTCTCTTCAGTCTTCACTGCCAAACCAGGAAGTGCTCACTTCTCTAAATGGCCGAGCCATATATGTATTTTATAAATAGAACGGCTAGATGTGATGGTGAACGAGCGAGTAGTAGCGGTAACCAGCCTGCCGTCATCGCAAAACCAGTTGAGGTGAAGAAAACGAGCGTCTCCTCTGTCAGAATGGAACCATCACAACCATTCCACACTCTTTGTTTATTACCTTACTGGATGACTTGCACTGATTGGAGCATTGGTTGCTTTGGAATTAAATTAAATGCATCCGTTAGTAAGCAAGGATCAATAATTAGCATTAGCTTCAGTCATCTCCCGCGATCAACCGCGCATGCGTGACGTCATTTTTTTAATCGATTGCCTGCTATCCCGATATTGATCCACATTTGTAATTTAAAACAAGTATCACAAATTACACATCAAAAGAGAGAAAATTAAGATAAAATGTTTTTGCATGAGGTCAGTGCTCCTTTTTCCTTCTAAAAAACTTGAGGGATTTGAAAGATTTAAAAAGATGCTGTAGGGAGAAAAACATTCACATTTGACTAAGTATTAACACACACAAAATGTCTTTGAAAAGAACCAAACCCATTTGGATGTTTATTATAATCTGGACTAAATAAACCACTGCCATCCTCAATGATGTACAGCAATTTCATACATTTTTATCACTGTATGCCGCTTTGTACAAAACCAATTGCACCATGCATCTAGACACTGAGACATTAAAAAAAATTTCATCTTAATTTGATGGAAATGACTATCAACAACTTTTGATAACGTGGACATACACACACATAGACACACACGTTCTGTCTCAGGGCTGCATGCGGATGGCTCCATCCAGTCGGATGACCTCTCCATTAATCATGGGGTTCTCAGCCAGTGACGTCACCAGGTGGGCAAACTCAGCGGGGTCTCCCAGGCGCGAAGGGAAGGGCACCTGGCGAGCGAGAAAGGAACGAACTTTCTCCGGGAGACCAGCCAGGAGGGGAGTGGAGAACAGACCTACACAAAAAAAGAGAATATTGAGACGCATACACCGAGGAAAATGTCCCCTTCCAATTGGTGCTTAGCTGCAAAGAGAAAAGGGTCCTAAAGTGGATAACGTGTGTGTGTGTGTGTGTGAGATTCTCCTCAAGTGTGCTGGTGATGCCACTCCTGCAGCTACGGCTGATCAGCCAATCAGAAAGAGGAGTGATGAGGTGTTGGGTTCTGCGGTAAGGAGTTGAAGACCAGACCCGACTCATCTTCCTTTTGAAGATTGTTTTCAGTTACTTTGTGATGTTTTCGTCCATTAAATAACTATTTACCGTTTGTCCAGATCTCCTGGGTTTATTATTTAACAATGTTTGCGTCCTCCACTTAGACAATTTAGGGACATGACACCGGGCTACACGGATGTCCCTAAACCACACCGATAGAACTTTTTCTGCAAAGTTGCAAAAATTTGCTTCTCTTTTGGTGTGAACGCAGCATAACTCTGACCTGGTGCTATGGTGATGACTCTGATGCCCATGGGGGCCAGATCTCGTGCAATGGGGAGGGTCATTCCAACGATGCCGCCTTTTGAGGCTGAATATGCTGCCTGACCGACCTGCAGAGGAAAAGGAGAGCACAAGGTTAAGAAATGGAGCGACCACAGAGTTGTTTATTTTATACTATGTTTCCAATGACCTGTCCATCAAAGGCGGCCACACTCGCTGTGTTAATGATGCAGCCTCTGTGTCCGTCCGCATCAGGCTCGTTCTTCCCCATTTCACCCACAGCAAGACGAATTACATTAAAGGTTCCTGCAATGTTCACCTACAGAAAACACACACAGCGAGTTTCTAATGGTGAAAGAGTAAAAGCTGTGACAATACTCAACTTCAACTAACAACCATGCATTAAACCTTACTTAAGTCAAAGTGTCAGTATTATTGGCTAAAGCTACTTGAGATGTGACAAGTGTTTTACATTTATTTAACTTAAGAAAGAGAATTACATTGGAAGATTTCATCCTTCAGTTTATCACAAAATATCAATATTATTAACACTTCTGGAGATACGCGATATTCATAGACCAAGATATTGATCAAAAACAAGTGACTAGCATAGTGCAGCAAAAATAAATGAAAATGTACCGTTAGAGTTTATGAAAGGAATAAAGTCGCATAAAAAGCTAAATCTCAAGTTAAGAACAAGAACTTCAAACTTGGGTGACATTAAGTTGCATTTCTCAGCTGGAGTTGTCACACAGCTGGAAGCGGTAGTTTTTGTCCTACTGGTATGAATGCCTTACCATGATTACACGCTGGAAGTCCTCCAGGCTGTGAGGGAGTTCCTTCTTAAAGTTATACGTTTTAACGGCGACAGCGATGCCGGCACAGTTAACTGCCAGGTCCAGCTTCCCAAACTTCTCTCTGGCCAGAGACACTGCTGACTGCACATCTGCCTCGGATGTCACCTGGGAAATGAGATCAATGTCACCAAGCATGCATGCTTTGCATCCAGCAACCAGAGAAAAGTCCTGCATGAATCATTTGGGAAAGGTCACCGTGTACCATATGTCATTATGTCAAATGACAGGTGAGTGCCATCTAGTGAGCCGAGAGCATAATATTAAAGCTCCAATTACAGCTGCAGCCTTGATCTATTATGTGTTAATCCTATTGTTATCACAATTAGCACACATTATCGCAAGTCTTCCCATAAAATGTATTATCCGTAAAGGGTGAATATTGTGATAATCAATAACAAATTGTTTGAATCATACGACTAAACATCTTATTCACAACTTTGGTAATGGTCATATGTTTAGTGATTTAAACGAGCGCGTGGCGAATCTTGGACCCACATCTGCAGGAGCGAAGGCACAGCGCTCCCCCAGACTGGCAGCCAGAGCCGGTCCGTCGGAGGAGGGCAGGTCCAGGATCACAGCAGACGCTCCGTTCTGGATCAGACGCTCCACCGTGGCCCGGCCCAGACCCGACGCCCCGCCTGTCACCAGGCCGACCATGCCCTACGCAACACGCACACACAAGGACAGGGACGGACCAGAGGGTGGTACAACAATTGAGGAATGCAGGAGAATGTTAAAAAGAAGAAAAAAAACATGGGGCACTGGGAAAGACGGGTAAAAAAAAAAATATCAGAGGAATCACTTCACCATTTAATAGTTGGAAAGCTACAAAAAGATTAGTATTGAACTGGTAATTGTGGAGCTAAAAGGAGCTGACAAATAAGGAGTCAATGGAATTAAAGATAAGAACTTCACACAAAGGATATTCTTTCAAAAATTGAGTTCTGTTGAAGAAAGGGGCATTTCTAAACACATAAAAAAGCTCCTCCCTTTGTGTATCACAGACATTCTACAGCACACATGAAGTGAAACATTTTCACTGCACAAGAAAGGGAAGACAGACATAAACTAAGAAACCAAACCCTGTAAATCTGCAATAATTCAATAGAAAATGTCGTAGATTTCAAATAGTCAAGTGTTAGTGTTAGGGTGTCAGTGTAACCGAGACGACAAAGGTTAACGTCAACGCACTGCCCGGGCTCATTCAGTCCCTTGGGTTGGCTACACAATGAAACTTCATAAGTACGAGCAAAGCTAAAGAACAGGAAAAAGAAAAAACACACACGAATCTCAGAATCCAGTTTTAAACGAGTGCATCGCGTGCTGGTGTCTCTGAGTAAACCGTGTCCGTGTTGCTATGTGACGATTTAGCGTTGTGTTTCCTCACCTTGACACACCGAATATTCGCCATCTTGGTTTATGAGTGGACTTTCTTCTTCTTTAGTGTTTAATCGCGGTGCTTCAACCAGTCTAGAGACGCATGACTGCCACCAGCTGGCTGGGAGGGTGAAACAGGGGGAAAAAGCAATTTTATATTATTAAAATTACGAGATGTTCCGACACTCTTTACTTAATATAAAGCCGTATATAGTTTTGCACCAGCACACCCAGATAGATGCAGCTGTCTGTAAATTTAAAGACTTTGACTTTTGTACAAAGCGGTGTATCGCCACGTGGTACGGTGGAGCGTTCATTATTTAATTAAAATATAACAATAAAGCAACATTCAATCATACGGAACAAAAATATCAATGATCTTTAAGAATGCCAATTAAATATACAAAATAGCAATGATATATACTTATAACACACATGGCTTTTTTAAGAGGAGTATATTACTTAATAATAATAATAATAATATACTACTCCTTGGACATGACGTGGATGTGAGGTTTTAAGCCCCGTTTACTTCCGTCTGATTTGACCAATTGGCGAGTGTTTTAGGGAACGCCCCCTTCAGGATATGACAGGTGCTGTCCAATCACAGCAGCTCTGGTGCTCAACGAGGTCAACTCAGGTGACTCAAAGCTTAGAATGTTCACATTACGATTTGATTTGTTACTGATTTATTTGTGGTGGACGAATTACTAAGAATTTATAATACGCAGCTAAAGAAATGGTAGACAATACAAGTAAAAGTCAGAATTCTGATGTTTAAAAAGTTCGTTTTAGCAGCACCATGTAAGTAGAGGTAGTCATGATGGAGACTTGCACAATTTAGTATTTTAGATATTTGACTGGATTTATATATTTGCATTGTCATTTTAAGGTTTATGCTGGTAGCTCCTAGCAATAAAGTTTTCTATTTAATCCATAACATTACATTGTTATGCATGTTTATTATAATTTGTGTAATCAATCGGAGTGTGCTGGGTCAATTAACAAATTGTATTGTAGAAAAAGGAATTTTACTTCCCTCACAAAATTAAAATTGTACCTGAGAAGAACATTTTGTACATGTACTATATTAATTTCATACTTATCTAACCAGAAAATACAGGGGGAATAGTAAAACCTGGAACATTACATCTTTTTATTTTGAATACATATATGCATAGTATGTCCAACATGTTTTATTCATTTAATAATCCTTTGAATCTGGCTAAAACTAAAATGTCCCAGGAAGACTGTAAAAGCACATAAACAATATTTTCAGGTATCAATAATTTTTGGCACAACAGCACATACTAACCAGGTGAATGAAGGAGGAAAACATGATTCTGTAGACTGTAGCTCTATTAATAAACATAAATGACATAAGTGATGTAGTACACTTTCTACAGATAATGGTAACATTTACAATCTTAACAAGGACATGTAATGTGGGCTGAATAAAGGGCCATGATGTTTATGTCAGCACACATTGCAAAAGCTGGGAGACTGTTCACTATGCTGCCACGCTGTGGAAGGCAGTATGTTGTATAGTTGTATCTCCAAATTAGGGGTTGCAATATCCCAAACCCCACAACAACACAACATACTACCTCAGCACAGCTACAGACACATTTTCCCTGGGACATCGCGAAGTTTTTAAAAAAATGTTTTATGTATCCTCGTGGCAGCCTTTGGTTGGTTGCCACCTATACACTTGAGCTGCAATTTGAATTTGCAATAATGTCAATAATTCACATTTTTCAAATGTCTTATCTACCATCAAATAGCTCATGATACCCCACTGAGAAATGTAAGTAATAAAAATACTGAATCCATGATTGAGGCGTCTTCTGAAGAGGGGCAAACAAGAACAGCAATATGCATTTAAAATGTAAGAACCCTCTTGATCACCAATGGAAACGGAGGCGTAAGTTGCCGTAGCAACTGAACGCGAGTTGAGGATATGCTGGTGGTGATCATGTAGGTGACGGTTTAGGTTGCCGTGAGAAAGACAGTAGGCTGTATAGTTATCTCCCAGATCTGGTGTGATCCTAAAACTATACAAACTACTACCTCATCTCACAGTTTCCTCTTCAGCTCCAACAATCCGTCACTTTGAAATCATGATACACAACGTGAAATAAATGAGTCCCGTTATCTAGTTTCACAAGATGACGAGAAGACAGAAGACGTGACCAATCCACAGACAACGGTGTAGCACATTCCTCCAAAGGCTTGCTGTTCTTGAGGAAGGATCTCCAATGCCAGAAGACTACCTGGGGAACCAGAAAAAAAACACTTTTTATAAGGGGGGCTGGACCTGACTAACTGGCCTCGCTAACGTTACCCACGAATGTCAAACAGCGATCATTGAGCGACAGCTAACGTGTTCTGCTGTGTGTGTTCTAGCTTCACTGGGTCAGGCTAACGAGCTAAAGCGGACACCATCTAACGCCAAACCTTTCAAGTTACTTACCTGCTCGGAAAATAACGTTTAGCGCTTGTTAGCATTACGACGCTATCTATTAAATTAGTAACAACGACCACACGTCGCGAGTTATTTCATTTAGCGTTTAACCGCGACATACAGCCTCGGAAGTCAGCTAGCCAGCTAGGTAGCCAACAGTGATCACAAGCTAGCTGACAGCTAGCTGGAATTGGCGGTTCTCGACCTCTCGGTCCGGCCGCTGTCACATCCGTCCGTCCCGCGCGGCTCCCAAGAGGTTCTTCTGTTTCGGTGACGGTTATTGACGGTAAGCTGAAAGCACATTTTACTCGCACATGGTTTAGAGCTTTGAGAGCAGAAGAATCGCAGAAAAACATATTTCGATGGCTCGCTTCACCACGCCAAAAGGATCACGTGACTGCCCCCTAGCGAGCCCCCCCCCCCCTACGTCATGCTCGTGTCAGAGAGGTGTTGCGGATCAGTGGCGAACCGAGACTCGAGGGGGCCCGACTCAGACAACTCTCATTCAAAGCATGAGTTTATTAATATAAATATGTATTTAGTATTTCCGTATTTCAGGATCAGGAAATGTATTACCATAATGTCACATACAAGGAATTTGACTTGGGGGTTGGTGCATGACAGCAGATAGTTCCAACAATGGACAACATAGTGCAAGAGGAATAAAATATGCAATGGGTTAGTAATCTAAGGCTAATGGTTATTTTTTTTTAAATAAAGTGCACCAGTGAACATAAAGTGACAAGTGAAAGTGTTTGTGTATGTTGTGGAGTGTGAAGAAAGTAACGGTGGGATGATAGTCAGTGGGGGACTCTGGCTCTGTTGATGAGCCAGACTGCAGACGGGAAGAAACTTTGTGTGACGTCTTAGTCGGGCTGCGGCCAGATGGAAGGGGTACAAAACGTTTTTATCCAGGGTGAGAGGGGTCAGCTACAATCTTTCTAGCCCGCTTCAAGGTCCTGGAAGCAAAGCCCTGGAGAGACGGCAGATTGCAGCCGATCAGCCTCTCTGCAGAGCAGATGACGCGCTGCAGCCTGCCCTTGTCCTTGGCTGTGGCTGCAGCGTACCACTCGTGATGGAGGAGCAGAGGATGGACTCGATCATGGCCGTGTATGGATGTATGTAAAAGAAATCAAAACACCAGACACAAGAAATACTTTTTTTACTAAAAGAATAAATTTTATTTCAGCACTGTAAGTCATTTCCCAACCAGTACAAACATGACTGCCATCTTTGTCTCTTTCTGAACCATTCCTCCCCTCCCTCTGTGAGATCAGACCACCAACAGCCAGACAAATTAAAAACAAAAACAAAAAGGCTTTTTTTCCTCTTGTCTTTCCACAAACAGTCCGGTGCTTCCATAATGCTAACAATGATGACGAATTATACCAACTATAATTATAAAAGCAATAATGATAATATTTCTATAACAATAGTATTATGGATCAATTTGAACCCTTTTTTCTGCACAGGTAGTTTTGGATGGCCCTGGGTATTGAAGTTTGTGAATCAGTATACTTGTGGCTGAGCGTAGGGTTGACCAACATAACAAGACAGCAATTAACTGGAGCCCCTCACTGGGGCTCGGCCATTGGCGGGTTGGGAAGGAGGAAAGGGGTACTATACTGGAGTTTGTTGGGGCTGTTGAGGGGGAGGGTGGCAGTGTAGAGAAAGACAGACAGAACAGGGACTTTTTTCAAATAGGACTAAATGCTGTGAAAATCCTGCAAATCTATCAGAACAGGTACAACACTAAACTGATGACTCCTTTCCGCATTCTGTATGACAGACAATAATACTGTTTGACTTCCACATCCCAACAAAGGACACTTCTATTCTGGGACTTTTGGATCTCTTTAGCATTGTCGAGCTCCTGAGAGGCGGTCCCATTTGCGTAGGAAGTGAGGCAGGAGGCTTTTATTGTAACTTATCATTTCATTAGTCACAGACAAGTTGAACTATTCCTCAAGACACTTCATCTGAGATTCAAACAAGACAAGAAACTGGAAATGCATTTTTATGAGTCATAACAGCAGACAACTCAAAGAGAGAAGATTATCTGTTGACTAATCAAAATTTACAGAAGTCATGTTTTGGGATTTTGTGGTTTGTTTACTTTCTCTCCACTAATTGGTTACTTGACAAATTGTCTCAGATCTTCAAGAATTGTTGGAACAAGCCTTTGTTTGGCAGTACTGTACTTCTACAATGATCGAATAATTGTCCAAGTGAATTATTTCTTGCTTGCACTATGACATCTGACATCTAACAGGACGTCAACTTATCTCAGATTTGTGCTTTAAGGATTATTCATCCACTTCAAGCAGCCTCCATGCCTACGTATGAAGAAGCAACTGAGTTACTCCATCAATCTGAGTCCGGGACATAAAAGGCCAGTTTCAGAGACCACAACAATTACTGTGCGGCTAAAGCCCCTTCACGTGCGTGAAGTGTCGATCTGAGCGGATCCGAGCGGTGTGCAGTAGTTCACGCAGACTGAATTCAGTCTGGGGAATTTAATTGCAACGCAACAGTTGGGTCACACGTCCATATCTGCCGACTTGCTCACTCGGTCAACACAGACTCCCTTCTTTCCCTGTTCGTCTGTCTCCCCACTTAAAAACACAAGAAACCTCACTTTGACTTTGTCAGAAATCACACATGATGCAATGCCATTATATATAATATATATATATATATATATGACTCCTGGGGGCTTTATTGGGGGCAGACGCTAGGTGTACTTTGGTTCTCTGGTGTTTACAAGAGATGTTTTTGCTGCTGTGTGCAAGGGCGCCGAGTTCAGCTTCGATTGATAGTCGACTGTGAAATTGTCTTCAGGGACATGAAAACCGTAACATAGTGCAGACAACCAATTTTCACTTTGAAAAACGGGCAATATTTACCTACGTACATAAAAAATGGTGGTTTAAAGATGCCATATAAAATACAGGTAAGGAAAATCGCGATCATTACAGTTCAAATCTCTAGGTTGGCTAAGCGTATTTCAGTACTAACTGAAGCAATGGTAGAAGGATTAGATTAGAAGATGTAATAACATTAAAAATATTAAGAAAAAACACATTTGCACAATTGAATAAAACCGTTTTGATTTTTTTTTCTGATTTTTTTTCCCAGACTCTGGCTAGATACATACAGAAACTGATTATCAACGTTAATATAATCTTTACTGTTAGTTGGGTTGATTAAAGGGGCGGGGCAGCCCAAAGAGAAAGAGAAAGAGAAAAAAACGGCCAATAGAAACAGTCCTATAAGGGCTAAAAGGAGAGGCAGAGAGGGAGAGTGAAGAACTAAAATACAGGAAGTGACGGGAGGGTTAACCTGTGAACGTGTATTGGGACTGTTTAAATAGGAATCACCGGGCGTGGTGAGTGTGTGTGTGTGTGTGAATGCATGTATGCTATAAGTAAGATTATGCGGCTCAAAAGGCATGAATGGACATTTGGAGGAGGGATGGTGGAAAAAAAGTGTCATAGCGGGGGATAGGATAACAAGCATAAAAATCACTGATCAAATATCTATCATAACTAAAACAGACAAGGACGAGAGAGGGACACTACATCGTGTGTTGTGTTGATTTTTTTTTTCCATACTAACTACGGTGTAACTCAGGGTTAAACATCTATGTATCTGTGTGTGCCATGTGTTAATGTCTTGTGTGTGCGCAGTGTGTTTCTGTGCCTACCTTGCACCTTTTAACCTGTATTTTAAATCCATGCAAACTTCAATATGTGGGGTGATTTTAGAGGTATGGGGGGAAATCAGTAGAATGTGTTACCAAAAATGATCTCTGGTGAACTGACGAGCACTCCACTGGGAACTTGAACTGCACAAAATCACTTCAGCACAAAAGCAGAGAGAATGCTGGTGGTAACAAATGCAACTGAATACCTGTCTGTTGTGTGTGTGTGTGTGTGTGTCTTGTATGTGTGTATCTGTAAAAGTTATCTGGCGAGCGAATTGAGAGAGGGCATCGTATACCAGATCACACTCTGGCTCGCCACGGAGAAGACATCTTCTAACAATGTACTGTTGCGATACACATATTTGTACTAATGTCAAAAGTTGAAAGTAGTTAAGTATATGACTCCTAGTAAATTCTAGACTTAGTATTTTGGCCAGTGGAGCTATATTCTCTAGCCTAGTCTTTGTGTCTGTATTAGTCCTGTTCGGCCTGACGCTGTTGCCTACTCTTAGCCTACAAACACCTACAGCACTGGTATGCTTAATCCCTACCGATAAGTCAGTACAGACCTCTGGTTTCGCTTGGTGTTGGTTGTAAGAGACCGCGGCGCGGCTCGGCCCTCTGATGGCGAGCGTAGGCCTACGCTCAGGGCGGGGTCGACTATCATGGTTTGAGTTCAGAATTGAGGGGATGTCTTGACGCAACTACACCAATTCTCACATATGTATATAGTCACGCCTCTTTCGTTCAAAGCGGCATTTCGTTAGAGCTTTTCTTTTTTCCATGTCAATTTTGTGGCACTGGATAGAGCACAAGTCATCGACACAGTAAGAAAATAAGGTGCTTCTTTGTTGACTTGCCTTGGTTTCCTTTTAACATGGTGAGCTTATTTCAAACTCCCGTAGTAGGTATGCAGAGACTCTCAAAGGCAGTATCTGTCGGTCTACTGCTTCTACGTCTGCGGTTGTGCTGCCGGCTATTGGAAAGTTGTATTTCCGTAGTCAGATGAAACCTACTGTTGAGGGACACATCTCCTTCTCTACAAACATAAGTGCTATAATAAAACATTAATTACCTTAGAAGTCTCAGATAGTGAGCGGCACACTTGGGTCCGCCATGAGGCCTCCCTCTCTCTCTCTCTCTCCCGTCATGTGACATGTGGTCCGACCTGTAAAGTATTTCAGGGCAGGGAAGTGCTTCCTGCTGGTCTAAAGTGACACGCCAGAGGTGTTGGGCTATCATCACAATAACCGTTACTCAAATCCCCACTCGTGAGTGGGGCGGGGGTGATCTCTCAGGCGTACTCGCCACACCCCCTTTTATATCGCTGGCTGCCTCAATCAGCGAGCCTTTTTAAAATAGACTTTGGAAATAACATTAGAAACGCAAAAAGATTGCCCAGAATTCTTGGTGTGGAGAATCACGGGTCCTTTAAGCTTCATTGCAAAGGTCATGACTGGACA
Organism: Pungitius pungitius; assembly: GCF_949316345.1. Taxonomy (NCBI): domain Eukaryota; kingdom Metazoa; phylum Chordata; class Actinopteri; order Perciformes; family Gasterosteidae; genus Pungitius; species Pungitius pungitius. The sequence goes on from NC_084900.1 coordinate 32,229,555, forward strand.
GGTCGTGTGAGACCAGTCTGGGGGAGGGGGGGACACTGCCTTGCACCCAAAATTCTCCCCATTCATATCCATCTTTTGCTGGGAAGTATTATCATTTTCCTTTTTGGCCTTAACTCCAGAAGGTGCTTCAAGAGTGTATTTCATTTTTTTATCACCTGGTAGAAGACTGTCCAGTGTGGTTTAACTTTTTTTAAACAAAGTGCATCTTTGTCTGAAACCACTCAGTTCACATTCTGACGTCTCTCAAATAGATCTCTACCTTTAAATGTAGTTCTACATGTAGGCGGACACCCCGCTCAGACTGTCGATGCATCTATATGTAGGGGATAGTTCAAATTCATTATATTTAAATACAACATTAAGTGCTTCTGTTGGGGCAATACAATCAAAGCTTTGGGAAAAGGGACAACAGGGGGGGGGGAGATAATATAATAATTTACTTTTTGTCAGAGGAGCAGGGAAATAATCTTGCATAATTTAGGGTTTAAGGTGCATAAATGCATGGGGTTACAGCTAAGCTCTAGGCTATGCTACATTGGTCAAAATAAGATAGCACACTAATAGCATGTTGGTGCAGAAGTGCTCCTGTGATAAATAACCAATTAATCAATAAAGGCGTATTTTACTACTAAATGAACTTACATTTTGTGTTTAGCAGTGATACTAGACTACAGGGAGAAGGGGGGGTATTGGGGTCACTGCACAGAATAATGGTATTACTTTGTTTAAATCTTACTCGCATTAACCAGACTCAAACTTGGAACATCTCTCTCTGAATCTGAAGACAAACCTCACACGAGACGGCTATGGCAACAGGCCACATAAACACACAGCTACCAACCATGGCAACCAGGCGGACAATGGAAACCACACCCCATCTGTCACCGAAGCTGTAAGCTTAACATCTATGTGCCGAGATTCAAACAATGGGACCATTAATAACACAAAATAAAACGTTTTACCTTGACAGATACTGTTACGATGCGATGGTGAGGGGGGCGGGGGCTCTTTTAAGTGTTGGGTCGTAATGCGGGTGGAGCTCGGAGCCTATTTTACTTTTGAGTGCGGGGGATGGCCGGGGGAAGGGTTGAGGAGGGTGCGGGGGCGCTTACAGACTCATGGAGATAAGCCTCTCTTCATAAATCAATGTAAAACCACATGAGAAAACTAAAAAGGAAGCAACAGCTAGCTGCTTAATCACTTGGAGCAGCAGGGAGCGTGAGGAGGAGCCTCGCCTCCTGCTCCAGGTGATAACGTGCACAGCTCGCAGGCGGGGCTACAAAAACAGGGGAAGGCAGTCAAACACAGAGGACTCTCTCAGAGCAGTGCATCCCGGGGGGAGGCTCCCATCACTCCTCCTTCTGTAGCGCTCCATCTGACGGACAGTCGTCAAGGCAACAGAGGGCCTCCACCTCCACCCCCTCTGATTGGATGTCTCTGCTGGCTAAGGCACACGGGATTGGCTGGGCCAGGGCGGCCAGATCCAAGGGCTGGCCGATGTCGGAGGCCTCTGAGCCGCCGTTCAGCTGCTGGGATGCAACCTCCGGCATGGAGGCCGCCTCCTCTGAGGGCTTTGGAGGACTGCTGGATGGGGGGGGTGGCGACGTCTGGAGGACGATAGGTAAACAGAATTTTAACAAAACAGCAGTGGGAAAGGATTCACAAAAACCCAGAGCTTTGGTACGTTTCTACTTGTACACATCTTCAATGACCTTTCATTATTTCTATTCTGGGTATCATGATGTGTTTAATCATGGGAAGTTCACGTGAAGCCAGAAGGGTGAGGGTCAGCTTGCAGTACAATAAACTCTTTTCTGTTTGAAATGAGGCCTGTATTGGTTTCACCCTTTCACTGGACATCTGTGTGGAGTGACAACTTGGACTCTGTATTTTGATGGACATGTATTGATAGTTATGAGTTGACAATTTGATGTGGACTAACTTTGTGTTTGAATTCAAACCTAAAATTGGTAGAGCATAATCTAATCAAACAATATGTGATAATAAACTAGACACTAACATGGCAATGTGTTAAAAAAAAAGAATTTATAGCTGTGATTACTTATTTGCAAATGTGCAAGATTTAAGAGCTTTGTATAAATGTTGGCTACCTGTGATCTGTTGGTCGGTGCCTTTTTCACTGGTCTTACTTTAGCTGGAATCTCTTTGCCCCTCCTAGGATGAAGGAACAGAAAGAAGTTCCGATCAGATGTGGATCACAATGAATTATTGGGGGTCTGCTCCCAGACATTTCAGACAGACTCCACACAGAATTAGCAGCAAAGTAAATCCATGCATTCAGTTCACTTCAACTTGAAAGCACATTCACGCTCTGAAGCAAGAGCGATTCCTTTCTTTGTTATGAAATACGTTTCAAAAGGGAACATTTAGGATTTGATTATTTAGGACAACATTCTTTCTCTGCTAAAATAATATTTGTATGAGAGGGTGAAAAACAGGTATCAGCTTAAAATCCTGATTTTCATCTTCTCAACAACTCTAAATCAATTTACTAAGTGCAATTTGGATTTTTGTGATTGCTTTTGCTAATGATGTTTTCTATAATTTCACTATTATTGAGTAAATAAACTGCTTCCGGTAATTGTTAAGGTAAAAGTAGTGAATTTATTTAGACAGCAAGACTTATAAGCTTGATAGTAATATTTCATTCATGTTTATTATATTGTTCTGCTATTATTCATAATCCTAATCTGTTTTTTCTGCCCGATGCTGGAGATATAACTGCAATTAATGCATCTCATATAGGCTATCTCGCGGTTTATCTTCAAAAGAGGCAGCAGTTTTAGTTGACTAAATTCTAATCCATGAAAAAAGAAGGTATGTATTTGTTTTTGCATTCGTTTTTCTGATTGTAAAAACAGGAAATTGTCAGCAACATGGAATAAGGACACAAAGTTCAGCGGAACGAAAATAGCTCTGCGATAACTCAATTCTTCTTCGTTAGTCGTTTTGATGAAAGAATTGTGGTGTTACTCACCCTCTCCCTGCTCCGACAGACACCACCTGCATGTTGAAACCTCCTCGTCCACGGACTGGTTTGTTCCCCGCCCACTGGCCGACCACCATGCCAGCTATCTCCAGTTTCCCTCCCTGAGGGGGGATTGACTGAAGGCCTGAACAAAAAAAGAAAGAAATGACTATACCCAATCTAGAATAAGAAATCAGCGCACAATTTAGTAATACGTGCTAACTGGATACACTTTATGCTACATAACAGTCGTGGCAATTGACAAAAAAAAATATTCTTATGTATTTATATATACATATATCAAAACAGACATTTCAGATAATCTAAAATAATCCAGCTATGCAGTTCAACAATGGAAAGCTGCAGGATATGTATTATTAAATTTCCTTTCAACGTACTCAGACCGTGAACAACTTTAAGTTTACATTTTCTGGGGTTTTCCTTGAGCTTTTCTTCATCAATAATTGTTGAAATATTTCCAGCAGTCAACAGCAGATCCATTTCCTTTATGCTTTGCATTGGGGAACAACAGTGTAATTCAACAGCATACTCGGAGCTCATACTGAATATTTTAACTTTATCGGTGTTAGCACAATAAACACTCAAATGTTGTTTGAACTGGAGTGTAGTTTTAAACTAGAACAATGCAAAAATGTGTACACTGAATCAAAAGTTTAAAGCATGCTTTAAAAAGAGAAATCAACAGGTAAAATGAAAAGTATCTCTGTACCTGGGAAGGCTCTGGGTCTGTGTTGCGAAGGGTGATGTGGATGATGGTGATGAGGCATGCCCATTGGGCGGGGAGGGTACAGGGGAGGCATGGGGTAGAAAGGGGGCACCATGGCTGGCGGAAGGAAGGCAGGAGGTGGAAGAGGAGGAGGAGGAGGAGGGCGGGACAGGTTGATGCCCTCGAGGATTGCCTGACGCATCTTCTCCACCTTAGACACCAGCTCTTCCTGCAGGGCAAAGAGACATCTGCGACTGAGCTTTTGAGCTAAACAGTTATTGATGTAAATCCATTTAAACAGCCTTGGTACGTTTGATCGGGGACACTGAACAGCAGAAACGTCCTGAGCCGAAACAAACAGCATCCCTCTCTTCACTCAACTCTCCTGCGATTCATCCACCTCGGCATATTAGCAGGACTGTTTTTATTTTACCGCCACTGCGATAATTAATGGGATTATAGAGGCGTCACTCTGCAAAACCACTGTATATTCACCGAATGGACCGAGTGATTTGCCTCCTCTCCACAAGCTCTTGTTACGTTTGTTTCACAAGTTTCATTCATCCAGTTGACTTTGTTATAACTTTATAGTTTGAACCATTTTGACAACGTATAGCCCACAAAAAATGAGCAAAATGTATAAGTGGCGAGCTGTTGTTTCTGTTTGCAATATCATGTAGTATTTGAATGTCTGAACATTTAATCACATTACATCATATGCTCTATCCACACAGAATCTGTTAAAAATTCACTTCTGTTACGGCATGTACACAAACCGCACACGTATCGGTTGTGTGCTCAAGATTGGACTTGAGATAACCAGATGATTATATATATATATTATAAAAAACAGATGAGCTAGATCATGTCTTTCACAAAGTTCTGCTTTGATGTGAGTGTTTGATTATTTGACCTCAGACATTGTGAGAAAGTTTAGCTCAAAGCAGCATGTTGAAAAGAGGACCATAAAATATGTTAGGTGCCAAATTAACTAAATTCCATTCGCTTATAACTTAGTTATGACAACACGTACCTGACCCTCGCACATATCAAGCAGGGCGGACCGGTCGCGAGCGGCCCGGGACAGTTTGTTCTGAAACAGTTTGCCGTCAAAGAAGCCCCAGGGGCAGCAGTGTTCCCATGGCAACGGCTGACCACACACGTCGTTGATGAAGAGTGCTGTGTCTACGCCGGCCATAAAAAGAGAAGCCAGCTGCACGCCACGGGAATCCACCTTCTCCACCTAACAGCAAATTCACAGTTAAAATATTTACATATTTTTTTATATGGAGGCCGGTTACAAACACTTGCGCTTACAAAGTAGTAGAAAATATGCAGGTGTTTATGTAAATTCTGATGTATCGAAGACAATGAAATGCTGTATGTAGATGTAACACCGAAATCCCTAAAATTAGGCTGTAGGGGTGCAGGAAGATTTGTATATTCTACCAGCTTTGCTAGCACCAGGTTTCAGGGTTTGTCTCGTGCATCTCGAAAGTGCCCCATCTGACTTTAGACTGACATGAGCAGGTAGGATCTGTTTTCTGTGGGACAAAAACGATAACAATGTTTGTCTAACAATGAGGAAGTGTGGAGTGGGATCTCACTTTGAGCTCCTGTAGCTGGTCGGGTTCATAGAGTTGGCTGGAAACCGCCTGAGCCAGAAAGGCATCCAGCTCATGTCTCTGGAGAATCCTTCCTCCAGGCCACTGCATCATATACCTGAGAGACAAGATAAACAGAGTACACGTATACAACTATATTGATGGAAATAAAGGGCAAATTGATCAGCACAATAATAAATGTGTCATGTAAAATCTAACCACTGACATCACACTGATATTGGGAATTAGAAATATAAAGAGTGTTCGGTTCTCACTAAGGTGTTACTGCAAAGCTCACATTGTTCCAAGGACAACACACACACACGTGCACACACTAAACCAAGCTTCACCACTACCAGGAGAGGTGTAAAGCACCACCATACCTGAGCACACAGCACATGAGCAGCAGATGCTGTGGGACCTGCGCTGGGTTGAGGAGAGCCGGGCAGTCGGAGCGTAGGCAGGCCAGGAAAGCCCTGGTTCTCCTGGAGCGGTCCTCACTGGCACGACCCAACCACAGCCGCCGCAGGTTGGGGCATGTCCACTCCCGGAAACACAGGGCCGGGACCAGCTCGGGAGTCAGGGCCGACTTGGCTTTACCGCTGCTCCACTCCTTGACAATCACTGGAGGAACTGCAAACGCGTTGGCCAGAGAAAGCGAGTTAAGACATTTACACACAGTTTTTAAAAAACCGAGGCAAAAGATTTAATGGCGCAATCAATTAGATACAGTGATTCAGTGCCGGGGTTCAGAGCACATTGATGTAAAAGCGTTGAGATATTATTCTAATCACATCGCTTGTAACTAATCCAAATCTGCTAGAGGTCAGAGAGCAGTTGGCTGTGTATCAATGTACCAACATATAAGTAGTAGCGGTTTAATTCTAAAAAGGTAAAGAACTGATCATTTTCTTGTGTTATATTTTGGACTGCTTCAGGGTTTTTTGCAAACCCCAAAGACATTGCACAAATCTTGGAAGTGGGCCTTACCACAACCTTGGATGCAAAAATTGGATTGAACAATGTTCTGCCTTTTAAAGAAAAACAATTTAACAATCTAACCTCTTTTTCCCCCAATTCTATGAAGCTGAGACTAAATTGTCAAAAACTGGAGCTCCTCTTATTGATTGACTGCGTCACTCAACTACATTACAAATATTGAAAAAGTTGGTCTGTATTTGCACCCTAACTTAAGAAATAACTTATATTTAGCTGTTTCAACAAGCTGCAGACTGCTTAAGTTTATGCACAATTTCAAATGTTTTCACTCAATTAGAAATTCTAAATGAACTAGTGCTTGACTCACTGTATTTGGATACTTTCCACCACTCAATAAATGTAAACATGTATATAATTAAAATACTAATGTTCTTCTTACTGCCCTCATCTATCTACTCTTAAGGACCTACCTTCCAGGGGAGCCCTCTTCCGGAGAGCAAGCCTTTCCAGGCGGCGATGTGTTTCAGCCAGGCTGAAGAGGACCCCATAGGCATACTGTCTGCCGGCACGGAACAGCATAGAGGCAGGAGGCAGCTCAGAGTTACACTCGTCCTCTATACAAACTGGCATCTTCATCTCTCCCTGCAGGGTTCAGAAGCCAAAAGGTAGGAGAAAGGACAGAGGGATTACAGGGCCGGGACGACATTGATACATGAACACCATTTTCATTTCATTCTTTAACTAGACAAGATGACTTGCAAAGACCAAATACATTTCAAAATGATAAATAATTGACATGTGAATAAAGTAAACCGTTTACCTTGGTCAAAATGTGGTAAATCTGGGGATACATTAGTCCTCTTCGGTGTCTGTGCTCAGCTACTCGAAGAACCTCAGCACTGACCTGATAATTTTAATTTTTTTTAAAACAGGAAACATGGGTGACTTTTAAAATTACAACTGTGCCATTTGGTTTTGAAACCTCTTCTACACACACACCTGAGGCAGAGGGGGTGTGGTTATGTCCATGTGACTGCGCGTCGCCATAGACAGCAGTGACGGAATGTGTGATCCGCTCCCGTTGCCTTGGGAACCGTCTCCAGAGGCCAAGCCCACCCTTCCAGCAGGATCTTCCCACCGAGAGGGCTTGTCCGTCAAATGGCTAGGGTTTATTGGAGTGTTTCATTAAACTGGTCTGTGTCAATCATGTGTTGGTACAACAATCCTGTTTCTCCAGAGAAAGCATTTAGAGCTGATAAAATAAATTTGTGCTTGATGCTAAACTTGCTTTAATATTTACTATTGAAGCAAAAATGAATTAGCAGGAGCATAAGACACCCCAGAACGTGACATACTAGTCCCCAGTGTTCCTATTTAGACCTTTACGGGAAGTGTCTGTATCTTACTTTGCGTTGCTGTCGTTGGGCTCATCTCCATCTGATGACGATGAAGGAGACGGAGAAGGAACCGACTGGGTGGTGGTGTGATGATTGGGTAATCGATTTCCCACCTGAGTGGAATCATACGGAGCCGACCAATCAGAGAAGCCCATCTTTCCCGCCATTGAATCATTGCAGTCTTGTGATTGCGGCGGAGGGTTCTGGAATAGAGGGGTGGAGCCAGGTCCATATGGAGCATTCTGATAAGGTGGCTTTAATCCCAGAACCTGGGGAGGTGGGAACTGTCATTGGACAGAAAGGAAAAGAAGAAAAATGTATTTTAAAAAAAAGAACGAGAGCAAGGGGAAGGGAGGGGGAGATGAAGTAATACTGTCCTATTTTATTTCAGATCCAACCAGATGCATCTAATCGAGGCGTGTGGGAGGATTTACACCCTCCTTCTCTGTGTCATTTTTACTCCTCTAAATGAGCACATGCCACAAAGGGATTTCAAAGGGGAACAAAACGTAATCCTTTCTGCTACATGTAGATTCACGTGGAAGCCAGACAACAAATTACACACACCTCAAAGAGGAACAAAGGATTACGGGCCCAAGGAATCTACCTGATTCTTTCCAGGCTGCATAGGTCCCATGGGGCCAGGTGGTCCCCCAAATCCAAAGCCAGGCACTAAGCAGAAAAAAAACAGCAATGCAAATGTCCATTTTCTTCTCATAAAGACATATTTACTGAGCCAATAATGAATACATAATGATTAGCAGTTCTGTTTTCTAGATTTCTCTACTCCTCACAGATGAACGAAGAGGGTCCCATGTTGGGCGAGCGAGGTTTGGAGGCAGCTGAGAAATAATCCACAGCTTTCTTGAATCGCTCCACTTTGTCCTCCATACGAGACTAGAACCGAAGTACAGAAAGCATTATGTTAACTGACAAATAGCAGCAGATATTCACTTTTGAAATGCTTGAACCACACAATTATTTGCTGGTTTTATCTCAATCAACAATCTACATTTTGGTTCATATTTTGTTGATAAACTATTGAGATGAATTAACTTATTCTTAATCAAGTACAATTTGCCATAAAGACTCATCAGGGATAAGGATTTGATTAAATGCTACTGAAGTCCAAACCTACTTGCTCAATCATCAACATTCTGGAAAGCAACATCGCAGCCCCTGATGAACTGAAACTGGATAATCCTGTAAGTGGTTCCACATTGATGTGTAAGGAAGTGTGCATGCTGACTCGGGGACTTGTGTCAACAATAATGACCCATTTAACCATCAGGAACAGGCTGGAGTGTACGGTCAGAAATGAAACAACTCAACCTATTTCAGTTGTCAAATTGAACCCAATAAATTGTTAAACAGAAACGTTAGTGATCATTGACAAAGGCGCCCACCTGTGATTGTTTGAAGACATCTCTGGCGATGGCGTCAAGGTTTCCAAGGTCTTTGATGGAGGAAACATACTCTGAGACAGCCTTGATCACCACCTCACAGGGCGGCAGCACCAACTGGTGAGCTCGCACCTATGAAGAAACAGTAGAAAGGTTTCAATCTACACTTACCGGTTTGGGTGGGAACTAACACTGCGACGATATTCAACTGTGTTACTTATTGTATTAAGTGGAAGCAAATGAAGAGCTTAAAACCACTTGTGTTACTGGATGGCCCTTAAATTATACCGGTGTTCAAAAACAAGAAGTGCAAGTAAATTGTCTGGTGCGAACCATTAGACACGCTTGTTTTACAAAAATGAAGACAGTACAGATGGCAAGTGTGCTATTTTTTTAACCCAAACTCATGAGAATTTTATTTAGTTCTCAAAAATAAGTAATCAGGTTATCAAAATGTTCTCCAGCAGCCACATTAAAAAAATTGTGTAGATAACATTGAGAAAAGCTCTTCACTTCAAGTGAGCTGTTCTTTTAACAAGCTGCATACGAGTCTGCTCTCTAGTCTAGTTCATAGAGTTAAACGATTAATTCATTTAATGTCACGTTCTTTCAAACTGCCAAATTTATGGCATCCATTTTATATCAATTTCATTATTTTATAAAATGCATTATTAAAAGTTAACATTTCCTGCATGTTTCACAATAAAAGTGTCGCTAAAATGATGTCCCTAAAAAAATTGAAAACATTTTATTTGGAAAGGCAGTATGGCTATTCTCAAAAATTATAATTTACTTGTAGAACATGTTGAGGTCAATCGAAGCTCATGTCACTATTTTAATTTCACAAAGTACATTGTGATTCTTGGAGCTGACATTCTCAAAGTAAACAGAGGACATTGGACTTAATAATACGGCACCTTGAGAGAGGCTAGTGGGTGTTCTGGTCCCAGCAGACTCCAGTGGAAGGCAGCCAGGTCCTCATCAGGCAGAATATGATTTCCTGGGAGAGAGAAACTCCTTTCAATGTTTGTCGCGTCAACAAACATGGACAAACAAAAAGAGTGGTGCCAAAAACACAGCTTGCAAGTAGCTGCGTGTATTTCAGAGAGCTAAACCTAGCATACCCGTTTGTTTTTTGTGTATTTCCGTGTGTGTGTGTGTGTGTGTGTGTGTGTGTGCGCTCCTCACCCAGCAGAGCAGCGAAGCAGGGCAGGTGCTGTGTCTTCAGCCCGAGCTGCCTGGCGGCCTCAGACAGCAGGTACTGGTGTGTGGTCAGGTTCTTGCCGTTCCAGCTAAGTTTGAGAGCGTGCGATGAGAAGTAGGCGGGCACGTTGCAAAGGGCAAACTCGGAATCCTGAGCAATCAGGCCGGCAAATCCAAAGTCCCGGTAGAGAGACAGCACTTCTTGGTGGTGGTCCTCCAAAGTCTGTACGACCTGTGGAGGCAGAGTGGACAAACTCAGGCGGCTGAACTCAAAATGGAGTATGACAAAGTTGATATCCTTTCAGGATTACCCTGGTTGTAACCTGGTTAAAATGTTGTCATTTTGGGTAATGATGTACACAGTTGGGATTTGACGTATCTGCAACTATTTGGGGTCTTTTCAGTAATTGTTTGAACAATTGAAAATGCCCAATTTTAACTTGATTCATCTTGTCCTATGAAAAGATCTTGATAATAATGCATTTGGACTTCTGGTTAGACCAAACAAGTAATGTGAAGAAGTACATTCTGTAAAACTTAAAAGACCAAAAAACAGAATCCTTAACAGAGTAGACATTTGCCAAAGACTGATGCAAAGACTAGCATCTGTGAAACTGATCAACTACAACTCTGCAATATACTGACAGTTGAGCTGACACTTTCTCTACCAAAACAAATAGTAAAGCTTGACTGCCCTTGCAAATAAAATCTGTGGATAGTTTATGCAGCAATTAGTCCCAAATCACTGGCGATGATGCACATACCTGGACCTTAGGTAGCGTTATTGCTAAAAAGCACACTCATGCAGAACCTAATTGGTATGGGATGTGCTCGGTATCGACAGACGGAGCACACAGGAGAGCTCTATGCTGGAATTGGTATGTTAATCTGGTTAAACAAATTCAGTTTTCAGTGTGAATATTACATAATTACAGTTTAATCATGAAGAATTCATATAATATGAGGCAGTAATGGGAACGCTGATTATCAGAAAACTGTTTTCAAACTTGTTTAAATGTATTACTATTTCCAGTTTCAAAAACCAGAATAATATATTGGCAATAATAAAAAAATAGACACTATAGACGTGCAGTACATCTAGAGTACTGCATGTCTACACATGGGAACAGTGAGTAATGATGGCGTACACACACACCGACACACAGGGATCATCAGAATGTATTCTACTGTAATGTGGGTGGGATTTTCTACTTACTATCCTCTTACAGCACACTACGGCAGTGTTTCTTAATGCTACCATTTAAGCAGATGGGCAGTTAGATCAAAAGCAAAGAGCTAAGTGAAGTTGAAAAGATGGAACCAGGAAATGCAATCAGCAGTTTTGATGATATTATGGCAGGCTTTGTACATAACGTTATCAGCCATATGTATTTTTTCAGTTACATGTTAAAAATGTCTTGCCCTACATTAGTTGAGTAAGTAGAACCTAGCAAAGCCACTTACTGCAAGGTATACCTAAGCAAATAATATTGTGCCAATGGCTGATGTGAACATTTTTTTTTATATTCTTAATACCAGCTATCTGAAATGCACAGAATAAAGCATTGCACGTGTAGCCATGGCAGACAAATGGGACCTACAGACGTATCCACTGTGCAGTTGTCCAATGTATTAAAGGTTCAATGAGTTCATGTTGTGTAATATAAGGGCTGGCTAGACTGGGTCATGTTGCATCAATGCACAGACTGGTTTAGCGAGGAGCTGCTGCTTCATATGTCCACTGGAAACTTTCCTCCCCCCACTAGAACAACACATCGTCCTCCATGAGGGCATTACAGAGAGACATCTATGCTCTGCAGGCTAAAAACAGCAAATACAAATCAGTCCATTTCTTTTTATTTGTATTGCGTGTATAATATTAAACACCACCATTTCAAATCGACTCTTTTCAGTGGCTGCACGTACTCCCCAGCTGGAAGGAGCTAAAAAGGCGCTGGATGATGTAAGCCCCTAAATGGGCGTGCAGAGAGAAAAGGGCAAGTGGTAAATTCACAGCGCGGCGTATGACCACCATAAAACAAATCGACACAGCCACCATCACTCATTGCTCACCCGCACTCGGAAGCGAAACATGGCCAGGCGGACGCAGTGGCTGAGGCAGGCCGGGGGCAGGAACCATGCCCGGGGAGGCGGGGTGGCCTTGCTGCCGACGTGGTTGACTATCAGCTGCGCGGTCTGTCGCTGGCCCTGAGCTCGCCGCGCCCACTCGGGCCAGCGCTCCTTCCCCAGGGTGCCGTTGAAAACCACGACCAGCTCCAGGCCGCCCTGGTACAGGCAGGCCTGCGACAGGGCGGCCAGGTAGCCCAGCATGGCGTTCCACTCGCCCCCGCACACCCAGTCCGTCTGGTAGCCGCCGTAGAGGCGTTGCAGGCCGGAGTCGGCGTCGATTAGGATCCTGGCAGGCGGGGGCGGGGGAGGCAAGGGCCCGGGGTGATGTGGGTGGTGGTGGTGTGGATGGTGGTGGTGAGGGGGCTGGCGGGCCGCGGTGCGGGCAAGCTTTAGGAGGTCCACCGGGACTGCGGCACCGGGACACCGCTTCTCTAAATACTCTTGAAAACCCTGCACTCCCATGACGGTGTTGTTGAGCCTATGCGTCTGGCCGGGAGCGGGCTCTGAATACGTTCTGTACGCCGTGTTTGTAACGTGATGTGGGGCGAGACCGTAGCTAGCTGTGCACTTTAGGCAAGCTAACTGGTCTCCGATGAGGTGACTAACTGTACTTTAGTTAACCCTGCCGAACAATCTGTCACCCAGACACGGGAAATGATCCACCGTGCACTCGTGTACACGTATGTCAGCAATCGTTATTGTACTATATAAATTACTATTTCTCAGTTTTGTGCGTGGGTGCTCGGTTTAGTGTCCATCCCTGTGGATTTTTGGTGAGATGCCAGCAAGGCCAGTGTAGCTACCTACAACCAGAAAAAGTTCAACACATTTCCTGCTCCCATAATTTGGCTATTAGCATAACCGGCTCCAAACAAGTCGTTGGCAGCAAATAACGGATATGCAGCAAGGAGGTGGATTTAGATAAAAAATGCCAATAAAATAATTTTCCTGTCGACTTGTGCACATGAAACGGATGCAATACTGCGCATTAGTTAACGTTAGCAAACCCCAGGCTGGATGGCCAGTTTGCGGACATGTTTAAGCGAGCAGCTTGCAAAATCGTTAATTTGTGTGACAGCTTAACAATTTTACAGGCAGAAATCCGCGCATTAGCTCGTTAGCTCGCGGGTTTTCCGACTATCAATCAAAACAAACTAACAAGCTATGTCCCTGTCTGACTGGCTAGCTGTAATAACGTTTGCTAACTGCGGCTAGCTGTTAGCTGCTGGCAGTGTCCCCGGCGTGATTTGACGCGTCAACTCCCGAAGACAAGTCCGGGGCGGAAACGACGCGGAATGAGATGGATGTTTGACAAAAGAAAAGTAACTAAAACAAAATAAAAATAAAAGCCCGATGGTGCCTCCCTCGCTTTCTTCCACACTCACGGCTTCATGTTGCAGAGGGGAACATTACTTCCAAGCGACATCAGCCATCTTGCGACTTCCTCGCGGCCCAGTGAAGTGGGAGGGAAGGCGTAGAGAGCGGAGGGAGGATGCGCGACCGCAAGGTATGCTGGGAAATATAGTCAAATGAGTGTGTCACGTCCAACTGGAACAGATGCGGTGGGAAATAGAAAGAAACTCCAATTACCAGGTTGATGATAATGACGGTTGGCAGAAAATAAAAAAGCCAGAGTAGAATCCAAGTGGCCCAAAACTGATCACAATAGCGTCGCCGTTAGTTTGTTTGCTATTAGTATGATTCTGGTAATATTGCGTCTTGCATTTTAACATGTGAACGCGATCGATTAGGATAATATTACGCTATCGAATACACTGGTACACTGATGCTACCGAATTACGAATACAGCAGTGCAAATATAATGTTGATGTGATGAAGACCAGCGAAAACAAATTTACATTAACTTGAATAGAATATAAATGACTGGATGGTGTAACAGGTAGAATTAAAATGATAGGACGGTTCATGTTAAATTGTGGGTGTTAATGTTGCCTCCCGGTGGTTCAAAACAGTATCGGACGGAACAATTGCCAAGAAAAAAATGGGGGAATAAACTAACTAAGCCGCCAGGCCCTCGAGCCTGTCTATTAAAGTAACCATGGTGACATGATGCTAGCTTGTAGTATAGAAAGCAACCAGAGAGAGAGGGTGTGTGTGTGAGAGAGAGTGAGAGAGAGAGAGAGAGAGCGCGCGCGATATTAATGCCCCCGTGTCCTCCATTCATCCCCGGGAGGAGTGAACATGACGGCCCGGTCAGTGTGCGCCCTTGCCGGAGCACTAAAGCTTGTGTTCAGCAACCGGTTAACCAGGGTAGGAGCAGTCTCTCAGTTCACCAGCAGATAGTTGACTAACTGTTAAACAGACATTTTGCTTTCGGTTGCTTTATATATTTGTAGTGGTTTAACGGTACTAACTAACGTTAGTTAGTCTTGGTTGAACAGTAGTGAGCTAAGCTGCTTAAAGGTTGGTTGGCTAACTGAGCCAGATTGGTTAATGTCGCTGTCCTTTCAGCACCACTCTGTGCACTTTATGTTAAAAAGAAAACCTACTGATACTTCTGCAGCATTCCTCTGTTTTCTGCCAAGCGAGTTACAACTTAACTAAATAATTCAACTGCTCCCTGCAGGGTCATGTATGTATATTATTTTTAAAAGCTATTACTACATGAGCACAGTCGACCAGTGGTGGATGACAAAGTCAGGGCTTTTACTTAAAAATACAAAATTATTCTAAATAAACAAGTAAAATCCTTGCATTCATAACATTATGTAGTAAAAGTATTGTCTTCATTGTAGACACTAAGAAGTAGGAAGTACTAAAAGTAGGCTACCTAATTCACAGAACGGTACGTAATTTGAAAATGTAACAAATACTTTGTATACTTCTGGTAATCTGAGTATACAAAGTACTTTATGTACTTACGTACAGTAAAGTAATACTATAACCCCCTTACAATCTGCACACATACACCCACACACATTATTGTCATTGCAAAAGAGTACAACAATTAGACAACAAAATGCAGTTTAACATCCAACTAGAATGTCAAACTGCAGAAGCACAGAGTAATGTAACAATTTCTTCTGCAAATAACCACATTTTCTCTGTACTTTCAGGTTTATGGTGCAGTTACATGTAATCAGAGACACAACTCGACTTACACCGTGAGTTGTTCAGTTTATAAAACGTATTCTAAAAAGTAGTTCAAACAACAAATACCTTATGACCTTATAAGCCCACACATGTCTTCCCCTTCTCTTTGTCCGACTAAACTCCATTTTTTCTCCTGCGTTCTCAATCCATCCTCCCTCGATCCACCCACACCAGACCATAGTGAGTATGGCTGCTTACGTTACACACACAGACACGTACCATATGTCTCATTAGAACTTCTCAGAATTGCTAAAGCATTACAAGGGTGTGTCTTTGTAACAGCTTAGAGTCTTCTCAGTAGATTTGTGGGGAAAGCATCCACTGGGTCGTATGAGGAAGAGTTTGAATTTCATTGTTTGTGTCTGTGCTCACGTTACAGCCTCCCCCAGCGCGGTATGGAGGCAGGCACACTGTAACACTGATCCCCGGTGACGGCATCGGACCTGAGCTGGCCAAACACGTGTGGGAACTTTTTCGGTGAGTATTCACACACACAAACACAAACACAGAGTGTTTGAATTAAGTCAGTAACAAGACTCATACTCTTCGGCCACTACGTGACTAAGCTCTGTGATATCAAAGTGATCTCCATCTATTCTCTATTATCAGGTTCTGCTGTGTGCCAGTGGACTTTGAGGTTGTCAATGTGGACTCATCTTTGGCCTCAGAAGATGACATTGATGATGCCATAATGGCTATTAGACGCAATGGAGTAGCACTTAAAGGTTAGTGTTTTATGGAAAAATTCAAAATAATCATATGGTAGAATCATAACCGGCATTTGTAAAGAAGAAGTGTACTTCAAAAGAAAGTCCAGACATTCTGATATTCCGATTCTTAGGTGTAACTTTGTTTGTTTATCCAGGTAACATTGAAACCAACCATAACCTGCCACCATCCTACAAGTCCAGAAACAACCTGCTCCGGTAACTTTATTATCTTTCATCACTTTCACCTCAGTTAGTGCATCTTCTCCTATTTCATCTGTCCACATCTTTCTGCCTTCATCTCATCCTCTTTGTGCAGCACCACTCTGGATCTCTATGCCAATGTGATGCACTGCCAGTCTCTACCAGGAGTGAGGACGCGCCACAGAAACATCGACATCATGATCGTCAGGGAGAACACAGAAGGAGAGTACAGCAGCCTGGAGCACGAGGTGTGTGTTCACAATCGCCCTGTTGGTGAAATACATCCTCTCCGTGCATCTCTTTCTCTCTGCCTCTCTGCAGAATGTACCCGGCGTTGTTGAATGTCTGAAGATCATTACCAAGACCAAGTCTTTGCGCATCGCTGATTACGCATTCAAAACTGCTCGGTCCAATGGACGCCGACTCGTCACTGCTGTACACAAAGCTAATATTATGTGAGTCTCTGAGCCCTGTGTCTGCCTGTTTTTGTTCATCTGTCTCTTTAAAACACATGATACATCCTTGTCTGTCTGTCCGTCCGTCCGTCCGTCCGTCCGTCCGTGTGTGTGTGTGTGTGTGTGTGTGTCGGAGCAGGAAGTTGGGGGATGGCCTCTTCCTGGATTGCTGTAAAGAGGTTGCGAGCGGTTACCCTGAAATCACCTTTGAGAGCATGATTGTGGACAACACCACCATGCAGGTAGCAATGGCAGAGGTCATCACATTTTATAGTCTTTACATCATCAGATATATCTCTCACATATCTGTTGCTATATAAATCCGAAGGCTTACCTTGAATACAAAGAGATTCTATCGTTGCATTATACAATACAGTAGGCGCCCTTGTGTTTTTACGGAACCCTTAATTATAGTTGAATAAACAAACTTCTATTGTCAAAAATGTAAAAGTGTTCTGATATTCCGTTTTGATTGGTTTGCATCAGCTGGTTTCCAGGCCCCAGCAGTTCGATGTGATGGTCATGCCCAACCTGTATGGAAACGTCGTGAGCAATGTGTGCGCTGGGCTCGTTGGTGGACCGGGTCTGGTGCCTGGAGCAAACTACGGAGAGAACTACGCAGTGTTTGAGACGGTGAGACGATTCACATCAAGCAAGAGGGAAAGGGACATTTAAGAGTATTGCTTTGGAGTTGTGTTTCTGACCTCCTGCTGAATGGAAATTCAATATTCACTCCCCAAGTTGTTCCGATCCTCGCTTTTAAGCTCCTAAATGCTCCACTGTGTCTACCAGCTTGTTTCTAACTGTGTCACTCCGTGAATTTGGTTCTGTTAGGTAGTGTACATGTTCAAGTTGCTACTTCCTTACATGTTCTTCTACATGCAGGGCACCAGGAACACCGGGAAGAGCATTGCTAACAGCAACACAGCCAACCCCACGGCCATGCTGCTGGCCTCCTGCCTGCTGCTGGATCACCTGAAGCTCCACGACTACGCCAGCATGATCCGCAGAGCCGTCCTCTCCACCCTCACTGAGACCAAGGTACCGTCACGTCCGACTAGTGGAAAGTGATCAAAAATAAATAAATAATAATAATAATAACATTCATATTGTTTTGTCATCTCCTTTGTCCTCCAGCTGCACACTGCTGATCTGGGAGGCCAAGGCTCCACCTCAGAAGTGCTCCAGCATGTCATGAATGCAGTTCAGAGCACCGGGCCCCGGACACTGAGCATGTAGAGCAAACGCACTACGTGCGCCTGTCCTGATATGGTCTTCAATGCAATTTCCTATAATCGGCAAGTTTTTGGATAACAATACTGACAGAAGATTTATTTATTTTTTATCTTAGTAGAGTTTCCTCTCCTTTTAAAATTGTTTATGCACTTTTTTCAGTTTGCATCCTTTACCTGACAGAACCATAATGCTGTTTACTGTACCACACAGACCGAATGCTGCACCTGTTTTCTGTTACACCCAATCCTTTTCACATTTATTAGTTGGTTTATTGTTTTTATTATGGCGTGGAACCAGATATATTTGATACGTTTCATTTATTTTCATCCAAACAGAGGTTTTACTACTGAATGTATTAGGAATTGATGAGGCATTGATGAAGACAATAGAACCCATGTCCCTGTAGCTTGTTTTCAGAATCTATACACACATTAATGCAAGCATTAATGGAAAAGTCCACCTTCCTCCTCTTAGTTAAGGGTGGCCCAACTTTAAGAAATCCTAAAAAATAATAATCTTTAGTGTTCTAATTCAGGTTTATTTTCACTCCACTGAAACTGACTTCAAAATAAATGATGGATTGAATCGTGCTTGGCTCGACCTCATGTTGCTCTTTGTTCGCTCTTTCTCAATATGTCTGGCTTCTTTCTCAAGGGTGTCAGCATGCACAGTATCTCCCTCTCTTCTGCAGTTCCTCATCCACTCCCTCGCAGGTGTCCACTGTCTACTTTGCTTTACAGAAGCAAGTCTGCGTTTGCATTGGCTTTCATCTGCTAAAACCTTTACTTGTTTGGATCGGTTTGGTTTGCTCTGGTCTCTACCAGCTGAGCAGGATCCACACACAAGGCAGATTAAACATTAATAACTTCGGCAGGAGGAACCGGCTTTATAGTGACTCTGTATAAGACAATAAAAACATATGCGTTAATAGGTTTTCTTTACCAATCCTGTGGTAAAAAAAATCTCTACTGGAGTTAAAGCTCACCGAAGAAGAATTCCCTCTCATAATAATATCAAAATAATGAAAAGAAACAGCTTGAGCAGCCGCATGTGGGAGTGTGTGTCCATGTTTCTGTGGGCATGTTTAAGGTCGCTCTGTGGGCCCCTTGGTAATGAGGGAGCAATTGGGGTAGGCAAGCTGAATACTGCAGAAAGAGAGATGGAATGCATTGGAAACAGAGGGGGGGAGAAAAAACAGGGAGCAGGGGTGAGAAAAGGGCAACTCTCTTGTTGCTTTCTACTCATTTCTCTCCATGAAGCTAACATCCCATCTGTCACAACATCTGACACTGCGTCTCCTCTCTCTCTCTCTCTCTCTCTCTATCTGAAGGAAATCACACGTATCAGTTGAATGTTTGCCTGAAAGGTCTTGGATCATTTTGGGAGGCTAATGACAGAAATCTCATTTGATCTGATGGCGCACAGACATTGTGTCCTGCACTGAATCTGGATCAAAGTAGGGCCAACAGCAACGTGGCTTATATCCAAACAGACAGCAGGAAATTACATTAATTTACCGCTGCAGCCCGGGCATCACGTCCTTTGATCAACCCACCTCTTTTCACTCAAGAACCCGCTCCTCATTTCAGTCCCGCTTTAAGTCCGAGTGTTAAAAGAGGGTGGCAGAAGAAGGGAGGCGATGGAGAGACAGGACTCAGCAGCGTGAGTTGGCTGAGGTCACCCTCGCAGCAATAAGCCAGAGGGAAACACAGCATGGACGCCGCAGCCAGTGTGTGCAACAGCAGATCAGGTTGTCCTGGATCCTACAGCTGCTTCGTGGGACGCTGAGGACGAGGACGAGGACGAGATGAGTGAGTTGTCCGTGTTTGCGTGTACCTTCCCCACTCTCTCTGCTTTCTGCTGAAATGGGAATTTTTGATAGGCACAAACAGGTCTCTGTCTACTTTTAATGAGGCTGAGGAAGCAACAAGTGGATGTGAGTTTTTTTTCCCGTTTTGAGTGAAGATTCATCCGTTAAAGATGACCAACATGAACAATGATTAGAGCAGTGAAAGGCAACATTCAGAGAGGATTGGTTTGTGCTTTTTTGCTTTGTGAAAAGAAAAATAAGTACTAAACAGCAGGTGTCCAGTGGTCTAATTGGATTAACGTTAGCCAAAAAATGTCAACAAACTTTGCAAACCAGAGACTTGAAATGACCACGGACAAAATAGATTATTTGTCAAGCCCTTGCATACAGTTTCTATGTGTTTCACACCTTCAAATTGAAATTGCTGTGCAATTATCAGCTTTTGTTACTTGTTACTGTGCAGCTATTTGCAGGTTAGTCGTTTTGTCAACAACAGGATAATAATTTATTCAAATTTATATTTATACCTCGAACTTTTGTTTTGGTAAATATTAGATGATTGAACCATTAAACCTCAAACATAATGTTCAACATGAATCCTTGGGAGACGTTTAGAGGGGAATGTCTCTGGGAACTTGAATGTTTTAATAGTCAAACTGGTCTTTGATAATTATTAAATTATAATAATTAAAATGAATTATAATCTTATCCCAGAGTACAAAATTACGTTTCCATACAGCTTAACTGCACTCTCTAGAGAACGCTTCATTATTTGGCTTAAAAATGACTACTACAGGAAAACTAAACCAAAACTCACTTGATTCACACGGAACACATTTTGAAACATATTTCTTTCACAATACAAGTTTTTTTTGCGGTTTCGCAGAAACCATAATTGATCCCTGGAGATAAGCCAAACCACTCTGTTCTTGTTAGACTCTGCACATTTGCACAAGGTAAATAGCCCTCGATGAGGGCCCCTCTCTGCACGTCTTTGTGATTGTGTGTGTGTCTGCTTTTTGAACTGTAACGGTTTATGAAGGCGATTCTGTAAACATTCTACTCAGCACATTGTCTTACACTTAATGTGCTTGCCCATGCTTGGCCATGCACACACTTCATTTCAGCTGTGCGTTTGTTTGTGGGATGTTAGCAGGCAGCAGAGGTCAGATGAAGTGTACCTGGTACCAGCTTTGACCCCAAACACACACACAAGTTGAAGTGTAAAACACAGGTCCGCTTCATAATCACCAGCAATAGGTCCAAGCAGAGAACAGATGAGAATTTGAAAGGGCTTTCACTAATTGGGTGAACTATCACAAGAGAAAAAAGTATTGTACTTCAGTGCAATTTAGAAGTAATTAAGTATTTACATTTATTATGGATTTATACTTCACTCCACTGGCATCCAAGGTACACTTTTTACTCGAATAAAATTCATCTGGCGGATAATAATGACTGGTTTGGTGTTGTGACCCAGTTGGGTCCGTTTATCATGTTTGTTTACACCAAAGCGTGACTTGCCCTCAAGTTAATTATGGATAACAACACAAACAGGTTTTGTGTCTTTTCTTTCTTGCAATGAAGTATTTTCTCACGGTTGCCTTCATACGCTAAAGTTTAAGGCAGAATGAGTAGTGAATGCCATTAGAGCCGGCCTTCTCTCCAGCGAGAGAAAGAAAAACCCAGATTTCACCCTGCTGTTATTATTCGCTCACTACCTGGCACCTAGAAACTGCAATCACATTCCCTTCAGGATCATAATCAAGCCCTGTCTGCAGTGTGACCAGTCGTATTGCTTGTTACTGACGTTTACCTCTCCTCCCCTCTAAGCCAACATATCGGTCTCCACGGTAACAGACTCGTACCCGTCCACCGGCTGGTCAGTGGTCTCCGTGACCCCGGCGGTGAGGAACGTCACAGACTGGGAGCGGGATGCCCTTCTGGCAGTGGCAGAGGTCGTGGTGCTGACAGTCATCTTGGTGATGGCGCTGCTTGGCAACGGGCTGGTGCTGGTAGTGTTGCTGAGGCGGAGACAACACCACAACCCGCTGCACCAGTTCATGCTCAACCTGTGTGTGGCCGACCTGGTGGTGGCACTTTTCCAGGTAGGGGAGTCCCACTATACCGGTATTGGCAATAACCGCGATGTTTAAGTGAAATTCTTATATCATGTTAATAACATTTTTTGGCATCTCACTCGTCCCTTCCTCCCTCCCCGAGGTGTTGCCGCAGCTCGTGTGGGATGCCAAAGGCCTATTTCCCGGGCCGGACTTCCTGTGTCGCCTGGTGAAATACCTGCAGGTTCTCGGAATGTTCAGCTCCTCCTACATGATCGTAGCCATGACGATGGACCGACATTACGCCATCTGCTGCCCCCTGCTGGCGCACCGCAGTGTGGCCACTCAACGCTGGAACAGCTTCATTCTGCTGGCCTGGGGCCTGTCGCTGCTGCTCAGCCTGCCACAGGTAGGGAGGCACGGGGAGGGGGGCGCAGGTAGGGAGACACCGGGGTAGGGGGACATGGACACAGGCAGATTGACACAGGCAGGAGGATGCAGTCTGTCTACTTCACTGGTGGAGAGTGTATTGCTGGGATCACAAAGTACATTTATATATAAATAATTCTGCACACGTTTCATTTTCTTCCGTGTGTAATTTTGTCAAAACACAGATTTGAGTAATTCGATTTTGTCGGCTCAAAGAAGGACAGCTGCCCACACACCTCTTTACTCCTCCAGGTTTTCATCTTCTCCCGTTCAGAAATTGCCCCGGGGGTCTTCGATTGTTGGGGCAACTTCGCTGATTCCTGGGGCCTCAAAGCATACGTGACCTGGATGACCCTGGCCGTCTTCATCCTCCCTGTCCTCGCCATCACGGTCTGCCAGGTAGAGAGCGCCGGACTGCACCGGGAGAGAATTAGTCCCAGATGGGACTTGAAAACATCCCAACATCACAGAATGTCTCATTTCCTCTCAGGTGAGAATCTTCAAGGAGATTCGCAACAATGTGTACCTGAAGTCAGAGCGCCGCCTGTCACCTGCCCCGCTGCCCCCAACGAGACGGGAAAGCCAGAGAGGAGGAGGAGGAGGAGGAGGAGGAGGCAGCAGGGGAGGCTCCAGTCTCTCCGTGTGTGTTTCACCACCCGCGCTCAACCGCTCCAGCAGCGACACCAGCTTTGACCCCGAATCCATCGGTCAGACCCTGCCCATGGGTCCACTCCACTGTGAGAGTCACGCGGTGCCCTCTGCGGCCCCCGGGCCCCCGCCCAAAGGCCCCGCCGCCCGCGGCAGAGGGGTATCGGCGGCCATGTCGAAGACGGTGAAGATGACGCTGGTCATAGTGCTCGTCTACTCGCTGTGTTGGGCCCCTTTCTTCAGCGTGCAGCTGTGGGCCGCCTGGGACCCGGACCCGCCTCAGAATGGTAGCAACACTCTGTCCTCACGTACAAAGTGTCTATTGTGTGATTACTCACTACAACTACTACATTACTTTTGATTGTTGATGTATGTATAGAAACAGTATAAACAACTTTTGTGTAGAAGTGTAGAAGTCAGGTTCCAAACTACATTATTTATATTTTTTAGAATATCTTCATTCAAGTGTCACATTTAATTTCCCTCATCGAACTTTTATTACATGTTCCTGACTGAAGTATTATGTGCACTGGGGAAACCGTACATTTCAACACTTCCTTTAATCACTCATTTTGATGGCATGTCCCAACTTCTTCCTCTGTGTATGTGTGTGTGTGTGTGTGCGCGTGTGCAGGTGCAGTGTTCACCTTGCTGATGCTGCTGGCCAGTCTGAACTCCTGCACCAACCCCTGGATTTACTCGGCCTTCTCCAGCAGCGTCTCTCCGGAGCTCCGCCTGCTGCTGCTCTGTCGCACCAACTCAAAGCGGCGGTCCTCGATACCCAGCGACTCGACTACCACACACACGTCCAACTACTGAACACACACACACACACACACACACACACACACACACACACAGCGTGGAAGGAAGTACAGTCAATGAACAGCAGTCTCACATCACTTTCTTGTCCAGGTGAGATAGGGTGGTGTGGATGATAAGTTAGTTATCATCTTTCTTTTCCAAAGAAATAGTTCCACAAAACCCCTTTTAAAAAATGTTTACACAAATTAATGAATTGTGTCAATAAGTGTGCTTTAGAGGTACACACCCCCACCTCATTTGGCTATGGCCAGTGGTTTCCAGTAAATTAAGCGATGCTAACCAGCTGCCCACTAGGCAAGGATTCCATTATGGCAAACACTGCAAATTGTATTTAATTGTTGTAAAAGCAGGTGTTTGACGGAAAAAAAGAAGAATGTTTTATCCACACAAACCTGAATGAATTTTTAAAAAAAAGTTTATTCATTTCTCAAAAGTTCATACATACAAAACATTCTCAAAAAAGAAAAACATTTTACAGAAACTGCAATTTATTTTTCACAAAAATGTGCTGTGGTTCAACGGTCCCTTTTCCAAAAACCTCTTCGTTCAATGAAAGGATTGTTAGTCTTCTAAAGTGTCACCTTCCTTTACAAATAGTTGTATGAAAGTCCAAATAAGTAGAGTAAAATAAGGTTTGAGTGAAATATAATCTATGTAAATCAATCTTGCCTAATGAATGACACCGACATGTTTTGCAATGCGTTTACGGTTACTGAAACCAGGCTTTAGGAAATGTGACAGCAGCCATGTTCATGCTCCACTGCTTCCAGTCAAATAGCTCTGTCCACAAACATGAAAATAACTTTGCATTAAATTCATGTCCTTGAACGGTAGGAGTTTATTCTCACGCCGGTTTACTTTCAGACAACATTGCAATAAATTGGTTTCAAAAGGAATACTTTCTACTTTTTTTTTTTTAATACTAATCCGTAAAAGGACCAGAACCTCGTTAAACCTGCAAAACATGAAGCCTACAGTGTAAACTCACACCCTTCCACCTGATTTGTATTCACACTTATAAAAAAAAATATAGTGTTCCATTACAGAAACATAACAGTTGTACCTTCCATTTGAGCCATATTGATTTTCTTCAGATAATAAAGGATAGATCTGGTCATACATTTATTTTTATTTCATTAGTTATCTTCAGCAAATGAAAACAAAAGTTGAAATGAAAATAAATGTAGGATCAATTAAATCTTTGCTTTATTCTGTCAGATTTGTTGACAAACTAAACAAATTCATCCTAATCCTTATATTTTAATGAAGCTCAAGTCATAAGCGTCAAGACATAAAAGTCTGTAGTGTAACAGTAAAATGGTTATAAATATCCTTCAAAGCGACTTTCAAAATTGTAAACAAAATGCTTTTAAAAAAAGGGGTTGTAGGAGATAAAAGATCAGTTTTAGTGTATGCTAACATTAGTCTTGCTGCCATCTATTGATCTCGTGTATGTAACAAACTGACTGAGTAACTCATACAACCCCACTTCAAAACACCCAAACAATCCATTTAAACATTTTCCACCGCGCCATATTTAGAAGAATATTAAAACTGTTGCATCAAATATTGAATTATTTTCCCAAAAATAAAAATGTTCATTGAAGAGGTTTCATGTCTTCTGGTCCTTTCAGCCTGAACTCAAAAACATCTTTGACAAATGTTTGCAGTAAACTCACGCAAACAATGGTTTGTGATTGATAAAAACATTGAAATCTGATATATCTAAATTGTCAGAATGGGTCATAAACTGTTGGATAGGTCGGCCAAATAAAAAATATGTAATCAGGTAACAGTTTAAACAGTCAAAATCCCAAACTGGTTGTCGGATTATCATTAAGCGATTAGCTAGTAGTAATTTTGTTTTAACATCAAAAGGTTAGAAGATACAACCGTAAAACAAAAATGTATTATTTGCAACAACAAAAAAGAAAAATCTGGTACGCAACTCATAGTCCAAAATTACTAAAATATTTACGATTGTGTGAAATTTAGTTTTGTCAAAATTTGTCAGCAGAGCTGGGGAGTTCACAGCAGCGCATACACACCAAGTCAACCTCTAACTCGTCCAATAACAGTCTTTTACCCATCCGGGAGAAGAGAAAACCAGCTTGGGGTGTAATTCAGTATTAGGACTGCTGGTAACACAGTAGGTAAATCTGTGGGGTGTAACGGTGTGAGCATCGTTCTTCCAAAGTGTCTTTATCAGCACCGCAATGCAGGCAATTACAGAGTGAGAGAGTGCACAGATATTTGTGTACAAGCAAACAGGTGAAGGTTAAAAAAAAGTCTTCAACTTCCTATACCCGTTGCATTTCTAAGCAATATTTGTTCTTTATGTGCACAACTAGAAGTTTAAACGTTACATCTCCCTCTGGTGAAAAACATCCCTCCCAAATGAAAAAAAGATTGGCCCTATCCACATCAGTAGGAATGTGTCATTTGAATTCATGTCCAGCTCCTGAGAAGTGACGCAACGTAAGGATGTAGCATGTGAGGGTAACTGTACAGTAGGCATTTGTGTACTGCAACGGAAGCAATTTACCGACTCCAGCAGGTTGACCCGGAGACAAAAGCCCTCATCCATCTATTGGATTTTTATCTTCCAGTCATTCTGTCTGCTGTACGTCCATCTTCCGCTTGTACTATTAGAGGCCATGTCAAATACCAAAAACTAGAAGGTCTCAATGCGGTGAAAAGAAAGTCTGTTATTTTATTGAAAATAAAAGTTAGTGACTATGGCTTCAGGGTTGTGTAAACGGAGCTTATCCCTCTACCAGGGCGACGTGTGTGTGTGTGCCTCCTTGACTGTTTTCTACACAGTGTCCTCGTCCATCCTGGCAACTTCATCCAGCAGGACAGCAGCTGGCTCGACTTTCTCCTCGTCTGATTTCGACGGAGAGGGAGGCGCCAGCATAGCGGCTTGCTCCTCCTTCGGCTCCTCCTGCTCTTTTCGCTCTTCATTCTTCTTCTCTTTGGCCAGCAGGTGGTAGTTGAGGCCCATTCCCAAAAAGAGGACGAGGCTTGCACAGATGAGGATGATGCCACAGGAGATGTAGGTGTAGTCATAGTGCTGGTAGTAGTTATAGAACTGACCTGAAAGGTGGGGGGGAAAAAAATAGACAAGTCAGATTTTACATTCATTTTCATCACAGCTGCATATAAAGTGCATGTAATGTATTCTTTCAAAGTTTTGTCTTGGCAAACCGCAAATTTATGGAAGCAAATTTCTGTTTAAGAAAAATAAATAATCATTTCTCTTCATTCCGTGGCAGAAATTTGCTTTCGTACAAATGGAATGGTCAACACTTGTGGTCTTGGTTTTAATGGTGACACATCAAAACGGCTCAATGTAGCAAATGATGGATATTCCACGGCCCTCACGCCTACAGCCACTCTGGTGAGTGCGGCCTTCGAAAGGTTTAAATCAGCCCCAATGTGGTATCCCCGATGTGAGTGGGATGGCGCTGATCCTGATGGAATGACTCAGGGCCTCCCAATGATGACATACAGCAGTAGGTGTTGGAATAAAAAAATAATAAAAAAAGAGTGGATCCTGTCTAAATAAATATAACAGCAAAAGGGAGGGGCGGTTGCAAGTGTCGAACGCTTTACCTGTTAGCGGCGGGCCCAACAGCACCGGCCCACACTCCACTATGGTGACGAGACCCACGGCCGAGGAGAACCTCTGAGCTCCCACCAGGTCCATCAGCGTCTCGAACAACACCGCGCTCAGCCAGCCGAAAGCGAAACCAAAGAAGATGGCGTAAACGACAAATCCGGTGTAGTCCGACGACAGCGGCGCCAGCACGTGGCACACTCCGTTGTAGAGGACGGCGGCGGCGAAGAAGTACTGAATCCTGGGCCGGACCCACTTGGTGTTGGCCAGCATGCCCATGGAGGGACGGGCGAACATGTCGACCAGCGCCAACACCGACAGCAGGAAGGCCGCCTTCTCTTTGCTGATGTCCTTGCTCTTGGCGAAATTGGAGAGGAAGACGAGTGGAGCGAAGAGGCCAAAAAACATGATGACGTTTCCGAAGAGGTAGAGCAGGAAGCCGCGGTGTTTGAACAGCGTCAGGTCGATGAAGGAGTTGATGGTCTGCAGGACAGTCTTCTTAGGCTGTGGCGGCAGGGAATCCACCGCCTTGACCTCGTCCGCCTCTGGGTCGAGTTTGGAAAGCTGCACTTTGGCTACGAGGGGGCGCATCAGGGAGCCGGCCACGCAGCAGTTGAGCAGAAGCCCTCCCAGGATGAGGAAGCTGCCTCTCCACCCAAACTGGTCGTACAGCCAGGTGTTGAGAGGAGCCAGCGTGGACAGAAACACGGGGCTGCCTGCCATAGCGATGCCATTGGCGATGGGACGCCGCTTGTAGAAGTATTGACCGATCATGGTGAGGGCCGGATTCAAGTTGAAGGCCAGTCCCAAGCCTGGAGAGAGAAGGGTGCAGGTTACATGAGCAGAAGAAGATGAAAAATAAAGAGCGATGCATATGCAGGGTGTGAAAAAA
The DNA here is from genome assembly GCF_949316345.1 of Pungitius pungitius. Classification (NCBI taxonomy): domain Eukaryota; kingdom Metazoa; phylum Chordata; class Actinopteri; order Perciformes; family Gasterosteidae; genus Pungitius; species Pungitius pungitius. Next base: position 32,257,946 of record NC_084900.1, read on the forward strand.
GTGAAAGTCTGAAAGTTTTTACCAAAAAAAAAGGGATGAAATTATTTTATTTTTTAACATTGAAAAATAGTATGTGTGGGGAATAGCATTAAGACGATTAAAGCAAAGCAGTCAATGGGTACATTCATGTTGGAAGTGAGTAAAACACTGACCTCCCACTACACCTATGAAGAAGTAGAGCTGCCCCACTGTGTTGCAAAAGGAGGCCGCAACGAGCCCCGAGCCGGCAAGACAACCTCCGACTAAGATGATTGGTCGACTGCCAAATCGGTTCACGAGGATGCTGCTGATTGGACCTGGAGAGACGCAAGAGAACATCAACAATAATGAATGAATCAGATCTAAAAAAATATATATATATATTAATTCTTTAGGATTTTCTGAGTTTTAGGGATGGGTAAATGTGTAACAATAGATTGTTTTTAAAAAGCCCTATGCACATGAAAATGATAAGTTGTGCAATTAACAGACATGCTGGCAACATTTCAATGTAATTGCATCAGCTCACCATTCAAACCCTTCACCAGCAGGGGGCGCTATGGTAAGAATCGACAATGACCTGATTGTTTAACAGCAGCAGTTGACTGGATGTTACATAGAGGAAGAGGGGAGGAAAGGAGAGAGTGAGGGGGAGGGAGCTAGGCAGTGCACGGTCTGGCACATGTCAGAGTGGAAGAAGGTGTAGGAGACGAGATCAAAAAGTCATGAGAAGGATGTAAGGAGGAATAAGAAGAGGATATCAATCTTCTAAAAAGCACCGTTTGAAAAAATTAAATTAAAGTGCTTAATAAAGCAACTCAGGTCAAATTAAAAGTAGTAAAATGTAAATACATTAATCACCAATACCTTAACAACAATAACACTGAAACTATTAATAAAGTAATATGATAATTAAAATAAACCGATAAAACCAAAAAGTTTTAATATCTAAAAAGCCCAAATAAGAAGTATAATTTGGGTTTAAAAGTACCAATCTATTCAACTCGTCTGGAGGGATGTTCCAGCGACTTGAGAGATAATGACTGAAAGCAGCGTCACAAAATGCTTTTGTGCCGCAACATCTGAAAGAAATGAACTGGAGGATGTGAGGGTCCGTCCTGGCTCATAGATCAAGCAAGGTCAACAAAAAAAATAAAAAAAGGAAAAGAGGGAAGAATAGAGAAAGAAAAGATCAGTAATAGGAAAGAAGTTGAAAGAAGATAAAGAGGCATGGAGGAAGAGGAAGAGTGGAGGCATTCCACGTGCTCAGGCTGCCTGCCAGCATCACTATAAAAGGGCCTCACATGGACTGCGACTGCTCACTGAGAGTACAAAGTAAAGTCTGCTGAATCCATACAGCAGCTCTGTGTGCTCCCTGCATGACAGGGCGGAACGAAAAGTAGGAACATTCCTCCGGGATAACGACTGAATACAATGTGATGCAACTATTGAGACGAGCAATTCTGTTACTGAAAAATATGCCAAAACAGTTTTTTCCAGCTCCTCAAATGAGAAAATCTGAAATCATTGGACCCTTATTGAACCAGGCTCTAGTTAGAGTTTTTATGCCTTCTGCGATCTACTCAGAAGTAAGAATCAATACGCGATACAGTGATACACGTTCTGCAACGTGTTGACTGCGGATTCCAGCTCGTAATAGGATGCATTTGTAAGCAGGACATTCTAAAAGCTAAAAGACCATTCAAACATACAGACGAGTCTGTATCTGACTGGACCCTATCAACTTTTGGAGTAAACACTACACATGGATGTAGACAGCAAGTATGTGAACTTTAACTCACAACTGTTTAACACTTTAGAAAATCCAGCTCAACAATAAACCAAATATATATTATTAAAACGGTCGTCAGCTACAGTCCTGATGTTGGGAGAAAAAAAAGGTTTTCAAAGACGGAAAAAAATCTAAAAATGACGTTTGAAGATACTCAAATATCAGTGCCATTCTGCTCTCAGCTGGCATCCATTACCTCACAAGCAGCAGGGGACGCGCACACAGACACACACACACACCACGCAGGCTTTGCCCTTGAAACTTGGCTGCTGACCACGGGGGCAGCTCTGCCTGCACGAGACCACTCACGGGATCCCTAAATACTCAGTTTAGTTTCTCGCCTTGCGTTGCGGCGAGCTGCCCTGCGGTGCGTTGTCACAATGCAGTCAAGCAGCGGCTGAAAAGAGGCCAGCTCGGCGGCTGCGGCAGAACACCAGCCGCAGAATCGTCGCATGAATCTGAGCGGCGGACAAAGGGAGACCTGTACAAGGACGGGAACGAATGTGCGTCCACTTGACGCTTACTTGAACAATCAGTGGTGGCAATCTTTGTTGCAGTGTGGCGTGACACAAAGAGGGCACGCAGTAGTGTTCTCAGACATTATATAAACGATCCGTTGTCCCACCCCCCCCCCCTCTGTCTGTGAGGGACAAGAACAACACCGAGTGGAGGACAAGCCTGTCCTCAGCTGCCCTCTGACACAGCATCCACAAACGATTAAACAACACATCTGCAGAGACGCAACCCAACTGTGACGAGCTACCCTTGGGTCTAAATTTAGCTTTTGCCTCCTCGTACTTGACAACGTCCAACATTTGGTTGTGTATTATTATCTGGTCCATGTTCAGTGGGCCATTCTCTGTTGGATTGAAGGGTGAACTGAGGAAGAGGAAGCAGCGGCGCATCAGCTGGCGTTGAGTCATTCTGACCACCAGCAAACATCCGTCAACAGGGAGACAAGATGACCTCATAGCTCAAAGAATGTTAGTCAATTACAATGTCTCATGCTGCAGCTGAACTTCTGAAGCATGTTTAGCAAGGAAACGCTTAAGGAGCTTTAATATTTTTTATAAAATGGCAGCACAGTTGTACTGTATGGTATTGGATTGATTGGAAGAGCTGTACCTGGGAGTGGCTGAAGGGTTCATACGCGTCTACGGTGCTCTGGGAAGCCAACCAGAGACAACACGTTCACTTCATTGTGTTTTTTTTTTCTTTTTGCCAAATCGGCTTAAGTTTTAACTTTCCCTTTCATGTTAGATCATATCAGTATCCTGTAATCCTGAGCACTTATTGCATTAAAACAAGCCCATGTGCACAAACACTTCACACAGGAGGATTAGAGAAGTCAGATGTCAGCGCTCATTCTCTGTGAGGCTATGACCAGAGTTACATCATAGACAGTTTTTAATAAAAGCAGGATAATTAAAAAGTCAACAAACAGGTTTTTATTTGTAATTCCACCGCTCCCTTAAAGCCATGAGAATGAGACATTGATAATAAGTGGCAGGTAATAAAAATAAAATCTTTTCAAACTACTACTTGGAGACTGTAGAATGAAGATACCCCAGTTTTTCATGCCTTCAAACACTGAACTACTTAAACATCTGCGCCTACACAATTTCACTCCTCCCCTCTGTTCTTCCCCCTCTGCAGCTTCGTCTCCCGAATGCCCGAACATACATACGGCAGGCCACACGGCTCGGGGAAAAATGATGAATGAGTAAGTGGAAGGAACGGATGCCATTTTAAGATACAAACTTTAAACTGAGAGAGCAAACACGATGATGGTGTCTTGCTGGTGATCAAATCCACTTGGGGAGAAAGAGGAAGAAGGCCTTTGAACTTGCTTTGTGTCAGGAGACTGAAAGAGAGACACCTGATCTGAAACGCGATCAGTGCTTATTTGTAAATTGAGGCGCTGCAGTTTGAGCCGCGCAAACAAAATGACAACACTAGCTGTGATATCTCTAATATCACTTTAATAAGTCATAAACCATTTGGATGGTCTCCATCAGAGTGAAATTATCTTTATATATTGTGGTCCGTTTTGACAGTGCACCAATCCAAGTGGAGCAAATAGCGGACTTATCTGAAGTTCTACATTGCGCAAAAATCCCTCTAGTTATCCTCAAATGACTTTATAAACATATTTTCTGCAGATGTATCATGCATGTCATGGCCCAGATGTTAAGCAAACATCAAGTTTCTGGAGAAACATTTGCTGCTCTCCCTTCAGCCGTGAGGCATTCAAGCTGTAACTGAAAGACACAGGGAGCATCGGCAGAGACCAAAAAAGGCTTGTAAAGAGGTCACATACGACCGATTACTCTTCCGAAGGAATTTTTACAACCCTCACTGTCGAGGAAGCTGAAAGCATTCACAGGGCTACTTTGTTGTTGAATACTTGTAAACTAGACTGTTGGTGCTGTACAGACAGCATTAACACACACAGACAAAATACACACACCACTCACCTCCAGCATACATGACTGCCAGCATGATGGAGGAGATCCAGGACACTTGACTGGGCGTGGCATCAAAGATGACCTCGATCTCCTTGAAGAACACGGTGATGGACTTGGGGAAGGCGTAGGAGAAGCCGATGGAGATGAAAGCCCCCAGCACCACCGCCCAGCCCCAGCCTCCTTCGGGAGGGGTGGGGCGCGCAGGCCCACCCGGCGCGGGAGGCATGTCTGCTGACGAGGAAGAAGAGGCGGGGAAGAAACGGCCCGACGAGGCGCACAGAGATCAAGACTCGGGACCTGTGGGAGAAACAAGAGCAGAGAGCTGGTAAAAAAAATCCACATAGATGATGTATTAAGTTGAAAGAGACAAGCGCATAGTTCCTCCTTATCAGCATACTTTTGTTAATCGCTGCGCCATAAAATATTTAGTGTTAGGAGGAGAGAGGGAGGACAGGAGTTGGAGAAGATGAACACAGAAAAATGAGGGATATCTAATTATTTGTGTGTTTAGATTTGCTGTGAGGAAGAGCACCTCAGCCGGCCACATGCCAACATACCAGAAGATGATAAGTAGCTGGCATATTTATCTTATTGAGCAGCCCAGACAGATTACGAAGCACACTGGACACCCCTTGACCTCGTGTCTTTCGCCATTTTAACTAGTGCAAGTCCACAAAACCAGACAGAAATGGGGCAATTTTAAATGAAAGAACACCCGTTTTTTGTTGGGAAATGTTTATTTTAAAGAGTTTTTATATCAGAATCAGTACAGATACTTAGTACTGATAGTCAGTGTCCCAGTCAGCCATGGAAGTGAAACAGTGAAAGTTATATATATATATGAAAGTGACATCTTTAAAGGTTTCTTCACCAAAAGGTTTACTACAACAAATGAAAGCAGCAAAATTCCCCAGATTTAGAAGCTCGACCCAGAGAATCTTAAATTAAATCGCATAATAAAATAAAAATGACATACAGAATAAACTGCAAATGACATTTGACGGACTCTTTACCTCTGTTCAGAAGTCTCACTATTTCTCTAACATAAGTATAATGACATGAAATATTAACCAACAGCCCTATTGCTAACAGCTTAACCAAACTTGTGTCCAACGCTGTACTGAATGTGGCATTTATTATACAGTTTAGAACCATATGGAGTACAATACATCCAGTTACTAGATTAAAATCCACAGGCTCCCTCAATGAATGCATCCATCCAGGTGTCCCCGCTGAACACAACCAAGCTATTTTCGGTCGGCTCTCATAACGTTTCCCTTAAACGGTCTCTAGATCCTAAATCTGCAACCAACCCAGTGAGCTCAAAACCACGTCTGTGTAGTGGTGCTATATTTAAAGGAGGCTGCGTAATGCCGTCATGATAGGAGAAGGAGAATAATAGAAAAGGGGCGTGGCATTGTTCATATAACTAAAAATACTGACTAACCTCGTTATGACTAATGAACAGCGAGGCGTTCCTCTACATGGCATTTAGTTTGGATTAGGGTGTAAACAGCCACGCTCTACCAATCATTCCACAGCCTGCCTGTGGCGGTGCAGTCGCTGGATAACTCCTTTCTCTGGCTCATTACAACCACTTAAACCTGTTGGCTTTCACGTCTCGCTGATCTCCATTTTAAGGTCCCATCTCCTCAACACTGAGGGAACTAAGTATGCAACCTGACTGACACATGTACTGACAGCCGTTTAAATAAAAGCATGCATGAAGAAGATGTAACAACTTTAACTACTCACGCTTTTGTGCTGCAGAACAGTTTAGTTTATTTTTTTCCCAGTTACAGAAAAGCAGGTCAAATGAGATGCGGTCAAAAACCAGCCACACGCTTTAATTTTATAATACGGCTGAACTTGTTACTTGCTGCAGTTTCACTCGACGTCATAACACTCCAAGTGATACGTCTTAGTTATCAAAAGTCAATCATTGGTCCTTCGAACGTGAACAGGTTTTCAGTAGAGACGCACTGGGAATGGTAGACTGTTGAGAAATAGGGCTTCCCTGTTAATACAATTAATAATGAGTTACAAGATACCGAGCAGCGATGCAGCAGCTGTAAAGAAAACCATTCATGATCAAGATCAGGAAGTCAGAACTGGGGCACATGGGAATGGATAAAAATATCTACACTCTGGGGAATTAATTGTCAGACAAGCTTGATGCCACTCACATGCACACAAACAATGTCTGGATCTGATCTCTGCAAGTGTGTGGTGTCACTTGTGCGCAGTGAAGAGTGACGGTCGCAGCCCTAAAGTAAAGAGCTGATTGGATCAAAAATGGTCCACACTAATAAAAGACAGTCGCACACTTGGTTCCATGCAGATCTGAGGTCAGCTTGGAAAGGCCCCGGGCGGAAGGTCCGGACCTCGATTCGTCACAGTGCCCCGAGGCCTAACAAGCTGTTTCTGTGACATCCTCCATTTATCTAACAATCCAAGACTACAATATTGTTTACAACGGCAAAACTATGCTCTCAAAGTGAATCAGATAAATGCATTTGACTTAAAAAAAACAAAAAAACAATAGAAATTATTATTAGCTGTATTTTTGCAATAACGTGCAGCCCTTCTTGGGACCAACATCATTCCACTTTCTCTGCTCTGGTCTCTTCGGTTTGTGACAGTGGACACGTAGCGCAGACCTCAACAGAAAAAAAAAAAACTTACAACAGTCCCGAAACACGTTTTACTTTCAGTCTCAGGCTCGTGTGATTGGATGCCGCTTTATAAATCAGACAGCACCACCTAAAAGAGGAGGAGGAAAACCAAGCAGGTCGTCAGAGAGCGCGTGCATGATTGTGTGTAATCATTCAAGAGTAAATATTACTGTTAATGTTTGGTGACGCAGCAAAGAATTGGGAGTCAGAAAAGAAATCATCACTTGATGTTGCTAGCAGGGGAGCCCATCCCCCAGTGACACGCATCAACGGTCACATGCTTCACACGCAAAATGGTCAAAATGCATCTCTGCAATCATCCCCCGGAGCTCTGCTCGACTAACCCTTTGATCTGTTCTCCTTTTCCACTTCTCATCTACCGTCTGTTTTGAAACTGTTAGCTAGCTTTGGTCTGCAAAAGGTCAATGTATTGACAGTGTGGAGAACATTTGAGATTTGGTTTGCCTGAAACGTACCAAAGAATGCGCCAAGACTGTAATTTCAGGATTGTGTCTTCTCCAAGCAGGTAAATTTAAAAAAGAGGCAAAACAAGACCCCCCCCCCCCCGTCAATGGAGTGTTACCGCTTTAAAATATTAATAAAATGGGCTGAAAATAATCATTCAAGATAACATGCCCACAAGCCACAGAGGATCCAGAAAAGTGGACATAGTGATCGGAAAAGAGCAGTCAAAAGAAATTAGATCAGTAAAAATGACACCAGTCACACCGGAATAAAGGTGTTCAATGCATTTACAAAGCTGCGTCAGCTTATACAGTATGCTAAAAGATTTAGCAATATTCCAGTTCCTCTATTCCCTGGGGCTAGACGTGCTCACTGCATTAAAAAGTAGCGTCAGCTTCCCTTCAGCTGTCTCATTACAAACATCGTGTCCTCTTTTTAGTAAATGAGCCAAACACATAAAAACCACACCCGGCATTTCCATTCTCATGCCCTTGTGGCATACATAGCACCTTGTCATAACTACAGCCATGATGGAGAAAAAAAAAAAAAGCTGTTGCACAAGTCCCACAGAGAGGGATGGGACCAAATGTTAATGAATGTGTCCCTGTGCTATTCATGACAAGCTGAAATCTACAGTTTCATAAAAGGGTTCGCATAAAGCCTTTCATGTTTCCAGCCAATCCAGAAGGCCTGGTAAATGCAAAGCGGACTACGTAGTGCTGATGGTCATCACTGGCTTCTCCTTGATCTAATAAAAAGGGTTTCAATAAGCATAATTTACTTTTTTTAATTACCTAGCTAGCGTCAGCTGATATAAATCGGCTTCTCGCAACTGACCAAATGAGAAGCTTATACAGACCTCTGAATTCAGGGACACGTTATTTTCTGTAGGTTACAAGTCCGCCACAGTCTGCCCCTTTCAGAGCAAGACTAAATACATCCAGTGTGAGAAAAGAAGGCCTGACAGGGCAAGCAGCAGCAAGAAACTTTATAGGTCGTTTTTTAAATTTTTGTTTCACAAGGAGAGAGTCAGTTGAACCAGAAAGACTGAGAGGAAACGTGATATCAGGGCCGGGGCTTAGTGGGAAGCAGGCTTTGTCAATGGGACTGTGCATCTCCCCTGAGCTGCAGCTTAGCTAGGAGTCTGTGTGTGCGTCCATCAGCAAAGCAGGACAACTCCTAAAAGGCATTATCGAGAAGACCATTTCTGCAACAAACGCTCCCTTTAACACGGGGTGTTGAGATGCTCAAGTTACCTGTGATGTATTAACGAACAAATGCCATTTCAACCCAATAATTACAGGATTTAACACTAGGACAAATATGGTCAAACTGCTGAATTTACCAAATGTTCTAGTACACACACACACAAGAGACACGATACTCTTCCCCTCATGACAGGGAAAGGAAGGAAAGGAGGACGGAGAGAGCAGTATTCATTTCCTGAATGAGTGAAACGCAACAGTAATCATGCCTCGGGGATTTCAGCATGAAATTTCTCTAAACTCCAATGTTCACACCGACTGATCATGAGAACAGAACGCATGTTTTGCACACTAAAAGAACATCGCTGAAACAATTACAGTCCCCTTGTCAGACATTAAACATTGGTTCTTTACAGATAATCGGTTGTTTAATACTTGATGACTCGAGCCTCCCAGAGATGAACTGCGATGACTTCCAGAAACCCCGTGGGCACTCCTAACGCGTGCACTCTTGCTGGCTCAAAAAGTGCTATTTGCCCAACCTCAACCAGTCAGGCCTGGTCTGCACATGAAGAAACCTGCTGAAGGACACTGCGTTACACAGATTTATATAAGAGATTGCCCTTTTCCACAAGGACAAGGAATCACATCAGGAGTCACATCAGGGCACATTTCTTCAAAGGAAATGACTCTGAACCCTAACCTAGCTGATGTTTTAAGTCTATTGTGCAACCATTTAGTCAACCTAAATAAGCTAAAGCTTGCAGTGAATCCAATACTAGTGTCCTTTTCCATTGCTCCTTCCCAGACTCACGCTGTACGAAAAAACAGCATCACACACTTTCTCCGGTTCTCTCAGGCGCAACAACATGCATCATCTCTCGCATTCATTTCAAAAAGTCTATGAAACAACTTTTCACTCAGTAACCGATTCACGTTAACTTCCTACTACTACTTCCTGCATTTGGGCAGTAAATGGCAGGAAAGGGACAACAGCTTGTTGAGAAATAGACCCACCTTACCTAAATCACCATTCGGAAGATTGCACAATGCAGGAACATTTCCTGCAGAGTCATACGTGATTGCCAGTAATTACTGGATAATTGCGTCAGCGATGTAGTAACTTTAAAAAATAAAAAATAAACATAAATCGCTTAGATCAGACCACTGTCTAAGAATATTACCCAAGGAGGAAAATATTCAACTGTAAGTCCTCTAGAAAAGGGAGATTCGTGGGACAAACTTTTGGAAAGCAGGGTGGATGTCAGCCTAAACCCCATCGCCTGTACTTGTTGTCTAAAAACATGTCACCCTTCAACCACGCAAAACGAAACGGCAAATTACTCACTTTTAGCGTAAACGAGAACTCGCTCGGCTGCGGCTGACAACGAGGAATTACAGCGGAATTTTTGCATTGAGCTGTGACCTTCAAAAAAGGAGACAACGTGCAGCAACCCCCCCCCCCCCCCCATTAATTCCCCGTACACGTCAACACGCGGTTAAAGTACCGACCGTAGGTCCAGGTAACCTCTACCGGTGGTGCCGAGTGATCCGGAGCCACGGACGGGTTGGGTCCTGTTCGATCACGCTACGTTGAATGAAACAACAAAAACAAAACAAAAGGCGTGTGGTCGATAAACGCGACGAAACAAGGTGGCAAATCGTGTAGCACAACGCGCCGCCGTAAAAAATATAAAGAGGAAATAACGAGGACGGCGGAAGGACGGGCGCGCGGTGAGCGGGATTAACTGACAGAGCTAATTTAGAACGCGAGCTAGTCGCGCAGCACGAGCGGAGATAAGAGATGTGCGCGTGAGCAGCAGTTTGAAATCGGCACGCAGCCTCTTTTGTGTCAACCGTCGGTCCGCCGCGCACTCCTTCACTCACCGGGGTTGCGTTTCTGGGGGGGGGAGGCTGAGGGAGGGGGGCACCTCCGGGTCTTCTTCTCCGGCGGAGGCTCGGTTCGGCGGAGAGTTCGGTGTGGTTCTCTACCGGCTAAGGGCGTCCTCGCCAATGACGGTGTGGCCACGCGTTCGGTTCTCCGGGAACTCAGGGGAGAGGAGGGGGGGGGGGTATCACCACGGAGACAGGAGGACCACGGCTGGGATGGTGACACCGCGCATGCGTGACGGCAGCATTGGAATCTGACCAAAAAAACAACAACGTGGAGGCTGGTTTAAATAGCGGTGAACGGAGTTCGCACATTGCAGGAATACGGTTTTGAGTAAATAAAGTAGAGAGAGATACTTTATGTTAGAAATTACAGGAAAAGTTTTAGTCAATTAGTTAACTAATTGCTTTCAAAGTCGACAAACACGTTATTTAGTCGATGTAGTGAATGACTTCTTTCCTACTTGTGAAATCATCAAATAAAAAGATTTGAAGTTCTGCTTTTGTGCAATTTTTTTGCAGAGAAATTCAGTTTTACAGATTTCTTGACAAAGTAAGTAAATGGTATCTGTGCCAGTCGGCCAAGGACTGTGCATGTGTTTTCTTTTTTTATGGGCTTTATTATATGGGTTGGAACTGCAATTTGTACAGTATCATGTAATCATTACAACGATTCGGCAAAATTGTTTAAACTCTGTTGACCGTGTGATCCCTTATCGATCTATTCATTTTTGAGGCCACAATATGGATTTTCATTAAACAGCTCATTGTTTTTCTAGCACCCTATTCACGTGGCCCTTTTTAGATGTGTGGAAACAAAGTACATCACAAAATAACAGAAAAGACCTTCGCCTTTACCTCACCCAACCCTTCTAATAAATCAACAAACAAATGTTTTCCCGATGCCAAGTCATTCCAAAGTCTATCAACCCCAAGAGGTGCTATCACCATTTTATTTACTGGCACAATTAGAGTTAGTCTTTGAAAAAGAGTCAACGCCTGTTGCCCAGACAATGTGTTGGGAAACGTTGTACGCTTCAGAAGGAAGTATTTACCTGCAAGGCTATTTGACGTAATTGCATTATATAGATCTATTCTTGTGCATATCCATTCATTGTGTCAACATTGTCAAAAATATTGTGTTCAAAACCATAATTTTAGCTCTGTGAGAGCAGGATGAGAGGTTACTTGAGGCTGAGGGTGCTGAAAAAAAGAAGAGATTTGAATAAAACTTGATTACAAGTGAAAGATAAATTGACGTCCTGCTTTCTGGCCCTTTCTATCACTAACATCTGGAACTGTAACCACTGGAGCGTTTAAGAAATATGTACACTGAAAACCTTTGTTATCGAAGCCGGTGTTGTACAATCCCACAGCCTAAAATAACAACAAGCATACACCTTTTGAGCTCAAGCACAGCTGGTTGAATTAACATTCCTCATGCTGCACTTAAAAAAAGAACAGTACATGTTATCTGATCCTCGCCCCTCCAAACGACCTCCGATGCTCTGGAATCCCTCCACCTCTTCAATGTGCTTTTGTGCTGCTGCAACTGTCGACAATCTTTTGTTTCCAGTTGAGAGCATGTGAGGATGCTTTTGGCACAGACAAATGGCAGTCGCTAATTGGAATATTCATTTCCTTTCTGCTAATGAGCTGGAGAAAGATGAAAGAGAATGACCCTGGTAACTTTTGGACCAGATAAATTACAGAGAGAAAAATCTTTCTGTGAAGAGTTAGAAATGTCTTTACATCCCATATCAGGACCAGGTTACTGAGATCCCCACGATTAAGGTCCTGTGGTGGTGGAAGCATGTATATCTTTTACTTAAACAGAAGTACTAACAGTATGGAATAAGGAAAGCTCTTTAAGCTATTATATTGTTAGTGTGCACAATATTTTATTTGCAAAGTAACTGGTAACCAAAGCAGTTCGATAAATGAAGCAAAAGGTCTCTCATAACCTTCCCCCTAAAGAGCGCAGACAACTACGTAATTAAATCCTTCATTGTTTCTCTCTGAGGCACTTCAGTTGGACTCCCTCCCCCCGAGGGTCAGACGTATCCTCAATATTTATCCGGCCTCTTATCCTGCAACAAGCAGGACGTCCGACCCCGTTTACCTAACAGTTGTCTCAGTCTTTTCAGAGGGCTCACTGCGACAATAAACAGTTTAAGGGGGGGTGGCGATACACACACTTCGGATTTGTTGTTTCATCCCAGAGGGAGAGGAGAAAAACATGCTAGAGGGAGGCCTTAAAGAGTGAAAAAAGTAAGGGTGAGGGGGATGGAAAAGGGTACAGGAAAATCTGATAATGAGAAACAGATTGTGTTTTGGGGAATGTTCAGCTGCAGATTTTTGGGTGTTTAGGGGATGCCTAGTGTCAGCAAAAACAGTGTTGGGGTTCCTGTTTGTCTTCAGTAGAATATCTCAGGCATTTTACCACCACAAACAACTCCAGAGTTATTTTTTATCAAAGCCAGACAAATTTTAAGACCATAAAAAACACGGCGATGTGCAGAGTCCAACTAGGTCCTACCAAACCTAATAAATACAATCAAGATCCCTTTTCTACTGAACATGCATGTTTTTTTTATTAAATTAAGAGTCTGTTCTCTTAAGGATCCTGCCTTGTGTGCACAAAGTGCATCCGGAAGAATGTATTAACAAATGCATCTTTCAAAAGGTGGAACAAAGGAAACTATTAAAATAATAAGTACAATTTAAAGAAGCGCTGTGTTTTGTCAACAAATAGAAGTAAATGTCAGGCGAAAGTCTGTAATAAAAAGCAAAGATTTGAAAGTAGAAACAGTGTCAGCAGCATGAAATACTAAGCAACTCAATCACCCTTTGACTTTTACTCGGACTCTGGAACAGCTAACAGGCCGAGCACAGCTGATCATCGACGTACTCCGGGGCAATGCCTCGTTGCTAAAAGTTAGCGTGATAACGTTTTGACCCGACGATGGCAGAAGATGAAAAGCTGCTTCGAGGCGAATGCTGTGATGTGGTTAGAATAGTGTTGTCTCAATAGATGACAATGCAAACATGCTTGTGTTAATGTCAAACATATTCACTCTCCTACTTCAGTGTGTAGAAACTGTAAACTGGTTTAGCTCCCGGTATTGATCTGTGTGTTTGTCATTGTGCTGATGAGCTCGTTGTCTCCCCTCACCTGTGTCCTATTGATAGTCAACGTCTTTTGTTCAGTCTCACTGCTCTCACTTTAAGTGCTTTTCTTTTCACTTGACAACTGTGGATCATTGATAAAAGCGAGGTCGTCCTTCTATCAGAGGCTTCGCAGGGCTAAGTTAAGTTAAGTCGATCCCGCAGGCATTCACACCCATTGAGCCCGGGATTGGCCCTCAACGTAGGAAATGGGTTTGAATGTGAATGGTAGCCCTTACCATGTGTGTGTGAATGCCTGTGAATGAGTGAAGGCTGAAATGTAGCGCTAAAGTGCTTTGAATGGTTGAAAGGCCAGGAAATCACTTTACAAGTACATTTTCCATGTGAAAAGGATTATTGAAACAGTTTCCACAGAATGAGGAAAAAGCAACTTTAATTTCCAAGTTACACAGACAGTTAAGTTAAGTTAAGCACTTGAGTACATTTACTTTTACATTCTACCGCTGCTTAAAAATGAACAGTTTTTTACATAGAGAAAAGAAAAAAAGAGCAAAGAGCTCATAAATATTTTGTCTAAAAATTCTTCTCGACTGTTCTTTCAGGCATAAAACCACAAGGTCATCACAGCGCCAGACAAAGCAGTGAAGTGGACGAAACAAAACCGCACAATTCCTACCGCGTTCCTGTTTTGTTCTTTTGGGGGTTCACACGCTTTGTATCTGTCCGCTCATGAGGAAGAGTACAAAAAAAAAAAAATGGCGCTCTCTCATAACAGATTTGAATCTGGCCTTTATTTCTCCAGCCAAAACGTGAGGCAGAATTCATGAGAGACGTCCACGTCTGCAGAAAAAAAGGAAGAGTAAAGATGGGGGAGATAGAGAGTTGCTGCTGGGCCTCAACTCCAAAAGTATTTTGGATTAGCTGTAAAAAGCAGTCCTCCCCCACTTTATCTGATGGTGATGATGACGATGTTATCAGCGGCGGTATCAAAAAATTTGTCAACTGGATGGATGGAGTAAGTTGTGCAACCATAGAAACATCTATCAAGCACAATGTGGATGTGGTCACATTACCAGCACACTGTGTGAACTTCTCAGCCAGCACAAACTCAATAGTTGCATGAAAAACAAATACAACAATTTGCTGATCCAAACGAGGTGAGATCGGGTTCAACCAAGAGCACTGTGTGCTAAGTGGTTACTGATCACAAAATCACACTCCTTTGTTGTGTTGTGGTGGGAGAGGAGTCCCAATGTAACTCATATTCCCTAAGATGTTTCCTGCAACGTGGAAAGAAAGAATTCCCCAAATTCAAGCCACGTGCAAATTAAAATTCCACCCACATCTGTTCTTCCAATCGCAGCGGAGGTGGAGCCGTAAAGTCCTTTCCCTCCGGACCAGGTTGTCAGTGTGAAAAACAACCCTGCTCTTTTTTTTTTTCAACACGGTAGAACGGGCGCATGCGAGTTGGTTGGCCGTCCCGCGTGTCTTTATGTGGACACAAGAATTTACTCTTTGATGTCAAGGTCCTCCGCTATCCGTGCACTGTAACATGTGGACAAACACATGGATGCAAATGGGGTGAAAGACCACTCGTGCATTTCCACATTTAAACACAGATGTGCTGTTGTGCTGTCATGTAAGCTCATAGTGCACTATGTCAAGATAAAAAGCTTACAGAGTCTGGTCGGTAACAAACCTCACTTAGGCCTAAAAGATTTACTTGATGGCAAAAATGTGACAAACCAAAAAACACTGCGAGTCAGAAACTTCTCACGGAATATATTGGATTCTGTTAATACAAAAACCCAACCTTGGAACAGATCCCCTTTTGTTTAAGTGTTCGAAAATCTTTTTGGTACTTACAAGCATGTTTTTATATTAATTTCTCCCTTAAAGTCAACAAGCTGACAAGAGACTCAATGCGGTGATGGTCAAAATCCAAGCAGCGGTCTATTACCAAACTATACTATTTGCTAAGGGAATCTGCAATTCAAACCGCCAACATTGTGTGTTAGTGTGAAGAGTGGAGCTGCAGGTCGCATACTTCTGTATGTGGGAAGTTTTCCAATTGGAAAACTGACAAATAGTTCCGTTGTGGTTCGTGTCCGCCACCTAGTGGCTAAGAGGAACATTACATATTTACCGCCCTATAAACTGCTACCGCGCCGACTGCTGGACTAAAGTAATATTTTGCACAATACACGGTAGTCCAAAGAATACGCTTGTGATGTTGTAGTACCAAACTATTGACAGGACATGATAC
Organism: Pungitius pungitius; assembly: GCF_949316345.1. NCBI lineage: Eukaryota > Metazoa > Chordata > Actinopteri > Perciformes > Gasterosteidae > Pungitius > Pungitius pungitius. The sequence continues at coordinate 32,273,815 of NC_084900.1, forward strand.
ATTTCTGTAAGATCAAAAGTTGATGAGGTGGAAACTTTTTTTTAAAGTACAAACTACAATACAGCCAGGGACCAAGTAATCCAATTACAGTACAATGACAATTCTGAGCTACAAGTGGCTTATTTAAGTGTTTCATTTTACTCAATTCTTTTCCAAGTCAAATATCGTATTTCCACTCAATTTATTTGACAGCTTTAGTTAATATTACATTGTAGAATACTTTAATACATTGTTTAGACATGGGCAATTAAGCTAAAATAGCAGTAGTTCAAGTATTAATCCAGTACAGAAACGGTTTGTTTTGTGTTAACTTCTGTGCCCATAGCCTCTCCTGTCAGATGAATAATAACTATCTGAAGCGTGAAACAAACTACCTGTCACAGGTGCATATGAGTCACGACAAGATACAATCTGGGCAGAAATTGAATAATTGTGAAGGCGAAAAAAACATGCGTCAACAAGACCATAGTTCAGAGCTTTTGTGTCGAGACAGGCTGGTGAGTCAGTGTTCATCTGAGTTTACAGTCTCACTGTGCAGCGTCTGATGTAAGTCTCTCCTGCAATAATCAAGCCTAAAAGTTTCAAGTACCTAAGCTTTTGCCTACAAACAGTTTGCTTTCCATTAAAATGAGCATTACAGCCTAGCATTACTGTTTTTAAAGGGTAAATGTTATTTAGTATGAAATACATTGTTGTGGAAATTAAAGCAAAGGAGACATATAATATAGACTACTAGTTTCTAGTATCATTCCCTCCATTACTCCCAACCAGAGAACAGCACACAACTGTTTATGGTTACTTCCTTTGACCCATAGTCTTCATTTGTAAAATCAAAATTTCCCTTCAATTCTTTAGATTGGGCAACATGGACTGGTTATTTTAAAAGCCCAGTTTGTATTTTGGAATATCAACCAAGCATACACACAAAAAGCACAAAGCAGACTGATTACAAGTTTAAAATATTGTTTTTTTTGCATGTGAAGATGTCTCTGGTATTTACACCTGTCAGCAGATTGCCCACTGAGACGGGTTTCTGTGCTTCAACAGACGACGGGAACAACAGACAGGAAGAGAGGACTCATGCTCTCTCCTTCCTTATGACACTTTGAGTCACGATGATGATCTCATATCTGATGAACGAGTCCCTGCATGCACTGTGGCTCTGTGTGTTCATCTGTTTCGCTCATTGTCTGTAGTTTACACTAAACTGCGTCATAGCATAACGCAGGTAACGGTATGGCTGTGAAAACAGGTTGATTCAAAGCATGCAATGCAATAAACTGTCTTTGAAAAGCATATTATTACCAGAGAAAATAAAATGTATGTATTTTTAAATATATATTTAATGAAGCACATAGTAGCGTTAAGCAAAGTATACTCATCTTATAACTTTCTTTTAAAGTTACTGATAGTTATCTTCTCCAAAGCAATATGTACTTTTAGTTGATCTAATTCCATTCATTACTCTCATTACTGCAATTTTTTTTATTGTTAATTTAAAAAAAATTATGGTTATGCCTGAATTAGAATGAATTCCTGCATATAGAGCGCTGACTTTTCATTATCATATTCATAATATGAAACAACAGCTTTTTTTACTCTGGGGTAAGAGAACTATTGAAGAGGGGAGGCCAAACTCAGGCACATGGCACTTTTAACATCCGTTATTGTCAGTAACAAAACGTCTTTAAAAATATGTCAAAATATGTGATAATAGAGGGGCATTTTCATAAAATATTACAAGGGAAAAAAGCGATTAAAAAAACTTCCAACAGAGGATATGGGAGGCAAAGTGGACCAAAGACAGTCTGAACTCTTCCAAAATATTTTTTTTTCAGTTTCATAACCTTTACAAATGATCACCACTTTTTGGGTTAATTCGTAAACGCAACAAAAAAGCTAAATTAAAGACTGGAAAACACAACAAACAGTCATTAGATCGATTTTGACCCCTGCTCCTCCTTCTCTGAGAGTCGTCATTCAGCATTGTGAATGAGTCACATCCTCTGAAGTCTTGACCCCGTGAGAAAGTAGGCAGTCAGCTCCAGTAAATCACTTAATATCCAGGAATCCAGTGTGGGATTTCCCCCCCCCCCCCTCTCCTCAATCCTCCTCCTTGCTCCATGTCTCCCTTGTTTTCTGCTCGTCTCACACTGACCGCCGCTGATTGGACGAGGAAGGAGCGAGCGCGTACCTGCCAGGTGGACGTTAGCGCTGCTTCCTTATTGGCGGGTGGGAGTAAAATGAGAGTATTTGGGAACGCCCCCCCCTGCCTTCATTTCTACTCAAAAGCAGCGGTGGGAGCAGCCGAGGAGCAAATAAGAGAAGGGGAGACACAATTGGCTGACATCGGAAACCCACGTCAGGCAGTGGAACGGCTGTCATAGTCGCACAGGTAGGCCTTTTGTTGTGGACTTTATGAAGAATAAACCAGTCAAGTTAAGCGATTTCCAGTTAACTGCGTTTCTCTGAAGCCAGAAATCCAAAACCCATGAGTTGTTTTGATTTCGGTTGGTATAAAAATGAGGCACCTTTTCCTCCTTAACAGTGGCTGATACTGTGGTCCTTCTGTTGCCTTCGACACATGACTTTGGAACTTTGCATGAGTCTGTTTTACATGGTGCTCAGTTTGTAATCTAAACCTTGTGACAGAGGAGACGAGCCATATGGAGGCCTCCAATTCAGCTCTGGACATTTCCACTAGTCCCTTTAAAAAATAGATTTAGTTAACTCTGATCTGATCATTTAGAAGCTTAAGGTTCCCAAATCCGCATGGTTGGAGCAACATCTTGGTGGATTTAAATGTTTTGACTTGTAGAGTCAAAAATGAAAAATAAGTAAATATCTTTGGCTTTTTGATCGGTTCAAAATAAGAAGTTCTGCCATTGACCCATTGTGACACATTTCCTCAAATCGCTACTAACTCTCACCGAGGAGCCCCGGTGACCGCGTAATATCTAACAACCTACTGATCGGATCTAACCACCCACAACACCCCGCAGTGGCCCACCTGCTGGGTTGCGTGGGGACGTCGCAGGCTCGGCCACCGCCGACCCGCTCACTGACCCTCGTGGTCCGAACCCTCCTGCAGCGTGCGTCCCTCCCGGTGACCGATATTCACCGAGGGATGACTGTGCCGCTGCTTGTATCTGCTTGTCCCCCTCAGCCTCCGGGCGGTGACGTTGCGACAGCACGTAAGGGTTTGCGTGTGCGCGCGCGTGTGTGTGTGTTTTGAAGGCGTATCTGTTGCTTGCGGGTAGTCGCCCTCGAGTCTGCGTTGACGCGGTCACGCGGGGTACAGCTGGTCGATGACTGGGTGACGCGTAGTATTGACTTTCTGACTCAAACACCGCGTCCCGGGCTCCATCGACCGGGGGGGAGGGGGAGGGGCAAACGGTCACGTGTGGGTTCTGCCAACTACGTTCTATCCATCCGTGGGTGCGCGAGCTCAACTGACGCCTGTGGTCGCTTACGCACACGTGTGAAGAAAAAGGGGAAAAGTATGAAGTTGTCTAGCAGCGAAGTGTCATCAACATTTAAATGTGCAGGAAGGGTGTTTCTTTCGAGCCTTGACTCTCCAGTTTGAGGGCCGTTAGTCTGCTGAGAAGTCACAACGCGTCACTGGTGCAGGCTACTTGGTTTTTAAAGTACGCTCGTTCTTTCTTGTGTCCTCTCAGAGTCCACTACGTGTGTGTGTTTGCGCTCCTGGACCGCTGACGAGACAGATTGAGCCCTCGGCAGCGATGGCCTCCGCGGCTCCATTCAGCCGCAGACCGTGGGCGTCCCAGTCCCTGAGGGTCACCGCCAAGGAGATGTCCATCGTCTCCACCCGGGGGAAAAACAACGCCATTGCGGAGCGCTTCTCGAAGTACGTCTGACCTCCTCTCACTCTTCCCCCAGTGGCTTCGACCGCGAGTGTAATTAATAATTCAACAGCAGCCACTCTGCAGATCTGTTTTATTTTTTTATCTTTCGCTTCAGAAATGAGGTCATGGTCCTCTTTGCAACCCTTTCGCCCCACTCAGCTGTTTTTTTGAGTTTCCTCTTTTCAGTAAAACATCAGCTTTAACCGGTGACTTTAGTTGTCATTTTTGGGATTGAAATAAGTTTATACAAGTTCATGAATATCCAAGGCTTTCCTCTTTTACCTGTTGCATATATCAAGTTACTCTTGTGCGCTGAGATGGTAGGATGCTTCCTCGATGCACTTACTTCGTCTGACCACTAGGAGATGGCACCGCTCTAGGGACAACGTTACAATAGTCTTTGTCCTACTGAACTGCATTAGAAACGGGCCACTCTAGTTTTTTCTTTTTTTGGCACAAATACATAGCTTTAAAAAAATTAAACTTCTGTTCTCCTGAAACAATCTGATCAGAAAACAGAGTTTAGGTTCTGTCAAGGTGGAAGACTCAGTGAAACATTAAAACTGAGGTTACATTTGTAACTCAAGAAGTTATTTGACGTTTCTGGAGAGCAGAAGAGAGATTTCTCCCATTCACTCCCAGCTTTCTCCTCCTCAGGTTCCAGAAGGCGGCAGAGGAGGGAAATGCAGAGAAGAAAGCGGTAGGTAACTTATTCTGAGTAAAGTACAGCAGGACGGTGCATATTCCACACTCGAGTAGAAGTATCTACACTGTACTACAATCTACTAGAAGTGAAGGTATTCAGTCAAAATTTGCCTTGCGTAAAATCTACTTGAGGTATGAAGCTACTAGTTATTGAAGGCTCTGAGATTACCGTTCTTGGGAAACTCTCTTTAAAATATATTTTTAATTTAAAAAGCGTTTCTATACTTCTAGGACTCCATATTAAATACGTTTTTTTTTTTTTAGGGTTCACGCAACAATTAATGTTGTGCCAAGCTGATTACAAAGTTATCAAAGGGACTAGTCTAATTTTTCAATAATAACCAACTAAACTGCGGAGGCTCGAGACTAAATCCAAACGGACGCAGTTGACCACCATTTAATAAAGGCAGTTTTTCCACAACGTTTTTGCCAATAGAACACGCATTTTAAAGCCGGGGTTACGACCTGGTTAACTTCCTAACTAGCTCAATGCACTATTTAGTTTTCCTACTTGCACACCCACGGGTGCATGCACACGCGCTGTTCATTCTTTACCAGTTTAATTTATCTTCTCTGCATGCACAGACAGGGTTTGACTGACATTCTCACTATTCTGTTGGTGTTTTTATAAGACGAGTTGAAACTTACTCCTTTTTCATATTGGTGTCTGGAGATTTATAATCTGTCCCAAATGAAACCAGGCATAACGCACCACTTGTGTGGACATGAAGAGCCCATAATTCAATAATGATGGATTATCATGTTTTTATAAATTGATCAGGAGTTGCGCATGTGTCAAAGTAAATGGAAGTGGAATAAAAAGTACAAGATCTTAAACAGAGACTTGTTCCAAAGTTGTTTGCATGTTATTGCTTTATTTGGGTGGAAGGACATTTAAAACTCCAGTGGTTTTGAGTCGGATCTCTTAACAACTAACAATCTGTTGTCAGGAAATGTTAATGCATGTTCTCTTCTGAATTAATCCCAAGGATTTTTTGTGATTCTGTTTATTTTCCTCTAGTGCCCCCATCAGGTCAAAATCTAAATGTTTCCAATTCTTTGCTGCCTCAGCTGTACTTTATCTTATGTCAAAAGAAAATAGATGCGCTTCAATTTATATGTAGTCTTGTGTCGCTGGTTACCGCAGTTATTCTGAAAGCACTTAATGCAATAGTTGTGATTTGCTTTTTTTCCTTTTTTTTTTTTTCCTTTGTGACTTTGAAAAGTGTTCTGTGGAATGTCTCCCACATTCTTCACCATAGAGAAAGTAAAGGGAGGCAAGATGGAGAAAGGTAGTGAAAGGTGTCCCTGTCGACTACAATCACTAAAATAAACATCACATGGAGACCTTGAAGGCTTATCAGAACATTATTTTTAATCCACTTTTTATCTCTGCTGTTCTTGGAGGAAGACTTTTTTCCATTTTCAGCATGCTCACTCCTTTCACCTTTTATCTCATTTCCTGGACTTATTTTCCCTGACTGTCTGTTTCTGATTTTCTCTCCCTCCCCTCACTCAGTCCACTCCCCCTCTGTTTCCTTCCTTCCCCCTGTTGTAGGAGGGGGGTGGGCTAGTTGCTTCATGCTGCTCTGATCACTTCTCAAGGCGTTCACATCTGGGACAGCTTGTAGCCGGCCAGTAAACTCACTCAGCGCACACACACAGGCACACACACACAGGGACATTTTAAACGTACAACGCCAACTGAAAGCCGGGTCTTCAGAGTCTCTTTGGTTTTTAACTGGCTACGGTACACTGGTGAGTTTCTCAAGCGTTCTGTATCCTGCAGATTCAGGTTTGGAAACTTTCATTCTGAGCAGCTCTTTGTCTTCCTCCAGTCTTTCATAGCTCAGTTTGCATGAATGCTAACATGTAGTTTAACATGTCTGAGGACAGTGTTGTTGGTGGTGCTTCAATAATTTAAGAACCATATAGCATCGCTACAAAATTGATGGCATTCATTGGGGGGGGGCAACATTGATTCCTAGAGCAGCATGTGTGTCCTCTTTGCTAGAACTTTACCAGAAATGGTGAGTCACCCTATTGAAAGAGTTGGTGTGTAACTGTTTGTCTTCTGCTTTCCTGTTTAGACTTTGGATACACAAGTATTTAAAGAGTAATCGAATAGGCAAGCAACTTTACTGAATGTGAAGTAAACCGAATACATCTTGTATTGTATATTGTTTGAAGACCTCACCTTGATTTTTGGAGATTATAATAATGGACTTTTTATGCTTCTTTGCATCAGTCTTTTAGAGTTGCCAAAACTATTTGGCGATTTTCAAATAAATGTTTAAGTGCTTTGCTTGGATGATAGTAGTCATTTCAAAGATTTAGATTTTATTCATGTATCACCAGACGAGGTTACACAATGGTTTAGAGTGATGTGTTTAGGATTTGGGTCTGCTGTCATAACCACTATTGGGAGCGGAGTACCATATATGAGTGTGTAAACGTATTGACTGACAAATACATTGATTGTTATCTAATAAAAGTCCAAAACCAACAATGACAGAATGTCACTGTAATTTTGGATCTCACTAAGTGTGAAGTGCTTATTTTGGATTTTTTTTTCTCTGCAGGTTGCAGAACCTCTTCCCTCCACGCTGCGCAGCGGGAATCTGAGTTTTTTAAAGAAACGCTGGGAACAACAACAACAACAACAACAACAACAACAACAACAGCAGCAGCTGTCCAGCCACAGACCCCAAACTCAAGCCTTCATCCCGGCCGACCCTCAGAACCACACCTCCCAAACCACCTCGGTCACAGCAGACCAGGAGACTGAGCCGGAGACGCTGCTTCACTCGCAGACCAGTGAGACGAGCACCAGCCGGCTGCATTCTGCTCAACGCCAGCCTCCGACCAACATGGAGAAGCCCAGCCGAGAATCGGAGGGGCAGGACGGAGCAACGTCCGCTGACGTGTCCGACTCTGAAAAGCCCAGCGTCCCCCTCAACAGCCTCAAGATGATGTTCGAGAAGGGAGACCACCCCACCGAGCGGGTGAGTCTATTATTTTTAATAATGAAGTTTCATCTCCAACAATTAAAAAATAGTAATATGAACTCTTTTATAAGAGGCTCAATCCTCATGATTTTCATGCTGCAAGTCACAAGGTGCAGCTTCACTGCACCATCCCTTGTCTCGAAGCACACGCTCTCAGCTGACTTGCACAGCCTCTCGGCCAGCCTCACTGACCGCGGCTTCATGCACCCAGGGGCAGCTCTTTGTTTGTGGTGCATAAAAATCACTTGACGCCCAGTCATGAGTCGCTAGAGGCGTTTTGAAATGAAAGTGTCACACCTCAAGTTCTCATACTTGAGGTGTGACATGTTAACAACGACCATGCTGTGTTCAACACAAAAGTGCCCATTTAAAACCGGAAGAGAAAATTACAACCCCTAATGAGGTGTGAAGAAGCAGTCTTTTCTGTATTCACTTCAGCTCCACAGCGCGTTTCTTAGCTACCTGCTCATTTGTTTTAATATATTTATTCTCTCGGTTCACTTTCAAATCATGGCGCTGTTTTGAAGTAAAAGACAAAGCTGTCATAAACCCAATGAATGATTGTGCACAGCCTGACTGGAACTCAGAGCCATCTCCCCTCAGGCCAACAGCCACGACAAAGAATTCCTGCTTGTCCATTCCTGTAAGGTTTTTTTTCTTATCAAGATAAGTCTGCACTAAAATTTTCTTTTGCCCACATGTTTGGAGTACAAAGATGTCTGGGGGGTAAAAACGTGACGTCAGTGTGTCCGTTGCGGTCAACCAGTCGGGAATGAGCCTCCCACGCAGTGTAATATTTGGTGAACCACCAGACTGTGGTCTAAAGTCCTGGTTTCTCAAAGCTTATCATTAGCATACGAGCGCTTGATTCACTGAGCTAGCAGGTGTTTGTGCCGACTCTCTGAAACTTTTACTCATGAAAATGACACCTTTTGGGGTTACTGTGAGTTTTGTCTGGACCTATTTGAGAGAAATCTAAATTCCTCACTGAGTAAATCCTGTATTTGTTGGGAATATTTGGATTAATCCACATTAGGTGCTGCACTAGATGAACCCAGGATAGCTTGTTACGGTTTTGTGGGATCCATGATTAACAAAGCAATAGTTCTTGCCAAAAATCAATTCATTTTATTTTCAATTCATTTTATTTTGTATAGCCCAAAATCGCAAATTACAAATTTGCCTCAGAGGGCTTTACAGTCTGTACACATGCAACATCCTCTGTCCCGAAACCCTCACATCGGCACAGGAAAAACTCCCCAAAATATGGAAAAAACCCTTCAATGGGGAAAAAAGGGAAGAAACCTTAGGGAGAACGTCAGAGGAGGGATCCCTCTCCCGGGATGGACAGACTGCAATGGATGTCATGTGTACAGAATCAACAATGTAAAAGATGTACAATACATTCAATTTCTCTAACTGAAATGATACAAGTAATTGCAAGTAGCAGAAGAGGTGTACGGCAGGACCACTGCAGGGACAACCTCCATCAGATCGAACCACCATCCACAGAGGCTTCTGTGGGGAGGGAGAGCAGAAAGATGTTGGTTTTTGATGACAGTAATATGAATCATATTTAAAGTAATGATGATGGCAGTAGCAGGTGTCAGCAGAGCCATGAGCCAGGAGTCAGAACCGGGGTCCGCACGAAACTATGATCCACGGAGACCTGCTAGGCGAGAAAGCACAAAAAACTCCCGGAAAGAAGCTTAATTAGTGATGTACATTAATAAAGCATGGATGATTGTGGGAGGAGAGAGTGAGAGTGAGAGAGGGGCTCGGTGTGTCCTAAGAAGTCCCCCGGCAGTCTAAGCCTAGAGCAGCTTAACTAAGGGCTGGTCCAGGCTAACCTGAGCCAGCCCTAACTATAAGCAATATCAAAGAGGAACGTTTTAAGCTTTATCTTAAATGAACTGACCGAGTCTGCCCCCCGGACTGAAAGTGGAAGCTGGTTCCACAAAAGAGGAGCTTGATAACTGAAGGCTCTGGCCCCCATCCTACTTTTTAAAACTCTAGGAACCACAAGTAGCCCAGCATCTATGGAGCGTAGATGCCTTGTAGGACAATACGGTGTAACAAGCTCTTTAAGATAAGACGGTGCCTCACCAGCAAGTGCCTTGTAGGTGAGGAGAAGTACCTTAAATTCTATTCTTGATTTAACAGGAAGCCAGTGCAGAGAAGTTAATACAGGAGTTATATGATCCCATTTCTTAGTTCTTGTTAATACACGTGCTGCAGCATTCTGAATCAGCTGGAGAGGTTTAAGCGATTTACAAGAGCAGCCTGATAACAAAGAATTACAGTAATCCAGTCTAGAAGTAACAAATGCATGAACTAGTTTTTCTGCATCACTTTGAGACAGGAAGTTCCTGATTTTTGATATATTCCGTAGATGAAAAAAGGCAGTCCTTGAAGTCTTCTTTATATGAGAGTTGAAGGACATATCCTGGTCGAAGAGAACTCCAAGATTTCTGACGGTGCTGTTGGATACCAGAGCAATTCCATCCATAGCGACTGTATCACGTGACAGCTGACTTCGAAGGCGCTCTGGGCCTATCATGATAACTTCCGTTTTTTCCGAGTTTAACATCACATTAGGTGCTGCACTAGATGAACCCAGGATAGCTTGTTACGGTTTTGTGGGATCCATGATTAACAAAGCAATAGTTCTTGCCAAAAATCAGACAATAAAAGATTAACTAAAGAGTGACCATTGACACTACGAACCTTCAAAAAAGCGGGATTGAGGCGCACTTCTTTTACTGCATGGTCGTCTTAAGAGGGCTCATTGAGCAGTAATGCAGAATCTAGTTCTGCTACAATAGCGGCGGCCGGGCCTTTGGCTTCTCTTATCAGGGCAGATGATGTAATGGTGTCTGCTGGCAGCCTCCTGACTGCAGACGGCTGATCTGCACTTTGAGCCTCTTCAGACGCTCTTCCCCCTTCGGCCATCAAAGCACTGCCCCCCCCCCCCCCCCCCCCCCCCCCCACCTCATCAATCATCCCTGTTGTCCACGACTCCTCTGCTTGGCACCCCGTCCACATCCTCCCTGTTTTCTCTTCTCTTTCTAAACCTCGACTTATGCTATGGGGGGTTTCATATTACTCAGAAATGGCCATCTCTAGAGGAAAGGTCTGAGATTTCAATAAGTCTCTTCAGCACCACTCATTTTGCTTTAGTGTTAACTGGCAAATGTTAGAATGCCAATATTCTGAACAAAATGGTTTACGCGCTACAAAGCAAACCCTCCACAGCCTGTCTGCTTGGGATCATGTTGATGAGCTGCTAGCTTCCCTCCCCCCCCCCTCAGGCCGGGACGCATGCAGTCATGAGGCTCTCTGAAATTAATTTACCCCCGCCTGCTTTAAAAAAACACTCCCTCCCACACACTGCTCGGCCCCCAACTATGCACCCACCCCCCTCCCTAGTTTACTCCCGCTGCACCAGCTGCTTCCCCACCTCCTGTCCCAATTGACTACACCCCAAACGTCGGGCGCTTTATCCTGAGGCCGGGGGACCGGGACGCAGTAAAAACAACAAAACACCGCCCACACCCTCTGAACCATCTGTAACACTGTGGCACACTTTGCCGTGCCCCCCACCTACAGCCGGCCCCACCCCCCTTTGAGGACCCCCCCACCTGCTCCCTCTTCCCACCCCGTCCATGTCCCCTCCTCTCCATCTCCCCTGTCATAAGCCTCATCGGAGCCGCTCTCCTCAGTGTGCTGTGTAAGTCTGCTGGACTCGGTCGTGGTGCTCCTGGCTCGCTGCTGACATCCATTCCTTCTTGCCTCCCCCCCACCCCCCACACACACCCCTCCGGACGCCTTTGAGAGGTAGCTATGGTGTTTTCCTTTTCACAGTGTGGAATAAGGGGCTCCTTTCTTTGTTTGCTACCCGGCTTCATTACCCTGAGACGCGCTGCCTGCTTCTGCCCGTTTTTGTTGACTAGTCTGTAAGATGATGATGTTTTCTTTGCAGCTGAATGAAGCTTTTCAGCGGACACGGCTGCAGAATGAAACCAGCCTCTCAAAGGCCTCTTGAGTGGGCGAACTTTATCAGTGACTCCTTTGACTTGTCTGTTCACTTTTAATAATATTATTGCGTGGCTCGTGATTATTCCCTTGTTTAAGCGATGTTAACTCATGGCGTGGTTCTCTTGTCGTTGTTTTGCATAATGTAAGAACATCTTATTGTTTTAGGGGAACTGCGGGAGGTTGGTTCAGGGACAGGGTGGGGTCAGTCTGTAGGAGAGCTTTAATAGTATAAGGATTAGCGGCAGATTCTTTGTCTAGCCCACTGATCCAGCCTCCTGAGACCCAGCCTGGCCTCGGATGGTCTGCCCCCTCTCCCCCCTCCTCTCCACACACATGCATGCACGCAAACCAGTCAGACCCCCCCCCCCCCCGTACTACGAAGCTTCACCTCCCATCTCGGGAAGATAATCCACCCTTGGGGAAAGATCCATTATTATGATGGCGGCTGTTTCTCTTTGTTTGGATCTTTTTCCAGAGATGAACACCCTGAATCGTAACTGGACACAAGTTGTGTGTCCAGAGTTGGCGTGCGTTTAACTATGCATTATTTAGGACTGCGTGCTTGCAAATGTAACGCTCAGATATGGCAGACTCGCCCTCGGATGACTTGGTCAGTGATATGCACATGTTCATACATACATTTATACAAAAATGTATCCAATGACTTCATGTTTGTGTCGAAGACTAAACCAGGAAGTATTATGACTCAGCACTTCCTCTCTGGGATTTTCAGGAAATTCAAATTGAATTATGTCACTTAACGGTCATGACTTATTGTGATTTAATGGGTCTGCATGAATGCCCTGTACTCTGACCGTTCAGCACCAACAGTTCGCAGCACGCAAACTTCCCTCAGAAGTTGGTACAGAGACGAGAGATGTAGCACACAAATACTAATGCAACGTCATTTAGAAAAAAAAGAATTTTTGGAAAAGGTTGCTTTCAGCTTTCGATTCACAAAAAATAAACTAAACCCATCTTTGTGTGCCACAGAAATATTTGAAACAGACACTATAGTTATACAAAGCCTTTGTAGTCCAAACCAAGATGGCTGTTTATTCCTTTCAAAAGTAGCAGTAAAAGATCCAATCTTTGGGGGAAAAAAAAGCCTTTGGCATGTTTACTAAACTCAGTATTTCATTAACAGGACACTTGCATTGCTGCGTTGGCATTGTTTTGATGCAAAAGCAGTGTGAAATAGTTAAATCAAATTAATGAAACTATTTACAGAAATTACCCGACTCACCCAAAACTCCCAATGCCTATTTATTCCCTTTTTAGGGTGTAGTTTAAAGCACGGGGCCAAATTGATTTCAGTTATTATTAATGTGACCTGATAAGCATCAACCAGTCTAAAACATACTTGCTTCTTTAGAATTTACATCTGCTTTGTTCACTTTTGTGAAATATTTCCCGGCTCTTACTTGCTGCAGCCTGTCAGGCCCGAGTGGGCAGCGCCGCTGTTTCAGGCCTGAAAACAAGGCTGTGATCAGTGGGAGAAAGAAGGAAGCGCTTCAGAGACAAATTCTATGCTTTTTACTCCTGCGACCTGTTTAACGTGCCGGACCGAAAAAGAACATTTGGCCATAAATAGTTTTCCTTTTGATACAACACAACATTAGTGTGCACTTAGCGATTGTTTTAGTGGTGGGGAATTGCATCAGCAGCAGTGATGTGGGAGTGAGACGTTAAGTTTCTCAGGAGTCAATCTGGTCTTAATAACAATAACTTCATACAGGACTGAAAGACGGTGGTCATTAAAAGATTGGCGCTCGTGTTTTAAACGAAGAGCAGAAACAAGGTCCAGAGTAAAACCACATCCTGAGCAAAGGGACGTTCACCACAATACACCTTTTGGTTGGAAAAGGTGTTTGGACCTCCTAGTTGTGTCTCGGACTTGAGGCATAATCTGACTTGTTTGATCAGTAACTGTCATGCTGGCATGATGGTTGGTCGGAGGCCTTTGACAGCTGCTGGACAGTTGAGACTTTAATGCGACCTGGTTTATTTTATTTCGAGGCCCGTTAATGGAAGACACTAGTGTAAAAGCACTTGGGATCAATACTCTGTTTAAATAGTTTTCGGCCGGTGGTTGTTGACAGACTGTGTGAGGCTCCGTCTCTCTGAGCTCATAAGGGGATTAAAGCGGTTTGGACTGGACGAGCACACGCGTCGCTCCTCCTGATGGACAGAGGTCTCTCTTCCAGGAGGCTTGTTCTCCTGGCTGAAACGTGACCATCAGCAGGCTGTGTGTTAGCAGACGTCACCCAGGGATCGAGTTTTTTTTTTTTGTTGTTTTTTTGTTTGTCCTTTTTGACTTCTGTTTCAATGCCATACGTCTGACTGTGAGGGCGCTTTGTTTCTTTGCAGGAGCAAACGACTAGAGGAACCGGTGGGAGTACTGCCAACATGGACCAGTCCCAAGCAGGTACCTTTTTCTTCTGGTTCCGCAGAGAAACTATTTGAAACAAATGTGTTGTACATAAATGTTCTTTACGTTCTAGATACCACTGGGGGTGGGGTGTGTGTGCAATTTTTTTTTAAGTGGAATGAAAACACCATTCCGACAGTTTCATAAAACCTGATCCAAAATATTTCAAATTGTAGAAAGGCAAATTTAAAAAAGCTCATGTAATTTGAAACTAGTGATGAAAATGAGAATATTCAAAAAGTATTGTGTGCAAAGGAGTTTTGATTTAATTGTTTCCAGTATCTAAATATTAACGAAGAGGAATAAAATCTGCTGTGTGGTGCTGAGCAGGTTATCTAGTTTTTAAACGTTTTATTACCCACAATCTCTAATTCATTGGTAGCTTACACACTTTAACTCATGGATACTTTTTTTGGTCCAAAGCAAAAAGCCTTGTTCGCAAATCCGTTATCTGCACCTCCAGCCTTGCTGGACCTGTTGGTTCTTTACATAACGAGGGGTCCGGCCTGCCTCAGGATGGATTACATCCTGACAAGTGACCGCTGTAGCACCACCGCGATCAGCACACAGAACAGGAAGTCAGTCGGAGCCCTCTGTGCCCCCTCCCACAGCCCGCATGACTAACAGACGGGCTCCACTCGGTCTGAACTGGGATGGGTGGAAAATATGAACCCTGAACAGGAAAATAGTTTCTCTTGGGAGGCAGAATGCTTCCAATTAATGGCTTCAATCAAGGTCAAAAATGCTTAATTTTACTTTTTTTTTAAATGAGTAAAAGCTCTGCGTAACCATTGAAGTTTAATTGTTACTGTATTATGTGTAATCAAAGATGGAAGTCTCGCAGAATCTACTCCTCTCCGGGACAGGATGGCCCTCTACAAAGCTGCCATCTCCAAACAGGAAGTCCCTCCCACCTCAGTGAGTATTGATGTCAATTGGCTCCCTAAATGATGAGTTTCCCTCCCGTAGGTCTAGTGCTGAAGACATGTTTTCATGCACCAACAGTGCTGGTGCACAAAGTAGTCTGTATTCTAAAGGAGAAACCAGCGAGAGAATGCACAACTTTTAAAATCCTCAAAGCGAGAGTTGTTTAAAACACAGATTGTACAGATTGTACTTCCTCTTTATAGTCAAATTTCATCGTTCAACCAACTCTGATGTCAAGGATGTTTTACTTTGTTGCTAAACGGTCTCTTTGTTTCTCTCAGAGTGATCAGCTGGACGGTTTCTGTGGGAAGCAGAAGGAAAACGTTCCTCCGTTCACTCTGGATCTGGTGAGGAGTCTTGTGATTTTCAAATGAATACAAAGTACTTCATATTCATGTGTGTGTGTTTTTTTTTGTTTCTTTCTGTTGTGCGTTCTACTTGCTAACATGCGTCAGTTTCACTCTCTTCACACCTTCCCTTTTTTTTTTTTTTTCCAGAGTACGGACTTTGAACCTAACAGCAGGAAAGGTTTTACCCCAGAGAGCAACGGTAATTTACATTCCACATCTTCATATCATGACTCCACTGGAAAGGAATTCCCCCCCCCTAGTTAGAACTTGGCGATCGGGCCGTCGTTGGAGGTCATGTGTTGGTGTAGACAAAGAACAATTTAAATACCTTTTTTAAAGTAGAGTGTCAATTTATTCAGAGATTATGTCTTTTTATTAATGCATCTACTATTTTTGAGTACCATGTCCACCGCTTTATTTGGGATTCCTGGGTATCTAGTATCAGTCTGTAAACCTGTCCTTCTAGGGTTCAGAATGTGTCTCTAGCTTTCCCCTCATCCTGGAAATGTTGTGACCCCAACAGGCTCCGCCACCGGTACTCCCGTATCCTCCAATCAGAGAGACTCCTCCCAGCCCAAGACCCCCAAAGTGAGTCCTCACAGGAAAACCACCTGAGGCACGGAAAGCGCAGCGTGACTGACTTGATGTTGCTGCGTGTGTTCTCTAGAGCTTCTGTCTGCCTGTGAGGGAGACCTGCGTGGCCTGTCTGAAGACGGTCTATCCTCTGGAGAGGCTGGTGGCCAATCAGCACGTCTACCACAGCTCCTGTTTCCGCTGCTCCCACTGCAACACCAAACTGAGGTGAGGAGCCGGACGTCCCCTAAAACAAAAATAATAGAATTAACTAGAGGGAATTTGGGAACCTCATTTACATACGTAAAGGGACAGTGGTGTAATTAATGCTAGCAGATGAAAAGAATACTAAACATGTTGCATCAAAATAAGTACAGCAGCTTTTATTTAGATTGCAGTTAGTCTGGCTAAGTAGCTTAAGATATTTCCCTAAACATCTCATGTGAATACTGCAGTGTGTCCGTCTTAAAACAGCAGTTCTCACCAATGAGCTCACTAAAGCTGTGATATTGCAGCTTTGGTGGGCTAATATGGTTAATATTTAAAACGTCACAAACGAAAAATATTTTGGAAAAATGTTCAGCAAATGTTGTCCTTGCAGCTTGTTTTGTATCTTCTAATTTGTAAACTTGATTTATTTAGTCTGGCGAACTACGCCTCGCTGCACAACAACGTCTACTGCAAGGCGCACTTCTGCCAGCTCTTCAAGGCCAAAGGCAACTACGACGAGGGCTTCGGCCACCGCCCCCACAAAGAGCTGTGGGAGGGCAAAGGGGACGGCGGCGAGGACGTGCACGCCAAGCCAACGATTCACAGCTCGCCGTCAGCCCCCGACCTGCACAGCCCCAGTGTGGAGGACTCCCCCCTGGCCAAAGTCAACGTGCTGATGGCCACCATGGAGGCTCTGGGACACGGAGCGCCAGAGAAGACCGACAAGCCCAGCGAGGCGCGCAGGCTGAAGATCTCCTGGCCGCCACGGACGGAGCTGCAGGACCCGACCAGCGCGAGTGGCGCCGCGGCGCCCCCGGAGGACGGGTCCCCCGGCAAGCCCATCAAAGCCAAGTGGCCCCCGGAGGAGGAGTCCACCTCCTCCCCGCCGGAACAGTCCAGAGAGACGCCGTGCCTGCGCCGCACCTCCTCCCTGAAGGAGCGCAGCATGCCCTTCACGCTGGCGGGCCAAGCGGCCGCCGGCAAGCCGAGCCCAACAACGGCGCCGCCCACCGCGGACGACGGGCCGCTCGGCTCCCCCTCCAGCATGGAGCTGCAGCACGGCGGCCATTCCCTGGGAAGCCAGACGCCCACTGAGGACAGCGTGGGCGTCCATGCCAGCTCTGGAGAGGAGGAGGGTGAGATGACCACTGACAACATGCCAGAACATCATCTCACTAACGTGGAGGAAAACTCCCTGGATGAACAACCTGATGATGAGAGAATGGAGGAGGAGGAGGAGGAGGAAGAAGAAGAAGACGATGCAGTCTTGGAGGAAGAGATGCTGCCCCTGAAACGGGAAGAGACGCCGACTGACCTCTCGTCTCCTGGATGCGAGGTGGAGGCCGGCCGCTCGTCTCAGGATGTGGGGTTCTGGGACAGCGAGGAAGTGGCGGAGCAGCAGCAGGAGGTGCTGACGGTGGAGGATATGATCAAACGAAACCGATACTACGAAGAGGAGGAAGAGGATGTCTAGACTCAACAAGATGACAACCATGGACACTAGGAGGACTTCTCACCATTCCTTTTTTTTAGATGTTTTCTTCTCTTCTCTGTAGTAGTTTTCTTCTCTTGGTAGAGTTGCTGCAGTGTCTAGTGTGAACTCTACTGAACTCTTCATTTGTGCCTCTTTTGAACACTTGCTGAAATAGTTTTTACGGGACTGTCTCTCTGAAAAAAATTTTAATGCACAATTTAAAATGATAACCCATGTAAAGAATATCTATAGCACAGAAATGTCTGAATGTTATGCCGGGGATTATTTTTGTGATTTTCTTGTATGCTTCCTGCCTATAAATTGAAACCACATTTTCCTAGTCTTATTCAGAAGATGTTGGGATATTCAGAAAATGTAATTCTTAAATTAGTCCTTTTTAAAAATATTAAAGATGTACTATGAACTACCTTTTTTAGAAAAGAAAGCTCAGCACTTTGAGCATTACCATATTTTCAAAACTTGGGCTTGATTAGTTTGAGTATAAATCTAATCTATTTCAGTTGCCATTCTATTTGTAAACATTAAAAAAAAAACTTGTTTTTCTGATTACAACTGGATTTAATGACTATTGTGGGCTTTTTGTTTTAAACCATGGACCAAATATCCTAGATTAATACTGTTGAAATAAATTGTTATAAAAAAAAAAACGTTCTGAGTTACTGATCTTGTCAACTGGGAAATCCTCCAGTGTCTCGGGTGGTGATCCCACTTTGATTTGAGCTAGCTTTGCTAATTCATGCTACCTGCACACTGTTGTGTCCAGATTCCAACGGTGGTCGTCTTTACCCCGACTCGACCAGCGGCAGAAAATAAATCTATAGAAATGACTTTGTATTTTCTCCACTGTCATTGGATCACAGCTATCGAATGGGGAATTTTAAACCGGTTTGTCGCCCCCGGTGGATTCATTGTGGAACTGCGTTCATCTAAACAGACCAATGGAGATTTTCAGTTATTAGAGGGCTAGCTGCTGCCTCATTTGGAATTTTGTTGACATAATTGTTTAAAAAAACTGACACTGCTAAAGACTTCTTCCTGCAGTGATTAGTGTATTCTGCAAATAAAGTTTTCAAATGGGGATCCAAAATACAATACTCTTTAAACTATTCCACACAATTACCAGGAAAAATTGTCTTTACTGTTCTCAAATTCTTAACTTCAATGTATTGGATGGATAGGTAAATCGTGTCTCAAATGCAACTATAGCACTTTGGCTAAAGTCACAGGTATCCCTTTCTAATGTCACACTAAAATGTGTATAATCTACCTATTCAGAAATTACCACCTTGAGAATGAAACTAGTCAGGGATTTTTCACGATGTGGGGAAAAAAAAGCCTAATTTGTTATTTATACTGGATGACTTGGTCAAAAGGCTTTCTTATTTAGAACATTTAAAAAACAAAAACAATTCATGCGGTTACATTACTGAAACCTTTATTGATGGTCATATAGTGCGAGGCAAGGAATTACAGAAATCCTTGGTGTGAGTGTAAAGTCAAGAGATGCTATGAAGAACAATATATTCAGCTGTAATTTGGTTGAACATTTTTTTTGTAAACAAATTTGGAGTAAACGTAAATACCCTGAACTTAGACGTGGCTTAAGTATACACGTCTGTCTGATTCAGATCTTTGCACAGTCTAGCATAAGTTTAACAGTTCGGGCTGTAACAACCTCAACATCAGTCTATCCAGCCCTGCAGGAGAAGAAGAACATGACAGATTTATATATATACATTTTGTTTACGTCAGTGAATCTAAAACAAGATGCATGACAACAGCAACAAAACAATCTCCAGCAGATATGTGATTTAAAAGGTAACCCTGTGTACAATGTATTTTTAGCATCACTATCTGCAGCATGAATGAGGAAACAACAAAAACCTGGCATAAGCACCTCATGGGATAGTTTATGTTGTACTACATAAAACCACATGCAGGAAGATGCAGAGGAATTTAGCTGATACGATTTAATAATGTTGATGATCGTTCCCTTCATTCACATCAGAATAATTTGAGTGGAAACCAGCTCCCACTGACGGGATACAATCAACTTTACAGTATTTCTCGTTCACCTGAACATTTGCTTTGGCTCTGAGGTCTGCGACCCGGGCTAAGCGCTGTTGACTAATACAGCTAGGAGTGAGTTGGCCATGCAGTGATTAAGTGATGAGGAATGAGTTCGTAAACCCAGAAGTGTGTATGTTTTCCCTTCCTCCATAAATCGACGGGTTAAACCCTCCTTTTGGTTTGGCTGAGCTTCTCTGCAGCATTGAAACTGCCACAGCTTTTCATACTTAATAGTTTTCCTTTAGCATTCAGCAGTGCTGTAAACAAACACTTGGTATAACAAGTTCTAGTCTGAATCCTTTGGATCATTGTAACTGATAAACAATATATCAAAAACAAATAAACAGCAAATATTTGGCATATTTACATTTTTTTGTTTAAGCTGTTACTCAATAATCAATTAGTTCCAGATCATTTAGGCCTTTCTAAATAAGGTTGGTATTCTCACCATGTCATTTTGTTTATGAACTCAACGATTGATCAATCTCAGCCTGACCAGATTAAAGGGAGCCACCCACTTTATTTGCATCTGCCCCAAATGTCTCCACGCCCGCAAAGAGCAAAATCTAAACGCATTCCCTGATCGCCAAATGCAGAAGATGACCTGTGTATTTTGATGAAAATGTCCCTGGCATGTAGCATGGCCCCAACAGAAAACCATAGAAACGCTCAAAAACCGACTCCCTCTGAACGGACGCTGCACAATAACAGCATCTGATGTGGGGTTGTGATTGCCAGACCTTCAAAAACCCTCAAAACGATTCTCAAGGGGAAACGAGCGCGGGTGCATTTCTGAAATATTGCAACAGATCCACAGTTCACTTCCAACAGGCGTGGCGAAGCGATAGCAGGTCCCTGATCACTCACACGAGGGCAGCCTCAGCCAGAGAGACGACAGGGAGAGGGAGGTGGAGGAAGAGAGAGAGAGCGAGAGAGCGAGAGAGGGAGAGAGAGAGAGAGAGAGGATCTATTCCCTGAAACACAAACCACCAACGGGCTCCGACTGCTGGCCTCGCTCTGCTTCGCTTGGGGTCGGGACAAATGGAATAAACAAAGTGTGCCAGACCTCACGAGAGGCGATTAAACGGCTCAGAGATGGGTTCGCCGCGAGGACGATGGCGGTACGGATTGCATAGGCTTAACGGTTAAATATCTCCCAGCGGCGAGGTGCAGCCGTCTGTATACCTGCATGCTGCGACTCACACAGCTCCGGTGAGGCCTCGCTGCCACTTTGCGAGCAGGAGGACCATCCCTTAGTGAAAGTGTGCCAACGTACAGGTCTCATAAATAAAAGCGGAGGCAGCGTCGTGGGGTGAGCTGTCCGGCGCAGCCAGCCGTGTGCGGGGGGGGGGGGGGGGGGGGGGCGCATCACGAGTCCAGCTCACGAGCGCCGGCTCATCCGCTGAGGGGATGCAAATCCACTTTGACCTTCTCCCCGCTGCTCAGCATCCCAACAGTGGGGTAGAGGCCCCCGGGAGGGACCCCCACCTCTCTGCGGCCCATCAGCTTCCCGTTCCTTGTAAAGAACACCTGGAGGACCACAGGGCGGCAACAGAGTTAAAACACACACACACACAGACACACACACACACACACAGACACACACACACACACACACACAGACACACACACACACACATACCTTTCACGGATGGTAATCCAGCAATGGAGCATTGAAACAATTACTCATGAAAGAAATGTCTTTTCATAATGAGTGATGGTAGTACAAACTTAATTTGAGAGTACACAGTGTGCCTGTTGTAAACAGGAATTATGTGCAGTTAGGAAATATCGTTAAACAAATAAGTGACAGTGTAATGTCTGTGTTCTCCGAGGGGGGAAAAAGCCCATGTTTATAGTACACGTCTCCACTAAATCAGCGAGTGATCAAACATCATCCAGCTGTTAGCAAAAGAACATCAACATACTTTTTAATGCTAATACCGAGGGCCTCTGTCCAAGTCTGAGAGCGAATGCCGACACTAAACCAACAAGGGAAGTACTGTGCAGCGTGTGTGTCTGTTCGATTAATCAGGCTGTGCCACCCACTCCAAACGAGTAGTTTGGCTGCATGAAGTACAACGCCATCCACTGCAGGGAATCCAACGCCTATCGATGTCCGCTCTGCACCCTCCATCGGTCAGTGAGGGTGGGTCATTGTGTGACTTTGGGGGTTTTAAAAGGTTACGTGCTGAAACACAACCTTGAATTCGGGAAACTTCTGATCGGCCTGATGTCCGAAAAATGACTTATTTCACATATTACATGCAGCCGCTTTCCTGGGGTCTCCGGTGCGTCACGGCGAGGTCATCGGCTGTGTGTCTGCCTGGTCCACCCCGTCAGGGTTTCCACCAAAGCCTGGCGTAACGTTAGCAAGTATCCAGACGGGAGGGAGAGACGTGTCTCCGAAGTCCGATGCGTCTTACTCCTCCACGCCAAGAGGCTCCTTTGTAACCGAGCCCCAATTGAAGCACGTCAACGAGCCACATCGAGGGAATGAACTCAGCCGACGTCTGGTGCATTCGCGGCTTTCCGTTTTCAGGTTCAGAGCTGCTTTAATCAATACTTTGACATTAGAAACGAGGCGAGGTTCTGCCAGTAATGCGAAAGGAGATACAAATATTAACCAGATCTGCAATTCCCATTAGTTTTGTTCCTCACCCGGCTTTCAGCTGCTGGTTAGAAAATCTCTCTGCAGGTTTAGTGCCGACTCACAATGCTAAAATGGGAGAGGCTTTCAGCTTTTGTGCGAAATGTCACAACATTTGAGCAGAAATTGATTATTGGTATGTTTTTGCTACAGATGAAGTGAGCTGTGCCTTCTTCGTGATCCTATTTTTCTCCAGATTAACGTTTTGGGCAGAAGAAGTGCGGTTAGCCTGAACACTCATGATGGATATATAATGATGTTTTGCAAGAGGGAAAGGCTTGCTTCAGTCCCCATTTAAAGCGCCTATAATAAATATGATTTATAACCGTGATGCATCAAATGACAACGAGAAAAGGGGGCTGCTCCTGCTGACCACCCGGAGACAGAGAATCACCACCTGACATCAAACCCAAAAAGGGGAAAACATGTCCTGGCCGTTCTTTGCACCTTAAGTACATCTGTAGCTGTCAGTAGCTCTTCAGATTACATTACAATGACATAAGTACGGCGAGACAGACTTTCCAACGATCCTCGTGCTACCCGAAAGAATCCATCGGACGTGTGAGGTAAGCTTCGCTTAGGTTCGCTCCCACTTTCCTTGTTGTTTTTGGCCTTAAAACTGTCTGCACCCTACCATCCCCTGCGCCAAACATCGGGCAGACACATTCAGGGAATACATGGAGCTAAAGTGAGAGTAAGTGTGGTGACATTCATCAGGTGGACATAGACATGACTAATTGCTAATGAAAACTAATGTTGCGGAACCTCTGATTGGATGCTTGGGAGGATTTCACAAGGTGAGGACGTGGATGTGGACGCCGCTTCCGGTTCACGTCATAAAAGGCGCTCATGAATCTGCGCAGCGGTGGTTGGCGTAGCCGCGTCGCGCTTTCCTCACCGTGACGTTCTGGCCCTCCCGTCCTTGCTCCACCTCTTCCCCATCTTCCTCTTCCTCCTCGTTGAGGTACAGGACGTTCCGGACGGCGGCTGGACACGGCCGGACCGCCGGGCCGTCGCAGTCGCCCGCGTCACCTGAGGACGGAACCAAGAGCGGCGTGGAGCAGAAAAAAAGGGGGCCTTCACGTGGCGCGCCGCAGAACAAGTCAATAATTGCCACGACCTGAAAACGTTTCGTCCGATAGTATTAGCTGCTGCCTTGAACATCGCATGCGCTTGCGACTTGCCATCACAGG
This sequence comes from Pungitius pungitius, assembly GCF_949316345.1. Lineage (NCBI taxonomy): Eukaryota > Metazoa > Chordata > Actinopteri > Perciformes > Gasterosteidae > Pungitius > Pungitius pungitius. The sequence goes on from NC_084900.1 coordinate 32,297,331, forward strand.
TTTGAACGGACCTAATGAACCCACCTGAGAGCCGCAACGCCTAAGTGAATAAAGCGGCAGGGGGTGGGGGTGCGGGGGGGGGGGGTTCTTGGTTTGCATCCAGTTTCTTTTCCCAACGTGCAACACAATGGACTCTGTTGACTGAACGTTGCCTCGCGCTAAACCGCGATAAGCAGGTTTAAGAGCGAAACCTCCCACGGACACGTCAACGTTCGCGCTCACCTTCCCCGTCCAGGATGTAGTCTCGTGGGAACATGATGCCGCAGCCCATGATGTCACCTTTGAAGCAGCGAGGACCGAACGCGTCTCCAACGCCGCTGCCGTGAAAGAGCTTGCCATCGTCTGTCAAAAGAGAGAAAAACTTTTTTATGAACACAGCCGTGCACACGTGGTCAATAACTGTACTTAAGTTTGAACTTGAACTTTTTTGTCTAGTGTCTTACATTTCAGAGGAGAAACAATGTTATTTTTATTCATGTGACAGTGAAGACAATGGCAGAAAATAAGTTGACCGGTATTAAAAATGATCTCCATGTGAAAGCACGTCATGGCTCCAGCTTCACAAATGAGGGTTTCAATATTAAAATGGATTCAAGGTTTAGCTTCGTCGGTTGGACGTAACACACATCATGAAGGGGTCACATTGGCCTCTGGGGGATTGTGATGGCATTTCTCAACATTTCAGAATTTTAACAAAGAACAATTGCTTGATTAATTGAGAGAATAATTCACTTAAAAAAAGAATCATTAGTAGAGTGATAAGTTAATGATTGTAAAAAGAGTCCCATGGGGAACCTGTTGCAATCAACATTTTGTTCTACTATATCATATAGTTGATTAAATGCAGGTAACCACAAGCCGCACATAACAGATGAGTAGATTATGAAATTCAGGGTAAAGCTCTACTTTTGCAGGCCCAACACAGCTTGCAAGTCATCGCTGCACGCACAATGTCACTTGATACCTTGAAAAAGCTTTTATAAGGGAACCGCGCATTTTAAATTTATTAAAAGGCCCAATTATAGATGACCCGCATAGAACCCTTTGTCTGCCTGTTTTGTGTCCGATAACTGAAGTTGACTGGACTTGGTGGACTTCACTGTGTCGTTTAATGTGTTTACCACAGCTTGCAACACGAGTACTCAAAATACAATGTGTTGCTAATATACAGGACATCCTGACATTCCTGTTGGAAGAGGATGCATAAAAAAGGTGAAAGCAGCAATCGTAAAAACACTCGACGCCCCCCCCCCCCTCCAAAAAAAACCCCTCACAACATCCAAAGGAAATCATCAGAACAACAAATACAACAGTTGCGCAAGACAACAAAGACAAAAAAAAGGGGCAAAAGAAAAACATTGCAGAGGTAGCCTGCAGACGAGCTCTCCTCAAGCGAAGCGGAGTGGCTGCTGCTAGTAAATATTTATGGAGTTGTCATGGGACCCGTCCAAGGCTCAGGATGCTGTTAAAACAATCTCTATCTGAGCACCGCGAGGGAGACGCAGACACTGTATCATTACGGCTCCCGTGCGGGCCCTTGTTACAACACCACACACCGTGCAAACTGTGGAGCCACGCCGGCACAGTGCCGCTAAATATAAACTGATCAGGGCGGCTTTGGGGGGGGGGGGGGGGGGGGGGGTGGGACGTGGGCCGGAGGTGAGCCGGGGTGCGGAAGTCCAGGGTCGGGTCCAAGGATGGGGCTGGTTCGCTGGGAAAGGTAAGAGAAGAAGAGAAGGCGGGGCGTCGAGTGCTGTGGCGGGAGGGAATGTTGCAACTAAAGCCCCACTTGCAGATTTATGAACGTTCAGTTTAGTTTGAACACAATTTAAACCATAATTTGACGTCATCATAGTATAAGGCTGTGAATAACCCTTAAACACACTGCTGAAGAATGACCAACATTAAATTCAACGCAGGCTCTTGTGTGGGTCAAGCTCCATGCAGGCTGGATTCCACATCTGCCTTAAAACTCAGTAGATCTCATACAACATAACCTGTAAGATGTTGTGTAATGACTTTTGGCTGGCACATGAGATTAGTGTTAATGAGCATAAAATAACATGTGCTTTGGTACTTCAATAGGTTGGAAATCTGTAAAACTGGCTGAACATTGAGCTCAGCTGTGGGGAGAAATGTTCAAATGTGTGTTTGGAGACCAGGGAGTTTAAAAATAGCATGGACGAGGTGTTGACCAAAGTTTGGCTCTGAGGCAGGTGAGAGCGCAAGGAGCAGAACACTGGGGATGGTGTTAACGCAAGGGTCAAGACCATAAACCGAGGAAGTTGATTGTAAAGCTAACAACGCTCGCTACTGTGACCGCCGCCAGATGCTGGATGTACGGGGGATTGAAGCAGCAACGAGAAGGTGAACGCCGGAGTTTGGAGGGTTCGGAGCCGGTCGCAGGTGAGGAGATGGGCAGACTGGGGACTGAGACCAGCTGGGGAAAAAGAAAACAGGTCTTCTCGTAACACGAGAGTTTGTCTGGAAAATACCAGAACAATGACTTCACAGACTCCCAAAACATGAAGTATTTATTTTCCTCACTTGAGTTGTCATAAGGATCGACTGGAGGTTTGGTTTCCAGCAGGCCTTTGAGTTGCAAATGAGATTCTATTCAAAGGAGTGTTGAGCTGATGTCAAATATGCAATTTACTGACTGGTCCCAGTTGCCGGTGAGGCCCAATCATGTATATCATGAGAATGTATTAACTTTGCATTTAAATCTCTGGTTTACAGTTAGTTAACCTCTTCGGTTCTCGCCTCGGGCTTTAAGGCGGTGCCTGAGGCCGCAGTTCTCGCTGCTTTTCTATGACTTTGGTGAGGGAGGGAAAAAACAAGTTATTTGAAATCATCATAGAAAGATGACGTGGCCTCGTACATGCTCGTTTCCCATGCCTGATTTTTAACAGAGAGCCATAGACTCTTGTCCCATTAGGTAAGAAGGTAATATAATCCCCCGACAAAACAAGTCGGTATTGAATAATTGTTTTCGCGGAACCCGAGCTAGAATCAGATTAGACCCCGCCAAGGAAGTCACACTGAACCGTATTATGGGAGGTTGGCTCGGCGCTGAGGGATGGAGGGCGGCGGCGGCGGCGCTCGGGCACAACCTTCAGCTGCGGGAGTTGAGTCACAGCACGCGTGACTCACTGCTGGGGGAGTTCGGAGGGGGCGACGGGGTAAACGAGGCTTGCTGTGGAGCGCTCGCTGGTTGGATGGCCGGTCGCTCCTGACGGAGGGGGGGGGGTCCCGCAACGGCCTGACAGCGGCCCATCGAGCGGGCAGAGACGAGCCGAGCCGACGCGCAGGATGGAGGTCCGCGCCGGGCCGGCCCCCAACACAAACACACGCGGTAACACCAGCGCGGGCCAAAGAGCTCTCAAGCCCTTCAAGCTATACAAAGAGGCAGCGATGTGGCTGGCGGGCGTTTGTGTATATAACTGGAATACATCTGGAGTAAAATCACAACCTTTAAATTCAATAATACACATCACATGTGATCCAGGTCAACATTGGTCGCGTGCCCGTTACACCGGACCATATATCAGGATACAGAAATAGTAGTCCGCAGTCACGCTGTACATGCAAAGTATAACGGAAGGAATGCTGCGTTGGATCATTATGTAATTTACGTATTTGCCTTCAGGCTGCATAACATGAGACCACGCCCGCCCCGGTTTCCTTCAAAGCCAACAGTTAAACATTACAAATGCTCACAGTGCACTAAGGTCCAGCCTGAGGTTTTCAAAAACAACAACGAGTCCATACGAAGCAACGGGCTGCCAAGAATGCACTGGCAGAAACTGGCTGCTGTAGATACCCGAGGTCAAATAGGAAAACGCGCCGTGAAGGTTAATAAACATAGGTACCATGTGTCGCAGGATCACCTCCTCAAAGCATTCTTGGCTCGCTCTGAGCAGGGAAACCGAGGCAACAAAGCAATTCTTTCTTGCAATTTCTGCAGCGGTTATATGACCTACTGTATACAATGCTGTGTGTACATTAAGCTTCTGTCCCTCCGCCAAAGAGCGCCTGCGTGCAATTTCCGAGGTTCCCCGGGCCGCTCGGTAAAAATGTTGAGGCGCGCAAAGAAGAGGCCCCCAGCTGTCGTTTTTAAGTAGCTGGATCAGAGCCTGCAACTTCACCCAAGCGTGGGGAAGGCAAACCTCACACACACGGCGCGGAAAGCCACATTCATCGTTTTAGCCTCTACCAAATAGGATTATTGGGAGCTGCGCCGGGGGGGGGGGGGGGGGGGGGGAGCATCCAAACCAGGCCGACCGCGGTGCGAGACCTCTGGGACCGGCACGGCGAGCCTCTGCGAGTGACTAGGCCCCCATCCGTCACTCAGCAGTGAGGTATCATCCGCAGACCCGGCAGGATGCGCAGCGTCAACTGTTATTACTATTAATGTATCCTAAGTATAAATGGAATCTGCTAAGGGATATGTGGATTTAGTATTAAAGTATTTAGACTGTCAACATCCACTCGAAATATGAATGGAATGTGCAGAGTGAAGAAGAAACTGTTTTGATAGCTGATTTGGAGGTCTGCTAGAAGGCGCATAAAACCTCCCTCTGAAAATAAAACATCATACTTATAGTGCGCTGGAAGGAGATGCCATGTGAGATGTGTCGTGTGTGAACCGGTCGGAGAAAGGAGCTTCATTAATCCCTCCTGAGAATAAATCACAATGGATTCTGATTCATACCTAAAATAATGCTGGTAGAATGCCAGCTAACTCCGTCCGATGAGGAGTTACACAGTCTTGACTGTGACAGCGGATCCTCAGATAAAGAGCCGCCTAACAACTTGTGCGCCGTAATATGGGCGACCTACTCCGCCTGCCGCTGTCCCCGTATCGCGGTGGCTGATAGCTGATGTCTTCGCACTGATAATGACGGCTGCTGAGGCCTGGAATTGGAGCTGTGGGGCGTTTTTGTGCAGATGTACAGATATTGTTCACAGGCCTGTCATCACAAACAACTTTACCTGTGTGTGTGTGTGTGTGTGCGCGCATAAGTGTGGAAGCCTTGAAAGATGAAGATAACTTTTTGTGTAGGGGGCGGGTTATCGCTGAGAAAGATATCGACATGACCAAAACTCAACAAAAAAAAAAACAGACCCGAAATAAGATCCCCTTTCCTCTGATGCCTGTCGTGTTATCTGCTTTGTTTTTTTTTGCCTTATCTTTGCGTGAGGCACCGTAACATCCAGCTGAGGCGGTGCCCTGTGATGTTGGCATCTAAAAGCAGCAAGTAGATGCTTCCAAAGAAGCGGAGCAGATTTATGGATGTCGTCCGAACAAAAACACGGGGGGAATTCCACACTTGTTTTGCTAACAAAACAAGCTTCTTTCAGCGAAGCGCTTTAGTCCGAGAGAAGAGAGAAAATGGGCTTGAAATCTCACCGGCGTGGTACGCCACCGACCCCCGGCTCCATCCCGGGTGTCTGTTTCTGGGGTAGTCCTGCACAGACACAAATAGATACACAGGTCACAAATACATCTTTTCACAGCTATGAATAGGGTTATAAAGTGCAGGTTTATTTGGTAAAAAATAAATAAATAAACTAATAAGTTCACTGACCAGTACGTCACGCAGTCTCATTATCTCAACTAATGATCTCAAATTTGCCTGAAGGGGCTTTGCAATTCGTTGTAGTTGTAGCCAAGAATGTCTGAGGTTACAATGACCCTTGAGAACCAAAATATAATTAATAATATAATAATGATAAAATACAACTCATCCTTGAATACAGATGGACGCTAAATGTGAAACATTTCCTCAAGAGCTTTCTGAGATTTTGTGTTTACGAGAACAGGACGCACGTTGAGAGAAAAAATAAGGAGATTTTAATTCACTTTATGTGGACAACGCTATGTGGAGCAATTTGGGGATTCTTTTTATCTGCCACAGTTTTTTTTCACCTTAACCCTCAATGGCCCAAGCAGACACGGGGAGAACATGCAGACGCCACACAGAAAGGCCGCCGGGTGGGATGGAACTCAGGACCTTCAGTGCTAACCACCACACCACCGTGACGCCCACTGCCAGATCCGTTTGCATTTCTTCACTTTTTGGGGGTTTTGCCTTCATCAATACACAAACCTTTTCACCCCAGCCAGGGAACGTTTTTGGCCATACTTAAATGTTCTTTAACGTTTAAAGACGTTTTTTCTTTTTTTTAAGAGCAAATTGCAAAAAAACAGGTGGTTTGAGTCCCACTCCGTGTTTATCGATGTGCACGTCCCCCTCTCTCCATCCGTCTGTCTGTCTGCATTTCCACAGGTCTCACCATGCCAAAAGAAATAACCAGTGGGGCTTCGGATATGATCCTAACATAATTAACTGAGATTGGGCTGCACCAGAAGAAACACATTACTGAGCAAGAAATCTCTCAGTGGGCTACATCTTCTAAATGCTTTCTTGTTCAAACTCGTTCTCTCTCTCAGGTGAACTTTCCCTACTGAATTTATTTTTAGCTAGTAATAACAGACAAAAAAAAGGCAAAGCTTCAAATTCATGCTGACTCAAGAATTCAAAATATGACCAGGACGGTGTCCAAAAGAAAAAAAGCCAGCCTCGGAAATGTGCTATAATCCAAATAAAAGAACATTCACCAATCAGTGGCGGCAATACATTCCTCAAAACTAAACAGGGACTCTGAAATGAAACTATTGAACTCTGTGAAACTATTAGCATCTGGAATGAGTGATAGGGACACTCCAGACATACAGCTTGGTCAAGCTTGCCAGACAAGAGGGAAGCATTTGAGGGCAAGACATCAGGGAAGCCTCAACGATCCTGTCTGACAACCCCATCGGGTCGGGAGGAACAGGAAATGGATGGAGATGGAGATGAGATAAAAAGAGAGACATCAGCAGAGAAAGACAGCGAGACATGGAGGAATGCAGCTACTCCTCTAAGCTTGAAACCCCTCGATTCACCAAGTCTGCTCCTCCTGACCTCCTCCTCCTGCCTCTCTGAACCACAGGCCTGAGGATTCCTCTGGCTGACTGACATGTGGGCTGCAGCTCCGCGAGGAGGAGAGGAGCGTCTGGGTATTTGCCGCTCTGATTGATGATTCTCGGACTCTCTGATCGGGGGCCCCGTTTCTGAAAGCGAGTTAGTTAACACCGAGATGAGTGAAAATCTGGGTTTTTAGTTTTCAGAAACAGCTCTCATGGTCAGTTACCATAGTAACTGAACCTTTTATTCCACAAATCCTGAGTTTCTCTCCGTCTCTTTCCTTTTTACAGAGCCAGACACTGTTTTATTAAATGGTTTTTGTTTTTTCAGCCATGAATTCTGTAAAGAACAGACCATATTGTTTTGTGGGAGTTGGAAGGGCCTTCGCTCTGACAAAAGAAACATTCCAACGTATTGGGGTTTGGAAATTACAACAGTCAATGCTGTGATTTCTGTTTTTCAATCAGCGGCGGCGCCACTAAATTACACCTACACTCCTTCTCTATCAACATATGATGGAATGGGCTTTAGAGAGGGAGCACCGTGTGGAGCACCGTGTCCACCATCGAGTCCGCTATCATGCGCAGCAAAAAATCTCAATCCCCTGCCCGCGGAAACGCTACACCGAGCCGCTCCGAAGAACAACAAACCGGAGCGGAGCCCTGCAGCATCAGATCCACAGCTGCCACACACCGGTGTCAACAGCGGAGCCTGCATTTCCACACGGTGGCAGAGTAAACAAGTCTGGAAGAGCAGGAGCGGAAAGGTGCGGGCGCAGCGGGGGAACCGTGTGGAGGCAGATAGCGATCATGGACAGCAGCTCGCACACTGGCAAATCATAGGGCAACTTAAAAATACAAAGTGCCACAGATGTGTGTGTGTGTGTGTGTGTGTGTGTGTGCGCGAGGAGGTAAGGAGGGAGAGCAGGGTGTTTTTTTTGTTTGTACGTGCGCGCACAGCCTCAGCTATGGGGGCCGGGGAAGAGACGGTGCGGGGAACTAATGCAGGTCTGTTTGTATAACCTCTTGTCATCAGGCTAAATCCTGCAGCTCCTCACACGAGGACGGAAAGTCTGAGTGAAGAGAACAACAGACAATCTTGTTGCATGCGTTTCGGCATGTTCGATGCTTATTGTGGACGCGAGCGAAAAAAATGGAAATGTTTTCTTGACACGGACACAACAGAAGACTGAAGTGACGGAGAAACCGGTGACCTCTAAAAAGGCCGGTGAAATTACAAGTGAAAGAACAGCGCGTGTTCTTCCCCCGTGTCTTGAAACATCCAAAAAGATCTCCGGTTTAATTCCATGTATGGCAAAGAAAACAAATTTAAAAGAGAGACCAAAAACGAATAATTATTGGATAGGTACGTTGTTTCTGCGCTGGTGGTCGCTGTGTGTTCAGACCTTGGCACAGTGACTGCTCTTTGGTTTTATCCTACATTGACCTTGCCTGCGAATGCAGGTTCACGGCCGTAGCACTGAGACCAAGACTGCTGCATCACAGGAGGAAGAGAGGAAACGAGCCGTTCCCAGGACCGGGTCACACCGGGACGAAAGGAAACTTCCAGCATTTCATTCTCCTGAGCAGCTGTACGTCTTGTTTGAGTGTAATCGTGTGCTTGGCTTTGTGAGTGTTTCTCCTTGAACGAAGAGTGAATTCACACATTCATCAGAGACTGAGGGTCATTGGTGATCAGCTTTTTTTAGACACAAGTCTCTTCATCTCGACTAAGACGCACCCATCGGTCTTCCCGTATTCAACCCTTCTCCCCTTCCTGCTTCTTCACTTCCCCGTAGGACCTTTTTATTTTTGTTGGATTTTGTTTGTTTTTCAGGACATAAGGGTGTTCCAGCTTTTTTTCCTGTGTTTTACATTTGTGTTGTGAATAGCTTTCCTTGTTTTTTGTTTTGATGTTCCCACTTTCTACCTACACACACGCACACACACACCTTCTACCTTCCAACCCATAACTAAGACGAGATCTCCCTTTGTCCCGCAGCCTAGCAACCGCTTGTGTACCGGATTAAAAACAACTTCCAAACATATGAGTGCTATACATTCACGGATACCCTTATCTTCAGAGGAATGAGGGAACAGTGGGGTCATGTCAGGTGACTTGCAGTGGGGTCAAAACAGAACTTCACACGTTCACCTCACATATAAAACACTCACACTTAATAGCACAAATTCCTCCGACTTCCCCGTCAGACAGGAAACTGTCAACAGTGGACAGGCAGAATCTGACACTCCGTAGGGCATTAATGAGTGGATTCGTGTTTGTATTTCAGCCGTCTTACCAGGGGACACTACATGAGTCTTTTCATGTAGGCATGCAAACTTGTGAATGCTGTTGAGTAAACAGTCATTAGCCAAGCGCTTCACTCTGCTGCTTCATCACCTCCCTCGAACTAAAGCTTCATTTCGTTATAATAAAATGCAGATGCAGAAAGAGAAAAGAGGTTTAGCAAAAAGAAAAGAGGTAATGGAACTGGAGTTATGATCACTCTTGTTCTTTCCCACCCATGGGAGCATCATCTGGGTGTGTTTAAATGAGAGCATGTGTTACCACATGCATTCTTTTTCTTTTTCTTTTAAGTCCATCAGTCTTTATTCCTCTTAATTAAAAAAAAAAAAAGAAAATTCTGCGAATATAATCAAAATAGATGAAAAGTACAATGTGACCGAATGGCTTGGAAGCCAAACTGAAAAACAAATACATTATTTCCAAGAAATCATTACAAACATTGCTAGTCTTTGTTTTGAATCATTCACTTATAATAACCAATATTACCAGTTACATGGATGGCCTTTATTTTTGGTTCTGTCTCTGACTTGAACCCTCCATTAGTTACACTGTGCTGTGACTTAAATCACAGAAACATTCACATGAGGATGATGTTACCTGTTGATGGTATTTTTAGGTTCATTTGTAAACACTAAAACACACCTTGCTGTGCCATTTTTACACATGTAAACTAGGTTATGTGCATATATTTAAAATGAAGCCATGTCAAATGGCAAAATCAGTGCAGTTCTGAGGGTCATGCATGTTTGAATAGTGCAACCTCTTTTATTCATGCAAGCAGATTATAAACAACTTAAAGTAATTAAACTAAAGAGTATAATTAATAGGCTGATATTTATGCTAAAATAAAACAAAGCCACAAGTAAAATCAAACACTTAGCATCCACATATAGCCCAAATGGAATGACCATAACCAAATTATTCCACAATGGCGATGCTTCTGCTTTTATATTGGCAATGAATCGGGCTCTTAATGGATTTGTTGTATAGTTGCCTATTTAGGATGGAAGACTACATGGCACATTAAATCCCAAAAGTTATGTTTCTCCATCGTGTTTAAATTGCTTGCCGAAAGGATCTGAAGCTCCCGGCCCGTTCTTCTGCGTTCTTGGCGCAAAGGCAGCATAGACGGCAATTAGAAGCAAAGAAGGTACATTGCATTCAGCTGCAACACTTTAGGCACCCTTTTTTTGTTTGAGCCGGGGGAGATGTGATGATGTATAATTTGTGTTGCTAACTAGTGTCAGCTCAGTTTTCCATGCTAGCTAGCTGGATTTTGTGCAAATATAACAACGGTTCTCCCAGATGTGTAATAGCCAAGGGTCCAATTTTACGCTGTGTTGTGTTAGTGAAATAGGGAACATTTGGTGTCAACAGTCACTGGATGTACAACACGATGTTCTCCTGTTTGTAGTGCACTACAGATACTGATGGTGAGTATTTTAGCAACAAGGGGAATGCCCACCCAGAAGACTGAAATGTAGAAGCCTTTTCCACAAATATGTCCAAAACAGTTTTATCTTCTTTTACAAATACATATATACACTCACCGGCCACTTTATTAGGTACCCCATGCTAGTAACGGGTTGGACCCCCTTTTGCCTTCAGAACTGCCTCAATTCTTCGTGGCATAGATTCAACAAGGTGCTGGAAGCATTCCTCAGGGAGTTTGGTCCATATTGACATGATGGCATCACACAGTTGCCGCAGATTTGTCGGCTGCACATCCATGATGCGAATCTCCCGTTCCACCACATCCCAAAGATGCTCTATTGGATTGAGATCTGGTGATTGTGGAGGCCATTTGAGTACAGCGAACTCATTGTCATGTTCAAGAAACCAGTCTGAGATGATTCCAGCTTTATGACATGACGCATTATCCTGCTGAAAGTAGCCATCAGAAGTTGGGTACATTGTGGTCATAAAGGGATGGACATGGTCAGCAACAATACTCAGGTAGGCTGTGGCGTTGCAACGATGCTCAATTGGTACCAAGGGGCCCAAAGAGTGCCAAGAAAATATTCCCCACACCATGACACCACCACCACCAGCCTGAACCGTTGATACAAGGCAGGATGGATCCATGCTTTCATGTTGTAGACGCCAAATTCTGACCCTACCATCCGAATGTTGCAGCAGAAATCGAGACTCATCAGACCAGGCAACGTTTTTCCAATCTTCTATTGTCCAATTTCGATGAGCTTGTGCAAATTGTAGCCTCAGTTCCCTGTTCTTAGCTGAAAGGAGTGGCACCCGGTGTGGTCTTCTGCTGCTGTAGCCCATCTGCCTCAAAGTTCGACGTACTGTGCGTTCAGAGATGCTCTTATGCCCACCTTGGTTGTAACGGGTGGTTATTTGAGTCACTTTTGCCCTTCTATCAGCTCGAACCAGTCTGGCCATTCTCCTCTGACCTCTGGCATCAACAAGGCATTTCCGCCCACAGAACTGCCGCTCACTGGATGTTTTTTCTTTTTCGGACCATTCTCTGTAAACCCTAGAGATGGTTGTGCGTGAAAATCCCAGTAGATTAGCAGTTTCTGAAATACTCAGACCAGCCCTTCTGGCACCAACAATCATGCCACGTTCAAAGTCACTCAAATCACCTTTCTTCCCCATACTGATGCTCGGTTTGAACTGCAGGAGATTGTCTTGACAATGTCTACATGCCTAAATGCACTGAGTTGCCGCCATGTGATTGGCTGCTTAGAAATTAAGTGTTTACGAGCAGTTGGACAGGTGTACCTAATAAAGTGGCCGGTGAGTGTATATATATGTGCACAGTAGTTCAAAAGTTAGGGTTTATTATTCCTTTTGACTTCAAGCGTGAATTATGGGAAATATAAGCCAAGTGAGCCAGCAAAATATCTATGAAGATGGCAAAACAACTTGCATTACTGATTTATTGTTGTGTCTTTTTCTTTCAATGACAAGTGGTGGATATCAATGACTGTGAGGAGCCAACAACACTAACAAAACGTTTACCTGTAGGTAGATGCACACATGCAGTGTAAGTATACTTGTCAGCTTCTCCTCTTTGTACGCATCTATAGCTTGCTTTGTCTTAATGCCATTTAAAATGCAATCCCTCTCTTCTAGATTTATATGAATTGCCTCACAGACCTTGAGAGATGTGATACAAGTTTTTGTTATTAAAAAGGAGGAAAGCTATGACCCTGGGAGACGGCGCTGGCAACTCTCCACAGGCCTTGGCTTTGGCAGTCACTCATTTTTCACATTCATAACACGTTCGAGGCTAAACTTCCAGGGAGTAAAAAACTCACAAATCACAACCCCATACTGTTAAAGAAATGGTTTCTGAGTCAGAAAAAGAATATTAGGTCAAATGTATGGAAATCAGATTGTATGACAGTATTTATCAACCAGAGAGCAGACATTTATAATAGTTTTATAAGCTCAGTAAGGAGAACTGCAGCCCTGCACATCCTCAACTATTACAGCTTGTACTTTACATCCTTGCAGCTGTGTCTCGACATATTCATAATTGTTATATTTACTTTAGGAATTTTGTTAAGGGAAACTTAACCCCAAAAACCGCATTTTTGAATAAATAACTCACTCTTGTATTACATTGAATTCTTGGAAAACCAAAAGCAGAAGAAAGGAGTGATAAATTAAATAGGAGTTGCCTTTAACAACCGCAAACCTCAAACAACCGTTTGCAAAGTCTCACATACTTTGTGCAACTTAGTACAAGTCTCACTAATATTGTAAACATGTATGCATAAACAGTATCTGCATCGAGCGTGACACTGTTAATGTGTTCATTTTAAATAGTAAGATTGTGCAAAGAGGTGTTTGGAAAGTGAGCCTTGGATTATCCTGCATTATCCATCTCTGGGCCTCATGTACTAACGCTTTTGTGCCCAATTCAGGCGTCTTTGTTTTGCAATGTGCCCGTAAAAGCATGGTGAGGTGTGTGCAAACTGAGGTGAAAGCGCATACTGCCTGTCGCGAGAACTGAAAATGACAATAGTGCGCTTTTCCGTGTCATGCATATGCTTTCACGGGATTGTCAAGGGGAAAGTGGGAGATTCCCATAAAGAGATGGGAGGGGATGTGTAAAGTGCGCCTAATTATCTATTCCGCGGTATGCACAGAAACCGCTTGTGGAAGTGCGCCTCCGCTTCGTGATGAAATATCTCCGCCCCTTAAAAGCAGGTGTAAACCAGAATGCGGGTTTCCTAGACATAGGCCAAAGGGACGGGCTAAAAGCATTTTTGCCGGAATGATCACAATTTTTCAGTTCAGTGAACACAAAATCATTACGCGGTACAGATGAAGCAGGCACGCAATATCACGGTTACTGGAAGAAATTAGCATTCACATTCCATTCCAGCAGATGTTAAACTCGTCGCTACATTACAATTATTGGCATCAGGATCAAACTGTCATAGCATCAGCAGTGGGAATAGTGAGAAGCAGCTCAAGTCCACATACATTTCCCCACCAGCAATGCCCAAATAACACATCAACATGTCACTAAATTGTCGCTGTTTTGACTTTGGCTAATCCATGAAGGAGGTCCATGCAAGTGCGCATTTAAATGCTCGCAATGTGCGGCATAGCCGGCAGAGAAAGGGGCTGATTACCCGATGAGCTGCAGGCTTCGCAAATACGCCGGAAGCAGAAGTCACACAGCGAGCGCTTTCTGCGGGTAGGCCGCGGCGCTGATAACGCTACGTTTGCTAATGTGCGTACATGAGGGCCTCTGTCTTGGTGTTTCTTGTTCACCTTGGAGACATGCAGGAAAAAACACGTATTCTTCAAGAGTTCAAGGTCCCACTAGGAGGGCAATTGATATACAAGTGGTCATTTTGTGGGTGAAGTACCCCTTTGATGTGCAACAGTCTCCCTCAGTTTGCAAAGGTCTATGGGGTTTTTTGTTGTTCAATTCTTCAAAGCAGTTCAACATGGTAATCGTCGCTTGCAGAGCTAATGCTGAAATGGGAACCGCATGTGCATTCTTTGGAAAACTAAATAATGGCTCAAATTGAGAGAGTGTTAAAATTTCTCTAATTGTATTTTCCTCTTGGAGGTATTTAATCAGGTTGGCGACTATATCGCAAAGAGAACGGCTGAGCTGCTGGATAATGGGAAAGAAAATAAAGCCTTTGACAGTACCACTATGTTAAGTAAGAGGAACCTGAGGAGAAAAATGGAATATTCCTGCAGTCACCCGAGTTTATTGAGCTACCTTACTTTGAATAGTGTGGTAAAATGGGCCAAGAGCGCAAAAGAAATGCTTCTCAGTTGATTTTAGGTGTGTGTTTGTGTGTATGTAGTTGTCAAAAGTATATATATATATTTTTTTTAAAGAAAGCTCACCCTTCTCGCCAGGCCCAGGGCAATGTAGCACTTCTCCCCAGCATCAACAATCTCCACTTCATAGTAGTGGCAGCGGGTGGTGAGTGGCAGGCGGGCCTGGGCCAAACCTACGTCCATGATGCTCTTTCCTTTGCCAACATACTCCAAGAGCTGTAAAGGAGGCGCACAAACAGAGGTGGAGAAAAGGGGCGCGGTTAATATGTTTAGAAATAAACCGTATTTCTTTTTAAAAGAGTCTAGATAAAGACCAACACTAAGATACAGACTCACGATCCCTGAGCCTGAGTTATTGACCAATGCGGGTCGATGATCACTATCCAAGGTCAATACTTGATTATTTTAAAAGACAAATTCTGGAGTCTTAAGGAGTATCTTTTTCCTATGATTTTGACAGGTCATACGTTATTCCTCAGCCTAAAGTTTCTATGTAAACTTGATTACGGTGCTTATTCAAATGTTCCTGGCCTTCTCTATTTACACTATTTGGTTCGCCAGGCTACTGGGCCCAAAGTGCAGTAGTGATGTGAGTCTTTGTAAGCGGGAAAGTTGAGTAGGAGACAAAAGACTGAGGACATAGCAAATCAAGCTTGGGCAGGATCCTCGGCCCACTGTTGTTCCACATGCAAGAGACTTAACCACAACGACAGGCTTTTGCAATTGTGTCCTAGGTGAGTGCGCAAAATGACAGATTGACACTTTCCAAACCCAGTCGAACCCTCACTGAACCGCCCACAGTGACTCTACAAGTATCAACAGCCACTGGAGACTTTATGTACGGTGTGCAATTACTTTCAGGTCTATTTTGGTCTTAGGCAGCTGAACAGGTGAAGATGGGTGGATACAGGTGAGAAGGTGGGCAGCCAGGCAACCACAAAGCCTTTAGGCTGAGCAGGGTTTATTGAGTGCTGCGAGTGCATGAATTTGACTGTATAAGCATGAGCCTAATAAAGAATTCGCCCCCAGTGTGAAAGGCTAGCATGACAGACAAGGTGGGGTTGGACAACATGACTTGTCGATTAATCCTTTGTGTTTAAGTGTGTGTATTTAACGTAAAAGCTACTTGAAGAACACACCTGGTGTAAACAGATATTCGACATCTACATGAAAAAGTGTCTCAATTAAATGATTACCATTTTGTTGTTTTCCCTATTGCTTAGTGATACATCACACTTAAATAACTCAAAAAGTTCCATTTCAGTTTATGAGCCTGATAAGACTTTAAAATGGTTGCTGAGAACAGCACTTGTAAAGCCATCTTCATATATTTATACAGACGAGATTAAGTTAACGGGTTACTTCTGTTTTACCATGTCTGTGTGTTCAGTGGTTGTTTTTGCTAAGGACAGGCTCTTATGTTATTATAGGTTTCAGGCATTAGTGTAGAAATAACTACATAAATAAATGCGTTTTAAAAAGTATTTACCTTTCACCTGATCGTATCTATTATCGTCACCTTTTAGGGTGGGACAATTCTGCTTTTTTTTGTCACTTTTTGATTTTGAAATTTGAAGGAAAAGTATGTATCACAATAAAGAGGCTGATTTGGTTTTTCTCACTAAACCAAAGCTTTCTGTTATTTAATTTCATCTTCTACTAGTTGTCAGTCTTGCTACAGAAAGTTACAAAAATACTGCCAAAAAAATGGTCACAAATGGGCCTTAAACACACAATAATCACGATCTACAGACCTTTGCAGCAATAAATTGACATTTACAGTGATACACTTCAGTTGTACTTGACACTTGTATATTTGACCCTTTCTCCAAGTCCCTTTTTACATTGCTGGATCAGTTTACCATTTGGATTTATCCATCAGACGCATATTGTAGATACCTTTTGTCAGTTTTTCCTCTTAAAAAAAGACTTTTCCTTAATTCCAAAATTGAGTTCATATTTATTCAGTGAGTGCCCTTAATTAGTGTGTGTGCTCCATGGTAGCTCTGACAGCTTGACGGAGAAGCAGTGTTAGCCTCCACCTTTCGTTATTACAGGCAGCCCTTTCGTGTGTACCTTTGTCTGGACATCAATAGTTCCTCTGGGAGACAAGGAACAAAGTTTCGGTGCGATGAGCATTCAATCCATTCTTTTTTTGTTGTTGCTTTTTTACCGCTGCTAAGTAATGGAAGGAGAAGACACGAGAGGGCAGGAAGACATAGCCTTGAGCAAAGCATGCCTCATTGAGATAGCTGACAATCTCCCTCTCCCTCTCTTTCACTCCTATAATTCGGAGTGTCTAGAATGCTAATGGTAGTGTGCAAGGCCATGTTTTCTTGAGCTGCTGCCTGGGAAACAGATGTAACACCCAGAGATTGGTCGTGCCAATTTTCTGTCACATCTAATGGGGGAACTTGAAGAAAGGTGAAACCGAAATTAGGAGCCCTCCTTTTTTATGTCAACCAAACTGTGATCTGATTAGACATCACGCAACAGCTGTCGAGTTCATACAACTCGTCGGCTAACTTTGTTTTCTTAATTGCAGTTCTGTTTTTATTCTTCTCACTACATTTTGTTTTTCTTGGATTTGCTTAGTTGTATTAATAATGATTCCAATTATATTCAACCCAGTGCTTCTTTTTGATCTCTCTTGTGTGACCTGAAAATGCACATTTCTTCTTCACAGTTATTTCGTGTATCAATTTTGGAAAGTATATGTGCTGGCGGAGTCATCGCTCACTTGGGTTAGATGCCCTCCGGTACCTAAAACTGACTGGCCCATCATTCGCTTTCTTGTGCATAAGGTTACCAGGATGAATATCTGCACTTTCCAGCATAGTGTCACAGCTGGTTACCGCCACTCTGCCAGTGCCGCTTTTGTAATGGGCCAGCTGCAGAACTGGGGATGTTTGCACTGAATGCATCCACTCATGCCTATGGCCAAACACTGTCAAAAGGTATATTACCCGTATACACGTTATATTGCTGAAAAGACCGAGCGAATGTATCAACTAACTTTTCTAACCAAAATGCTACAACTCACTATGGTTTATTCATTCAAAGTTCATCAAGCTTGAAATCACTTTTTTGATGAAGCATGTAATGTCTGCAGAGATTTCACAATTGCTTTCCTGGCGGACTGACCTTGCTTTACTGAGCTTCAAAGAGATATTTAGCGCCAAAGTAATATGCAAAGTCCAAACACAGCCTGTAATTACAATCGCACTGACACCGTAAGTGAGATAGAGTAAGGTGAACAAGTATTTATTGTTAGAAGACAAGATGGTATCTGCCTTGATGCATGCAGTATGCCTTGAGGCAACATCCCCACCTGCAGCAGCACTGTGTTTAAAATTCTGCAAGTGACTACCTTTATTTTGTGACTGTGATCAGGTATGACACACTGGCAAGAACATATGAAAACAGGCCCATGTTGTTTCACAAAGCAGCTCCCTAAAAACAATAAACACGCGTTGCCACTCTGCAAGTTTACCCAATCAATTGTCCCTCTGAGATTCCTGAAAGCTGTAAAAACCAACGATCCACATTGTTGACCTTCACTGAAACCTCATCACTCACTGCCATGTAGAAAATTGTAGCGCTTAAATTATATTTATAATGGCTCTCATCTATAGCAAGTTGAAAATCAGCTTGTTTGATGAAATTGCACTTTCTTGTTCTTCTGAGTTTGTATCCTTATGGTTGAAATGCAGTTATTGTAAGTCGCTTTGGATAAAAGCATCATCGTCCGTCCATGTTTTCCGTCAGCGCGGCAATTAGAACGCGGAAGCACCCCCCCCCCCCATCGACACCGCTAGCGCAACCTCCACCCCCTCCGTCGACACCGCTAGCGAACGCGGAAGCAACCCCCCCCCCCCCGTTGACCGATCGAATTGGGTCGCGGCTTGTCATTATGGGGTAAAGGTGGGTCCCGGAGCCAGACAGGTTGAGAACCACTGATCTAAATGACATGTAATGTAATGTAATAATGTAATTGAGCTTTTCCTTACCCTTTGATGCACCTTATTTATTATCGCCACTACCACTGTTGCCGTGGTGCTCAAATAGAATAGAACTTGGGGCTCAAACGCCACGGCCTTTACTGGTCGATGCAGATTGTGTGCGTCCATGCTACAAACAAGTCAGTCGCTGGCTGCTGTCGTCTTCTCCCCGCCCCCCACCTGGAGATTATTGCAGGAGTGTGACACCGTTGTTACGCCGGTTTATTTCTTCCCCAGCAAGCGCACACATGGATTGTGTCACACATAAAGTGTGCTGTTTCAGCAAAAGAATCACAAATAGTCAGAGAGATAATAATTCTGCTGCTCAACAAATGAATAACATGCACGACTCCGGGGGACAATGAGCCATGCACAAATTCCATGTCCACAAAGCTACGAGGCTACGAGGGTCCCCATGATGTTCATTTATTCATCTGCCCACAAGGTTTGCGGCGAAATGTCCATGTACAAACCAAAACTAGCTATCCGTGGATAGGAATGTTGATTTATTTTCTTGGAACACATTCAGAATGAATTCAAAATGCAAATTGAAGACAGAAAAGCCACACAAAACAACCAGGTTCAACGAAGGACCTTCTTGCTGTGAGGCAGCAGTTTTCCACAGTGAGCCAGTGCTGAAAATAAAGGCAGATGCCACATAAGCAACAGGATGGCCGAGAACTACGGTTGGTTATCTTAAGAAACAAACAAGACTTCACGAGATTCTAAAATATTCCGATAGAAAAATCTGGCCCAGCATTGCCAACTGTTTACCAATGACAGTGCTAGCAGCACGAGCTAGACACTAGACGTGAAGAAACATGGACTAAATCCATCCTGGCTGCACAACAGTCCATCAGGACAGCAACAAGAACGGGCTAACTTTTGCCTTTATATTGATGAAAAAGGGAAATGAACATTTTTCTAAAAAGAATACTCAATACATGTTACTAGGTTTTGCCTCTCAATAAATCTACATAAAAGGAAAAAAAAAAAAAAGTAAAAACCATTACAAATACAAGCTGATCGCCTACAATGTACAGGACTACAGTTGCAGTGGTGAAATCAAAGGCTCATCTTGAAATCACAGTGGGATTTTCTTGGGAGTCAAATGTCATCTGGTGTGACGCAGGTCCACATCAGCCAGCCTCCTGCTACTCCCAGTCAGTCCATTGACCTTCCTTGGACGAAGCTACTGGCAGCTTCCTCTTTTCTCACACTGCTCAGGTCAGAGAACTGGAGGTAACCGCGATGGTGCCACTGCTCGGCCGGGGAGGCTGCAACCATAACAACTTGGTGGGAATGTTGTGAACTTTCAAACCAAGAGCAATGTCAGGTTGGGATGCTTGACTATTGTTTCCAGAGGAAGGAAGGAAGGAAGGAAGGAAGGAAGTAGGCAACCTTAGCGGGGCGTCGGTAAAACAGCTGGCTCTGGCTATTGGAAGAGGTACAATTACTTGGTGCGGTTCAAACTCCGGCGAAGGAGAGGATGCCAACTTGAAGAAAATGGTGCACACCTCTATGGCCCAAAGCATGTGTTTAGAATACGTACACCTTGAAGCGTTGGTGGAGGTGATGGAGCGGGGGCGGGGGCTTGAACGTGAGCTATATGAGCTGTCGGGGAGCACCGGTTGACTTGGGAAAACTGATATCTGCAGAGTCAGGTGCCGTCCACTTACTCGTCGGCCCGCTCATCCGCAGCTGAAGGGATTAAGGTGGCGGGCACGGCAACTGCTGTGACAACAGGAGGCAGAGGACTGGATGCTCGCGTTCGCACTGAGCCGCACGTACGCACAGGAAAGCCAGCCAAATGCCTCCTCTCAACAAAAAAAAAGGCAGAGCATGGGGGATTTTTATCAAAAATGTTGTTTGCTTAAGACGCTTTCAGCTGACATTGATGACAAAAGGTGGCAGGGGAAAGAAATCCCTCAATGTGTGCGCATGAGGTAATCTTATAGAAAACAAGATGTCAGATACCTTTTAAAGGACCATCTAATTTATTGGTTTTAAACAAAAGCCTCCGAAACTATAACCACCAGATCAATCAAAATGATGGCTGTTATGAGTGTTATTGCGTCATTACGTGTGATCACATTCGGCTGTGTGGTACCATTTAAAGCTCTGACTTTGCGTTTCTGTTAAGCACTTTGTAACACGTTTTTACATGGATGTATAAAATATGGACAACGTCTCAGTGAGTCAGCCACATGTGTATAAAAACCCTAAAAGTGCTTTGAAGCTTTGAAGCCTGACGGCATCTTGGAAGTGACGACACAAATTGCTCCTCAGTTTAGTAAAGCCCTCTAGCTGGCTAACTAAGTCTAACACGATCAGAGTTACATTTCAATTTCAATTCTTGCCGTTCAAGGCGCTCTCAGATCAGGACAATAATTTTCTATTGTTAAGAAGACTAACAGACCAAATTAAATAAAGGACGACCTGTCTTCATATTGTTAAAACCGTTGTACTTCGGAATTTCTTAATAGCTGTAAATATCTGACCGTGTAACCTTAATTACCCTCAATGTATAATGAAATGGTATTCATTGAATTATTACTAGATGAATTAACATCAAGTGCACGGTCATCACGCTGCAGAGATACACTTATTTCAAGTGGAGTTGAAATTTTGAGAGTCAATCAATTGTGGCTATCAAGCATAACAAGGCAGGTTTGTGTTAGATTTTTAAAAGGTGGCGGACCTGCTTTCAACACTTATCAAGCTGCAAGAGAGACTTTTTATAGTCAACACAGAGCCAACAAAAGGCACAGCCGTCAAATTAAAATTCACTCCATTTACTTCAGTTTTCCACTCAGAACCATGAGGTCAGAGTATTCATTACCCAGAACATAAAAAAGTTGAAAAGAAACGAAGAGCGCAATGAAATAAAAAAGGACGAAAATATTCCAGTTACACCAACTTTATCCCAGCGGTTTCAAGGACAACCGACAGTAATGATGCAAATGCACTATTGAGGGAAAATAAATAGAAAGAGTTATTAAACAGATAAACACTTTAGTTGAATAGAAGCCGGAGGCGGGAGAGGGGGGGAGGAGGCCGTGGGGGGAGGGGGGTTACCCACCTATCTAAACAGGAGTAGCCCCCGGGCCCAACTGTAATGTAAGCAGTTCACAAAGGCAAGGACTTGTGGGCCGACCGTTCACTACCATCACCATTGTGCTCTGTGTTTACTGTGGCTATGCACCTCTCAGAGCGGCCTCATCCAAAGAATACCAGTCAGAAAAGTATTGTCTTGCTGTAATCTTTTCCGTCATCTTGAACAATCAGTAAAGGGGACGGCCATGATCCAGGTCAGTTATTATCCACACTGTTTGTGATGTGATGTCAGTTGAAAAAAAAAAAAAAACCTGCCGGG
Source organism: Pungitius pungitius (assembly GCF_949316345.1). Taxonomy (NCBI): domain Eukaryota; kingdom Metazoa; phylum Chordata; class Actinopteri; order Perciformes; family Gasterosteidae; genus Pungitius; species Pungitius pungitius. Next base: position 32,319,269 of record NC_084900.1, read on the forward strand.
CAGCGAGAGACATGCAATTCATCAACGGCAGCAGAATGATGGATCCGTAAATCATCGGAAAACCACCAAGACTGGAAATATCTGTAGACGCTTGTTCTGAGAAAGAAGGAAAAATATTTTCCATGCTCCTTAAAATATATAGCTCACAGCGCCGAGTTTGAAAAGTGAAAGGATATTGAAATCCAAAAGAGTTGTTTGGATGAAGCAAACAGTAAAATAGGAGGGAAGGGGAGAGAAGGAAACAAGGAAAGACAGGACAAGGTGACGGTACAGGATGATAAAGGGTAAGGGGCGAGAGAAAAGGAAACAAAGATAGAAGAGGCAAAACGAGGAGAGAACACAATGACAAAAGAGAAGACAATAGAGGAGGGCAGACAAGTATAAGAGGAGAAATGAGGAGAAGAGAAGAGGACACAATGATAGGAGGAGAGAAACGAGGGGGAAGGGAGAAGAGAAACAAGGATAGAAACGAGGTTGAGTAAGGATGCGAGACAAGATAGAAGAAGATAAATAAAGAGAGAAGAGAGGGGTGGAGGCAATGAAACAGGGATAAAAAAGGAGAGAAGAGAGGAGACGAAAAACTGATGACTTGGAAAAGCGGAGAATGTTTTTTTGATTCAAACCACGTAATGAAATAAATTAGTCAAGTCAAATCCAAAAAAGGAGATCAAGTGAGACCACCTTGAGTCTGACATGTGTTGCCCTTAAAGCATAATCTTACCTCATATTAATACTACTACTCAAAGACTGCTAGTCTTCAAATAAATATTTTCTTTTGCTTTACTTCTCCTCCTCCCATCTTTTCACGTCTTCTGCCACAGCTTAATTTTCTCTCTTGTTGATCAAACTCTGTCATTCCAGGAAGCATCTACTGTTACTGTTATCCCACACCCTTCCCCGTCCTCAGTGTCAACAACCAAATCCTGGTGCTTGTCAAAACTTGACTGCCTTATCAGTTCGAATACGATCACCCGCTTAAACCCTCACAATAATGACCACATGTTGGATGGTGGCATGAGAGAAAAACTCAAAAGAAAAGGCAAAGAAAATAAATCACCGCTGAGCGGACCAAGCAGCTGTGAAAACCTCCAATAACACGAGAAAGAGTAAAAGATTCCTTGGAGTCCCGTTACTCCACTTATTGAATTTTTACAACCTGGTGGAGTGCCAGGGCTCCACCAGAAAGCTTCATGCCATCGCCACTCCCGGTGTCCGGAAAACCAGAAGAACAGAGCGACCGAAAGAAAGAAAGACGTAGGGCAAGACAGCTGGTTGATTCATCATAGCTGTGTCTGTGTGTGTGTGCGCGCGCGCGAGTCAGACGACTGTGTGCACCACTGCGGACAGACACGTTTATCACATAACCACATACGGTCTCGATCGGCCCGGTGTCAATGAGAGACCTGCCTGTGGGAGATTTGAGGGGGTGGCGGGCTGCTCACACCTTCGAGCGGAACAAAGGTGCTTCAGTTTCACTGCTGCCGTGGTGGGAACACAGCAGGCTGATACCACTGATGACACAGTCGCTATCAACGACAAATTCCGTTGACGCGGCTCATGAAAGCCCTTTGGATCGTAGATCAGACAGCCCCCATGGAGCCCACTTGCCACTCGTTACGTTACCCGCGGCCCACAAAAGCCTCCACGTCTCGTCTCCTCCGTACAGAGGGTCCCTGCCCCAGATACCTCGGGCCAAACTGGTTTTATAGGTCTATAGTTCAGTCATTGATAGCACCACTGAACACTACGTTGTCGTGCCACGCTTGAATTAAATACCCTTAAGTTTAGACGCAGTCATTGACTTTGTGGGAGAGACTTTCTTGCATTGAGTACGCTTGTCAACAAAGGGGGATTTGCTGAAGAACAGGCGGTTGAAGGATCTTGTAAAAGAACACAAAACAAACACGGGGAACTGGTGGCAACCACGCAAAAGAGACACTATAATCCCTCCCATTCAAAAGGTATATGTTTGAAAAACAGCACATATTATAGGTGTGTGTATTGTGTAAGGTACGTGATCACAACACACACAAAAAACCACCTCATGTACTAGTGTGCTCCACCAATATTTAGGAAAATAGGGTTTGAGTTATAAACTATGTAGTGAACTGACAATTTGGCATGTTATAGACAATATGTGACTTGGATCGCAGAGTGGTGCCTGAAAAATGTCTGCTTACTACTATAAGCAGAATTGGATTTACTTAAGGATGTGAAAGCTAAGTTATTGAAGTTTGAAGTGATTCTATTTCTGACCGTGCCGCTAACACTGACGTCGAAGAGCCGCCCCCAGTCATCTTCATGGCTGTCCACCATCATCATACTTTCATCTTCCTCCAGGAACCACTCAGCCTTCAGGTCAATCTTCACCTCCTCCCCCATGGAGTGCATCCCCACCGCTGGGAACAGCCCCTCTGCAGACACGGGGACCTCCACGGAACCCACCTGCATCGAGCGAGGAGACGAAACGCCATGACGTTACACACTCTCTTGCAAGATATCATAGAAAGCAATTCTGATTCAAAACACCTACCTCTTTGCCATTTTTGGTGAAAAAGACTACGGTGAAACCGGCTTCAACATTTTCCGAGTGTATTCCACAGCCAACGCGGTCCCCACGAGCACACTTTGGCCCAAATTGCTGTCCAATAGGGTTGCCATTGTATAATCTAAAAAGAGTGAAACAATAGAAATCATTATTACATGAGAGCTTGCTAGAAAATAACCATGCTATCATCATTCTTTTCATAATTCCTGTGGATTCCTTTGCATGAAGGGACAGTGATCTCTATGCGAACAGCAACAACTCATTGGGTCAGCTTGGGTTTCACTCCTCCAAATCTGTTATACCGGTAGAGTAACATACAACTCAATTATCAAATTAAATCAAGCAAAAATGCAAAACACTCACTATTTCTCGCTCCTGAATTATAAAATAAAAATAGCTCAAAATTATTTTACAGTATTTACGTAAAATCCTGTGGCAAACGCATACAATTGTAGACTAAAATGTTATTTAAATGAAATATATAGAAAATACAAGTCAAAGAAAAAAGATTGTTACCAACGAGTTCTATTCCTCAAATGCAAAGAGACGGTAGTTATGCGAGGATGGAGGCCCAACAGACCACAATTCATTTTCTCAAACCATGCAAGAAACCGGAGCTGCACCGTAGCAAGTAGATAAGGCTGTGGTTGGACTTACTTGCCGTTGTCAGCATGGTAAGCTACGGAGTGTGGCAGCCAGCCAGGCTGGTGGTCCAGCCTGTAGAAGTTGGGCACCAGGCCCACAGCAATGGTACCCCTGACCCCTGTGTCCACTATCGTCACCTACACAAACACACACATAGAGAGGGAGAAAACGATGTAAATACAACTGGGGCACCAATTAGCTGGTTGAAATGATCATCACAATCGGAGAGAACCTTTGGCGCTCTTACTAACCTGTGTGAGTGTGTGTAACATGAAAGGCTTATGAATTAATGTACAATTCAGAGCTCAAAATCAAAGCTGAGTTCATACGTTCTGGGGAAACTCCACCCGTAACAAAAAATCTGACAAAAGAAGCCCCTCCAACTTGGAAATTCTTTTATTTTTTTACCTCAGTCTGTCTGGTCGGTGTGGATCTCACCTGAGTCCCTGAAATTGGAGACGTGCTGATATACATAACCAGGGCTCAACAATATCACTTGCTCGATTCCCAGAGGCAAGTAAAATGCACTGATGAACTTTATTCTCCATTTGAATGTTCTCTATAAATAAACCAAACATAAGCCCTTTCCTTCATTCCTCATTCCTTGCATTTCTTTCTCCCCTTCCTTCACTACCTCCCTCTTCAGCCCAGATTCCCAAATGGCTGTGCCTGCATGACGTCGCGTGTGAAATCAAACCTCTTTTCTCTGACTAAACACTCCGGGTCCGATTCCTTCTCAGTCCGACACTTTAAATGCATTCCTGAACGTGTTTGAACTAAATCAAATGATTGTACTTTGATGGAACATAGCAATGCTTGAGGTAATATGGCTGGTCTTACCCAATTTATATTGGTTCTAAATGGTTTTTGTTATTGCTGTGTGGCATCAATATCATAGCACATGGCTTTTTATCTCCTTTCTGTATACGTAAAATTAAGCCATGAACACGTTACAAAATCTAGTATATCCTTGTTATTAATTATCTGCCGATAGCAATGTTCTTTCCTACGCTGAATAATTAAATAAAGCATTGAACAGTTAAAAAAATAAAGTAAATAACTAGTTAGGCATGATTGGCCTCGGCCAACATGTTAACTGTTTGAATACCTTGGGTGACTCTGATATGGATACAAGTGGGAAAAACAGAATAACAATGGCGATATGGTGGTCATTTTTCAAATCATGCTATTAATGCTGCAGATGTTCAGCTAGAACAGATGATAAAACTTGAGACACTGGAGCACTACTGACGGATGTGAAATGAATTCACTAGGAGAGCAGAACAAGAAAAAACACACGGGCAGCAGTGACGCATATTTCAAAAGAAGCCTGACCTTTATCAGCACACATCTAAATTTTTATAGATATCTGTGAAATGAAAGTATGTGCGTCACACAGTGGAGAATAATACAGCATAAAACTCTGGAGCATGGTGTATTTTGGTCCGGGCATTACCCAAAGGGGATTCTCATTGAAAAATAAACACTGTTATCATCATTAAGATTTTCCTGCTGGAGAAGGAGAGGGAGGGATATCAAGGCCAGATGAAAATCTGATTTAATGGAACTGGTCACATCTGGCATGAGTTTGGGACACCTCACAGTCACGATAAATAATGTCAAAGCACATTGTCAACCTGTTTATAAATCGTACTGAAGCAGATCTGAACTGTTTCGACATCTGTCTTCATTGGTGCTTCTCGTTCCAAAAAAAGAAAAAGAATAGTGGAAGAAGGAAATCATTTGCGCATTCACGTCTGGCTCTATTTGCAGCTCAGAATGACGCAGGTTTGCAGGATAACGTACAGCCCTAACGCTTCCTTCTGACGCTTAAAAAGCCCGATGAGGAAGTACGTCTGCCTCACCTGACTTCTCGTAAACACACGTCACGCGGCAAGTTCTGACGCACACCCTTGACAAACAAGCTGGGTCAGAAATAACATACTGCAGCCCTCTACACCTTATTCATGATTAACTTGCTAGTTTCCTGTGCTAAATCAAAATGTATTTCGCCCCATACTCTTCAGTGAGTACCGTTAGAACGGTCTGACGCAGATTTGCTTTATGGATGTCCGATAGTTTCTCCTGCTGCCAGTCTGCAGAAAAACACAGTGCGTTAGACTAATCTTTGTGCTCAAAGATACCACCTAACACACACACATACACACACACACCCTCTTTCCCTCATTCCGATGCAGCTCGGACATTCTTGAGGTAGTGGTTTTGCACTGGTGAACTGGGACTGTAGGGGGGCAGTCAGAATTTAATATGAAGTTGAGAAAATGGTCAGCCATGGGATTCCAGGGGATGGAATTGCTGGCTGCACGGTAAAGGAATCTTGGACACACACAGGGACGATGGTATGTGGTAAGCCTATCACATTGTGAATAATCCCCCACCCCGACAATTCCAAATGAATAACTGTCCAAAAAGACGTCGCTTATGTTCTAATGACCTTGAATCCAAAAAAGGTGGATAAACGTAAAGCAGTAGTTGACCGAGAAAAACATCTTCCAGAGTCAGGTTAATATAGTTAGAATAACAGTGTTAGATGCTAACCTACAGCATCACTGTCAGTGAGCCTTACCTCAAAGTAGCAATTTCCTTTTGATAAAGGACGGCCTGCCACATAGCAACCGACCTCTTCAGAGTTCCCTTGGTAACTAAAGAGAAGCAATGACAGGTTGACAATAGGTGACTTCTAATAGGTACGACTTCTGTTTGTACAATCAGAAACACATCATGAAAAACAACCTGATATTTTCACCTGACGACGGTTGAAGCACTGACTGTATAATCAAATGCACCGGAGACAATAGGTTCACATTATCAACAGTATAGGACAATTAAATGATGCATTCCTTAGCATGATGATAGAATGATGAAGATATATTAAACGACAGACATAATAATTGGCTATTACTGTTTAGCGAATGAGTGGGCAGAGGAACCAACCTGAGTGTGTCTCCCTCCTTCTGCAACCTCATGCATCGTTCTTGTGCAGGGCGCCCATCACCAATATCTCTGATCCGACGTCTCAGATTCAGGAGGCATCTGTGGTGCAGTACGTTGATGTCATCCATCTGAACGAAGAATAAAAATGGCAATACGGAAAGAAAATGGCACATTACTTATCAGTAGCAATGTTTGCTGTCACAGCGGGTTCTTGCCTTAGGAAAAAGAAAACACAAAAAAGAGGAAGCTGAACCACAGTGGAAATACTTTGTGCAAACTACCCAGCTCCTCTCAAGCATGTGCTTCTGGTACTTCCTTACAATGGGTCCTTGAAATGTTCTGATAAGTGCATGCTCTAATATATTCTTATTGTACAAATGTCAAGATGTGGTCGCAACACAAATTAGACATTTTATTATGTTGATGGCCTGTGGTTTTTATCACTGCTACTTTGCTGTTAAAAATGGATAGTTGAATTCTGACTGCTCTTCGTATTTATGTCCCATTGCCACTTCACAGTTGAAGTTAAGACCCTCAGATTATTACCAATGTGTCAGCATATTTGAGATAAATAAAAGTAAAGGACGGGGAAGCATTCAACAAAAGTAAATCAATTTCATGGTACAAACACACAGTTATCAATTAGCAAAACACGGAATGTTTGGACTAAATATGGTAAAGAACAGATAACCATCATGTAAGAAATGTTAACATAACATTTTACAGTGCATTATGTATGAGCTTTCATATCTCTCTTTTGAGGTTTAATGTTCTTCTATGCACCACTATTATTGTAATCTTTCATTTAAATAAATACAGCATGTTTAAAACCAGAATCTGAGGTAATACTACGAGACATTATTCTTTGCTGTATTTCTTTAAGCTAGAACTTTAAACATTTGTACGTTGTACAATATTTTCTGATGTATTGTTTCTGTCCGTGCTCTGTCCGCACGGCATTATATTATCTGTGAGAGCATTTGTTTTGTTTGACATGCTGGCTGCCAATAAAACGTTGAAACGCGAAGAAATGAATAAATAAAAATGTAAGAGGGGAAGATGTTAACTCATGTGCCAATGAAAGATGCATTTGCACACACGTTCTTGCTCCATCACTCACGTGCAACATTGACTGTCATTGGTTTGTATGGTTCTAATTTGGGACGTCGTTCAGCAACGTTGAATCAACTAACGTTAATTAGCGAAGGAAAAGTGAACCACGTCGAACTCACAGGCCGTGTCTCCACGTCACTGCAAAACGCATTACGACATGTGAATCACTATCTAACAGGAATACACTGAACCAATAAAATAGTAAAAATAGTTGTTTTTTTTAGAACGTCAAAATGCCGCAGCGAGGTCAGGGTGGGCGTGCCAGTGTTTACATCCAATGGTGCCAAGCTTAACCAGCTGGGAGCTGTGCTAACGATGGAGGCTAGCTGAAATCAAGCTAGCATGAATGTACGGGATGTGGACCGTCGCTATTTCGGTTCAGAACGGCTCGTGGCTTCGTGTTAATCAAGCACATCTATTTAAAGAAAATCATCCATCCGTCAGTTGGTGCTGAGCGGTTAAAGTTGGTCTAAACATAGGTTTGCAATAGTAGCAACAGAAGACAGTAGCATGTCTTCTATGCTTTTGCTCGGTGCTAAGCAGAGTGGCTGACTTCCTAAAATGGAGCCCAGGACAATGATTTAATACACGTTTTGTTAACAATAAGTCCATCGCTTACCGGTATTCTGGCGGCTAAAACGACGGAAACTCACTCAGCACGTCATGGCTCCTCATAAAAAACTTTGTAAACTAGAGTTCGGCGCATCAAAGTGACATCACACTCTCGATTTTGATTTGGCCAATTGGGTCGTGTTCTGAGAAATGGTGACACGCTTTCAGCCAATACTGACTCTCTGATTTTTTGTGCGACTTTGGGTCCAGTATGACGAATTTACCCAACTTTCCAAGCAAAACAAATATTAAGTGGCAATCAATATGAAAAATCCTTTTAAAAATATGATATATTGTATCCTAACCAACAAGTATATATTAAAACTCGAAAATTATTATTATTATATTTTTTATTATTACTTCTGAAACTACAAAAAAGGAACAATAGGAACACAAAGTTCAATTTAAGCACTTTATTTTCTAGTATATTTCTAGTATATACTTACTGTAGCTTTATTTCCCAACAGGTTCCATGATCCTCAACTGAAATTTCAACAGATCAACAGAAGCTCAATACTTCCCAACAGGGCAGAGAAATGTCCCATCATAGGGTTTTGTGTGGATTCTGGTTGCTATGTTAAAGAGGCAGAAAAGAGACTATCTGAGCCAGCTGGGATAGGCCTCAGCTGGAGAAGCAGTGAGGAGGAAGAAGCTGTTGCAAGAGGAGGAAAAATTAAGAATCGAAGGGAAAAGAGAGCCCCCGTTGGTCTGGCTGGTGTCTTGGAACATTCCCTTGATGTGTGGAAACAGACTAGCTTGCGACCTAATGGGAACACAAGACGGCAGGTGATTTCAGTCCTCGTTGCCAAGATTAATCAGAACAACAGGCTGCTGATGGCAAGGCAAATTTTGTCCTTGTGTAATCCTGGAATGTACACCTTTCCCTTTGTTCTGTAGTGCCACAATAGGCTCTGTGGATAGTAGAACCTCCCAAGTTTCATTGTAGTTATAACAGAAGAAATCCTCTTCAAAAATCTCTCTCTTAAAGGCTTCCATAACAGTAAATACTTTGACAGTGTTCAGAATTGGGTATTGGAGAATACTTCATGGTCCACTAAAGTATTCTATCTGCATGTATAATTTAGTATAATGCAATAATTCAATTACAAAAAATAACACTAGAGTACGCAGAGCAAAGGTGACCTGACAGACTAAGAAGTGTGTTGCGCAGACGAGTGGACTTAGCAGTGATTTTTTTGAAGATGGCATCTGTGTAGAAAATCCTAACTGGCTGAGTGGAATGATGGATTGCATTATCAGCCATTTGGCTCGGCCTAGTTGTGCATTCCTACAAAAGTGAGTCCTCTGATTAATCTTACAATGCAAACAACTGGTGACTAAAAACGCCTCATTGCCTTCTCACTCCAAAATGTTATATAGTCTCTGAGGAACGTTTATATATTAGGGCTGCTGTGACAGAGGTTTACTGGATTAGCGTCTTTAGAGAGCAAACGCATTGCATATCTGACTCTGCAGTGATTTGGTTATGCTGAGGCACAGTGGTGGTTAGTGTATGCTACATAAAGTAAGGCTACCCTTATATTTGGTAGTATACTATGTGCATTCAGGAGATCACTTCCTTTTCTTTTTGATATATTTGGCCCAAAACTCATCAATTTAACATTCTCTCAACTCTGATTACTGTCCTTGTTATTTGACAAAAAAGACTCAGGTGTATAATTACATCTTGGTCCATGGTTTCTCTAAAGAATCCAACGTGGAGAAATTACACGGCTGTGGATCTCTTGTGGCAAATGGAATTCCAGTGGCGACGCTGAAAGACGTACATATATATTTGTATTTGTTACCATGGCAAACATTATTCCAGAAAGGTCTATGACACTGAAAGAAAGTGCAGAAAGCCCAAACTGACTACTACTGTTTAAGAATTTGTGATGTAAAGCATGAGTGAAAGAAGAAGGACCCGATGAATGTGTTAGTGTATAACAGGAAAGGGTGGAGAGATTTTGATCATTTCTGAAAGGAACATAATCCACCCCCCACTTGCTCTCTCCCTCCCTGCCACCTCCTTCTCTCTCTCTCTCTCTCTCTCTCTCTCTCTCTCTCTCTCGCTCTCTCTCTCTCTCTCTCTCTCTCTCTCTCTCTCTCTCTCTCTCTCTCTCTCTCTGTGAGTCCCAGCCCCTGAAGGTGTCATAACTATGCTCTCTCTGTCTCTCTCTCCCTCTCCCCCCTCTCTCTCTCTCTCTGACTCTCTCCCTCACTCTCTATCACCGCCTTTCAGATCTTTAAAAGCTGGTGCTCTGCTGTGTCTCTCTCGATCTCCATTTGTCTCCTCTGGCACTGCAGGGGACTCAACCGGCAAAGCACCAAGGAAAGCCACTGTATAGAAACGGGAAGAAGACTGAAGAAAGGAGAGAGAGAGTAAGGGAGAAATATACATCCAGAAATAGCATCAGCCAAATTTAACTGAGAGACAGTGACAGAGTGAAGAACCTTAGACCTGGACAGAAAATGCCTATCCTTTCTAACTTAACAACCGTTGTTTTGTTGCTGATCGCTCACTGCGGATCATGGGCCGGGGCAAACCGCTTTGGCCCCTTCAAGGTCTGTCCCTCCTGCAGGGATCCACTGGGGGCAGGTCGGCCTCCCAGGAACCATAATGTTGCCGGCAGCACGTCAGTCTTGGCCCAGGGAGAGCCCTGTGGTGTGTACACCCTGAGCTGTGCCAAGGGGCTCCGCTGTGTTCCACAACCAAGGGAGCACAGCCCCCTCCAGGCTCTGTTGCAGGGAAGGGGCATTTGCGCCAAGCACAGCAGAACAAGTCCCACTGAGAGGCCCCACCCCACAGGTAAGATACTTATTATGAAAACACACACACGCACACACATATGCACGTGCATGAAATCATGTATGAACACTCACATGCACGCATCTCCAGAGATACATTCATGGACTCGGCAGGTACGGCTCAAGAAGTGCAGTGGCACCGCCGCCATACATCACTGCATTTACAGTGTCTCCTCAATCGCATGTGATGCTGTGTCATTCACCAACAAAAAGAGAGGCCAATTAGTGTGTGACATTTAAGCCTGAATGCGTTTGTGCACTACAGATGTAAATGCCGACCTCAAGCATCCAATACCGCTCAGCAGTGCCTGTGGACTCAGTAGGATAAAAATGCCAATGGTCATTACAGTCGTAGGGTAAAAGCACGGTGATATGTTCATGAGAAATAATGGCAAATCACTTGAAACAAGGAGCTTATGTTCAGGGGTGTTGCAACAGTGTATAAGTGAAGATGCATAATCCTCCGTTAATATGATTTGTTCAGTGCTATCTATTTTATCCAATTCAATGTGAGTGTGCACGCCAAAGATCTGTACCCCAAGTCAGCCTCTTTGCAGAGAATTTAGATTGAATATGAAACTGTCACGCTGTCACCTACATCTTGATCAAGATGCTTTTTATTGCAGTGATCTCCATCTACTGTTCAAACGAAGATATTGCGTCGAACTATCTGAAAAGAAAACATAAGGATGGAAATTAGGTCTCTTTTTGAATGACCATCTCAGATTGATCACATCTGAGTCATTGCTTAGTAATGTTGTGTGTAAAGATACCCATCTAAATATTACATATGCAGATTCTGTTGTAAAATGTGAGAATGGGTGTAGTTTGATGTTAAAGGCTGGTTTAATGTCACGTTCTCATGCTTATGTGTCATTTCCTCTCAGGACCCCATCCTTCACACAGTGGTGACATTGAAAAAGTAAGTTCATGCTCTTATTTTACAGTCATTAACAAGCGATAATTATGGACCTTCTCCTAAATGACCATAAATCCTAAATGGAAAAAAGCATTTTATTCAACGAGAATTGTAATGTTAATACCCGTCTTAGGTGATGGAGAGGGTTGTGCATTATGCTGTATTGTATTATAGAGACTTATAACCGTAGATTCTCTGCTGTTTGGGGTGTTGCAGTGGCATGTACACACACTGCCCTGAAGCCATGCATTATGGTGCATGATGTGTGTGCTGCTATGCGGCAGAACTAATTGAGCATGATGTGAATCAGGAAAGTTTCAAGTCGGCCGCTGCCGCCACACATTTCTGACTTTGCAAGCTGCGTGATCCGCAGCATTTAAATGTCGTGATGGGAACAACAACGGTTAAATGATTGTTGAAGATGACGCGTATGAATTTCCCAGATTATGACAAAAAAAACGCACAGTCACTTTCACAAACCATTCAGTGACCTGAAAAGCCAAAGCCTTGTGTAACAATATGGTTATATAATCTCACACAATATGTGACATCTGATATAAATATACATATTCGCTGCTTCCAGCTCTAACGCTGCATCCCCATGTTAAATGCTTTATGGTTCACATTCACATGGCCTGTAATCAAAGAGGATTTCTGCCAACAATCACCTGAGGGCGAAAATCAGCTTGCCACCGCCACTCATTAGATGAAGACAGGTCTTCTATCCTCGCCGCCGGGGATATTTGAAGTCACGCTGTGCGTTGGTGTTTGCAGGCACCCTGCCGCAAGCTTCTCAATAGTGTCCTGAGGGGTCTCGAGCTGACAATCTTCCAGTCTGACCGTGACATCTATATACCCAACTGTGACACTCGTGGCTTCTACAGGAAAAAGCAGGTACAATCACCTGAAACGTCATCAGACATGTGAACTTTATTGGCTGTTATGTGATGGAAAGAATGTGTCTGCTGCACTCCACTGCAGCTTTCTGTTTCGGTGCATCCACAGATCTGTCTGTGACCATAAGGGGCTGAGAATAACTGACACTTCTCCCTCCCTGAGCCTCTCAGCTGGGAGCTCAGAGAATCAGTACTGCGCTATGATGACATGTCCTTTTATTCCTCTTCCTCTCTCACCACCTATCCGACTCTCCCACTCAATCTCCGCCCTCCTTTCCTTTCAAAATCTCCCTCTCTGTCTTTTAATGTCACACAGTGCCGCTCCTCCAAGGGCATGCAGCGTGGCCACTGCTGGTGTGTGGACGAACTCGGCACACCCGTGCCCTCACGTGCCAGCGAAGATGGCACTTTACCATGCGACGGGGAGTGAGGGATGAGTCTGTTCTGTTGCTCTGAGCCCGGAGGAAGAGGAGAAGGTGGAGGAGGAGGAGGAGGAGGAGGTGATGGTGGAGGAGCAGGAGCACAGGGAGAGGGGGTGGCTTAAGCATATGCTAGACACTGCCTGCACAGGAGGTAGCAGGGATAAACCACTTCCTATGGAAAATACACACAAGTTGATGTTCATGTCCTCCCTAGAAGAAAGACACAGGCACAAATACACACACACACACACTCACACACACACAGTCCAGCAGCAGCCACAATAACATCTGCCTGAATGTTCAACAGTTGCAGCAGCGTTCTCTGCGTCGTCTGGTGACATGCTGCATGCTCACATTTACGCTCCGTGAACTGCCTCAGTGATCCAAGCGGTGTTACTTCCGAATGATCTCTATATTCCCCCCCGGCTATTGTCCTGGCTTTCTGGTAGATTTTTGTTTTTAGACTTTTGACTTTAGGATAGCTGACACTGCCTGTGTTTGTTCTGATCTCAGTGGGCTGAAATACTGTTACGCAGGTGATGTGACACAAAAGGTTTAAAACAATGTGTCTCCCTCACGGTCCTCTCTCCCTCTCTCCAAAGATACACTGATATCAACATACCTAATTGACAAAATGTTTTTTTTTTTCTATTAATTTATTTTTGAGTATGTGTTTCCATCAAGTACTGCTTGAATCTTACAGTATCTTATATATATGTCAAGTCAGAAAAAAAATAGTCATACAAATATTGTCCTGAATGCTTCTTTGTTTTATTTGTCAAAATGGCATTCTGACCGCTTATTAGTTGATTGTTTGTAAATATGTTGGAATTCTGTGGTCGACTGTGTGTTCTCAAGTGGCAGACAAAAAGCTTAACGCTGTTACACTTTTCAAAAAGTTGAATGGCATATTTTTATACACGTCAATATAATATTTTCTATATGAATTGTTGGTTTATTTAATGAACTACAGTACAATGCCATGTATTTTTATATTGTCAGCAGTTTCTTATTTAAAGATAGAGATTATTTTATTTCATTTTAGGGGAAGTGTTGTGCTTCAAATGCACCTTAATGGCAAAACTCATCATCATCAGAGCTCTATTCAACTGCTGCACATCTTATGGTTATATCTCATCGTTTGATTTCCTTTTTATTTATGCTTTGTTTATTTGGGAATTAATAATGTCCATGTTACTATTATGTTTTATTTTTGGCCCATTATACAACAAATTCTGATTTCAGTAGAGAAAAAAATGATCTAATTTGTTATTGTTACGTCTTTCCCTAGTCCTTGCAAAAGTTATGAAATTGTGTGCTATTAAAGTGTGATTAGATTTATCTATTTCTGAACAATCTTGTTGTGCCAATGTATGTGTGCCGTGATAATGGGTCGATGCACAAAGGACCTGTAAGATTTGCAAGTATGAAAATGAAACATAATGATAATAAAAATGGAGAAGAATTAAACATATATTAATATAACAACGGCAGTTGTTTGGGTTCTTTTCTTTGGATACCGGCATGGACTGAGGTGTTTTATACAACATACATAATGTAGAAAGAACACTAACATTACTACTATGTACAACTTTGAGGATCTTGAACATTAACTTTATGTTGCTTTTCTTCTCCTGAACTAGATTTCTGAAGGAAATATAATACCTTTTATCCATTCCTTTCAATTAACAGCAACGGAAACAAATCTGAACCGAATCTCATGGCATTTGAAGGGGTGTCAATATATTGAATTTAAAACCACACGTATTAATGATGGCTCTAAACGACGATTTGAGGGATCGCCATCGAATTCAAAGCAATCCATCTCATAGTTGTTGAGATATAACATATAAAACTTTAGTTGATGACACTAACTGTCATCAAAATATCGTGGGGAGCCTTCTGCATCAATGATTGATTGATGATGACAGAGACCAACTTCCACAATTTTACATATACAACCTCTAGAATTGCTAGGGTGGCCCCGAGTAGATCAGCTTCAAGGCCCCACAGATCGCAAACACGTATAAGAAGACAAGCGCTCGTTAGTTCTGCTGGGATGGCAACGACAGTGACGAAGGTGATGAAGTGATACTACATCAGTTGTGTAACCCATTTATGCTTCTGCACGGTCACTGCTGAATCCTTGGGTGCTGCTGGGGGCTCCGCTTAATCTCCACCAGCACATGAACAGGTAGATGCGTTTTACAGATTCAGTCCGAGGCTTTATGCTCGTATCCACCGAGAATCCCCTCTGCAGTGCAACTGAAATTACACATCAGTGTCCATTAGAGTCGTGCTGCTTTACTGTCGATACAATGCACATAAAGAAAGATTTTGCAGCTGCTTCGCAACACAGGGACCAGATACATGCCTGTTTCCAAGGTAACAGCATAGAAGATCCCATTTGTCAATGCGTACTATGAAATGAAGTCCTTGCAGAAAATGAAGGAGGATGATCCTTTGTAGAATCACACCACCACACGTCCTACTTTTCAATCTAGGGTGGTTAGCTATTCTTGGAGACTCTTTTCTGTGCATTGAGCATGAGATGCCGCCAGTGATATGTCTGTCAAGCAAAAAGCATCTACCTACTATTCTGTATGGAATTGAACTATTATGATGTAAGGACACAACAGCATTTATTATTCAAAATCAAATATTTGAGGCAAGAGTCTTGATATTGAAGATTTGAGTGACGCAATTATATAGGAACAGATGTTAAAAGTGATAATTTGCCCCTAAAAACGGGTTATTTCTTACAAATATGTTTTAACACGTACTCTACAGAGAGTTGAAACCAAAGATCATGCACTCATCCATAATACTTCCTAATACTTTATTAATACTTTTATTGTATGGTTCAACACATATAAAAGGTCTATATGCAGTAAATGGACAGATTTAGCCAAAGACTAGGGCAAGAAAAAACTGATATGAAGAAAATGCATATGTGTCTGAGAAACAGTGCTATGTTCACGGCGTATTGGAAATTTAGGACAAATTACTGAAGACCCCCATCAAAACTTGTGGTTTAACTTTTCTCTGCTTCACTGACGTCAGAGTGTACTAGCGGACCATGTGGCATCCTCTTGAGATCTGGTTACATGTGCATTATTTCTGACTACACCCAACTCCGCTTTCCAACCTGGTTTCATTACTTATCTCACAATTGTACCTAACAGGAGAAAACAACCCTTTAATATACACAAATCTCTGATCCAGCATTGTGTTAAATGTGAAGTTGAATAAAATAAGAACAAAGTAAGCAGAAAGGCTTTGAGTTTGAAAGAAGAAAAATCTGCAGTAATGTTTATCTTGTATTACTCCATCTCACAGGTTCCACAGCTTAATGTAAATGCAGAAGAACGTTGCCGAAATTCCTCTTTAATGATAAAACCAGAAAACGTGTTGTTCTAAATGTCTTCCCATACCTCAAAGCATGATGTTATGACGTATGGATTAGGATCCTTCTGCCCCCTAGAGGTTAGAAATCTCTTTTGGCATCTGCAATGAAAGCTACGGTTGTCACACATTTTAGTGCATTTATGGGTTCTTCAAACTAAAGGAGGACACAGTTCAGATTTTTTAAATGTTTTTTTACTTATCTGTTATTATCAAAGAATCATTGGTGGAGTATACAGCTTTTATCGAGGTAAAGGACCGTAACAATACTACTGTACACTGTGGAATTACTGCTAGTAAAGTAGAGGATTGTATTGGAATAGTTTCAAAAGTGATGTTAAAGTATAATAAAAACTGTACTTATGGTACTTAAGCAGTTGTATTTTAGGTTTTTGCTCATAGTCAGTTTCAAATGAAGGCTTCTTCAGACTGTGGAAGATTATAGTAAGATTATATAGTGGGACTAAACTTTAATGGATTCTCAAAGTGATTTAAATGTTTGTATGGGGTAGCAATCCATTAAAGGGAGTCAGGTCCTTCAATCAGATATATCTGGTGTTTGTGGATACATAGATACAATGATTCTGCTTATCTTCCAAAAGATGTTGGAAAAGGTTGTTACATTACTATCTGCGATACATTACGGATGAGATATGACTCACTCCCCAAGTTAGGAATGCTGCTCAAATGTTTATTTTACGCTCTGTCCTAAAGAAGCACGAACGTCACTCTGAGAACTTTTGTACAGTTTGGACTTAACTGTGACTGATGTTTAGAAAACGGCCCTCTGACAGAAAGAAACCGTTAGTGTGAACCTTTGAACCTTTGGCACTCGGGCTGTTAAGCTCTTTCTCCAGCAGCTGAGCTGACAGATAACTGTGAGTGAAACTGGATCCCACATTACAGCGTGCCAGTTAGTCAGCGCTGACATCATTCAGTGTAACCTTGGTTTGTTAAGTGTGCTAAGCACTGCAGCCCATCTCCCTCTCTCTCTCTCTCTCTCTCTCCCAGTCCCTCCCTCCCTCTGGACCATCAACCCTACTGGCAAATCTCTCCAACCAGCGGCCTGAGTTGGCGAGTAATAGGCCCATTAACAAGCCTTCTTCTAAAGTACCCACTGCATTACATACTTTAAGTTGATAGTGTGACGTCAGAGAACCTGAATCGGCTTTTTTGGCAAAGTATGTGAAACAATGCCAGGACATTTCACTGCTCTGAATGTGTATACACAATGAACAATTTGAAGGAAGATATAACATTTATATCATGATTAAAACTGCTAATGGCTACTCTGAGATCTCTGGATCATTCGTGAGTGAATTCTAGCTATCAGGCAGCGAACAGCATGGCCTCAGACTTCACATTAAAATGTGGTGTTTGTCTACATCTGGTGGATTAACTTTGGGTCTACAATTACACTGAAAGCATTGGTCCCCAGTAAAGGTTGGGCTGGTCAAATAATCCAGGGGTTTAACACATTTAGATGAAATTGATACACCTACAGTGACGTGTACATTAAATCAGTCCTTTGAGGATTCCACCCTAACATGCCGCTACCAACATTTCTGCTACGTTCTTTAACAAGCAAGTCATAGCTGGTTCTGAAACATTTAAACCACACAGGTCAAACAGAGCCCAACTGCAGTAAAGCAAGAATGTCGAGCCTTTCCTGAATCTGGCTTGTAGTTAGCCTTTAATTAAAAGTGCCACATGGAATGACTTAAAGCTCTAACGCGATGAAGCAGCTCCAAAGTCGAGGATCCCAGTGTGGAGGTTAGTGAGAGCTGGATTCTGCTGTGGACTCTGAGGCAGCCGCCCACTATCGCTGGCAGCAGATGGCCCCCCTCTTAGTCAGGTGTCAGCTGTTCACACGAGCACAGGTCGGACACGGAGGCTCACCCACAGTTCACAGCGACCAACACAGCCTGCTCGCTCCTAGTTAACTTTACATATTCTCACATTGACTCTGTGAAGATATGCCTCAATGCAGGTAGGCCACTCTCAAAGTCATGCTTTTATCTTAGACGGATTCTTGTTGTTGTTTTTTTTATCACATTCTTTGTTGGAAATGATTTGGTCTTGTAGATAGATATAGTATCTAATTACCAGAAAGAGTAGAACATCAAATATATATATATATAAAAACATGTCAAACCAATAAAAAAGGAATCATTTCTAGAGCTTCATCTCCTTCGGGGAGCAATCAACAGTTTTACCAGGAACCGGTAAGAAGGGGAAGTGTTGGGAGTTTCACACTCACCTTTAAGAGAAACAGTACAAAGTGGAGGATTACTCACCAGCTAAATCTATCTTAATTACATTGGCTTAACAGAAGATTTGCCCGAACAGCTGATACGGTATTAAACACTGTGAATAGACAGACGTTAACATAAGAGAAGTGTGTAAACAGGATTTACACTTTATACAAGTAGTTGTTAGTCTTTGTCAGTTCAATAATAAATGATAAATAATGCAAAGCTATCACCATTGGTGGAAGGTGCATTTACTTAAGTATTTGAACGTCACCATTTTAAAGTATACTTCTGCTCCACTACCATTGAGAGGCGAATATTGTACATTTTTCTCCACATTTGGCTTTGTAATGCAGATCATTCAACCATTTATTGTATTTTTTGGGCGTAATATCATGTGTTATTATTGAGCTATTTTGTGTTTTGTTATTTTTTGTTGGAAATTGGTAAATGAGAAAGAGCAATTCACATCAAATATAGATGTTTTTAAACATAACTCTTAAGTTTAGGAGCCGGGAAAATGAACTCTGACTCTGCTGACTCTCTATGTTGCCATGGAAACTTGAAAAACACTCTCCTCTTTTTGCAGGTGCACACCAGGAAGCAGATTAGTGTATGTTCTTCATTCAGGAGCTTCCTCTGTCCCTGAACACCACATGCCAGATTTTAGGTTTACCATCCTTTAATGACCAACTTGCTCAAAGCAATAGAACTAATATTCCTCCAAGATGACTCTCACTTCACTCTATGTTGCTGAGGAGCCAGGAACCGGCTTGGTTGAGGTGAACATGTGTACGCTTGAGATTAATATCAAGTATGAGATCATCTCATCCCTCGTCTGCTCTGTTTGCCTTTCGTTCGGCCTGATCTTCACCTTTTTCGGTATGTATTCATGACACCGGAACAAAAACCAGATGTGAATATTGAATTCAACGTGTCACTGCTGGGACTTTGTTTGTAGCGTTAATGGTTCATCAGGTCACACAAACGGCTCAAACCTACATTTGCAGGTGTCTGAAAGCTGTCTGGGTGTTAAGGTGGATAAGCATAGAGACAGACGGGTAGTCCTCTGCCTAAATTGGAAAAGCAGCACTGATAAAGTGCCACCTGCTCAACAACTCAGTGGTTTCACAGTGTTAGTTCTGACGCTGTGGGGTTTGTTTTCTTGCAGATAAGGGCAGTCCTATATTTAGTATCAATGGTGTATGGGAGATTTAACCCCGCTAGCGCCACAAAAAAAAAACAATATCATGAAAAAGAGTTAAAAATAACCTTCTCTGTTTAAAATGATTAAATATGTGGACAAAAATCCAATAAACACAAACTGATTAGGAGAAGTGTGTCCTATGGACCTAAAACGTGATGCGTTCGCAAACACACATGCTGAAAACGTCAATGTTACTGTACTAAGTTACTATAACAGCATTGTCTGTAAAGAATATTATGACTGGAAATGGTTTAGAGAAAAAAATGTTTTCAGTATTGTAGGCAACGGTATTATTAACCTGATGTGAGAGCTCTAAAAAATTGATGTACCTTCCTTCCAAAATGAATGATTTCCAGTTGAAATGAAGAAAGTACTGCAGTGGTAACAAAATCTGCAACGAAGACCAAGGATGGCCTTCAGAATCAATCCAACGCCACAAACGTGTAAAATGTCAGCCAATGTCTTATCCAAACTGTACAGTTTCCTCCTTTACCTTCTGTTATTAAAAAAAAGCTTTTAAATAGCTGGATGATGTAACGTTACGATTGGATAGTCTGCGTCTGCCTCTACATCACATTTGTCCTGCTCTAGACGAACCACCATTCGATTTTTTAATTCCCCTCCGTCAGGATTCCGCTGCTTCAAGATGGTCATGTTCATTTCCGGCTTCGTGTTCGGCGCCACGACCGTCCCCCTGTTGTACCACACGGAGCGCCTGTTGGACGCCCGGCTCAGGTCAGAGTCCAGGGCCGGGGTCAGCCTGGCCGTGGGCGTCCTCTGCGGCCTGACGACCACGCTGGTGCCCCCACTGGGCCTCGTCCTCAGCGGGCTGCAACTGGGGGGCCTGCTGTCTCTCGCCGCCCTGGTGGTCGTCGGCCAGTTTCACAGCCTGGCTCCGGCGTGGGCGCCTCTCCTCGCCGCGCTGGCTGCCGCCATCGCCGCCGCTCTCCACGCTCTCCGGTGGCGGCGACTGTTCACCGTCGTCTACACATCTGTGCTTGGAGCCGGCACCGTGACGCTCAGCGTGGATTATCTCGTGGGGACGTTTACGCTGCCGGATCAGGTGTATGATCTGTTTTGCCAAGTGGCCCCGAGTCCACTCTGCCGTTTTGACTGGGCGGTCGTTGGGATCTGGCCTGTTTTGGGTCTGGCGGGTGTGCTGGTGCAGCGGGGGTTTACCGCCAAAGGAGTGTCACACAAAGATGGTGAGTTATATTCCATCCGCACTCTCACATTCAGAGCTTTTTTCATGTTGAATGAGCACAAAAAAAAACCCTCCTCCCGTGATGTCAAACATTCATGATTTGCTTCACTTTTGCTCCCCGTTGGACGCTTTCCAGCCGCACACAAAAAATACAAGAAAAATAATAAGAACCACGGGTATAGAGAGTCAAGGAGAAGATACCATCGCCGGTGTAGGCCTCCGCCGCTGAAGCGCTACGCTGGAGACGTCCTGGCACCGGTAAATGACTCAGATTCAAAAGAATCACTCAGCTTTCATCGATGGACCTCATGCATGAGTCACATGGGAAAACCTTCTCCATTTACCAATTTTCTCCTGGTTGGGATTTTCTCTTAGTTACCGACGCAATTTAGGGTCAAAGCCTGGGGTAGGAGTCATGATATGTACATTTTATACAAATGGATGGTATTTTTCACTTGAATTGGAATTATAAGCAAATATATCTTCATACAGCAACAACATCACCATTCATTTAAATGTGACTATTGACGCTATTATATAACACTACTTTATTAACGTGAACATGGGCACACTTACAAGCACGTCACACGCTGATTGTACGTGGCCACAATGTCAACGTGTCGTTCTCCCGTCTGGCTTTCAGAGTTATCTCCAGAGCCTTCAGGAGCGCCGGATGGAGACGGGTTCCTCCACCAGCAGCGCCAGCACCATCACACACACTCTAATTGACTTTGACTTTGAGACGGGCTCGATGGTGTCTCTGACCTCTGCCTCGCCCGTCTATACAGTCTGAAAGGGACGCCTCAGATGTTTGGACCACATCTGATGAATCCATGACGTGTGGCATTTAATTCACGATTTTTTGACTGCACTTTGATCATCAAACACGCACACAGTGTGAATGATGACAACACATCTCAGTCATCTGACTATAGATCATTGCTTCCTTTGAACAGACACTGTGTTTTACAGTTGGGACGGCAAAAAACATTCACGTATGCGTCTGAAAAACTGGGAAAACAGCCGATAAACTAGAGATGTTATAGGATTCGGACAGATTAATGAATGCTGTTTTGGTGTTTCGTTAATAAATGTCTGTTAAAGCAAAAATGTGTTAGAAACAAAACAACAACAAACCAAACAGCCACCTTGGCCCAAAATGGCAATGACTCCACTAGATGACTTAAAAAGACAACGTATTATAGCAAACTTTAAGCTAACTTTGATAATACAAAATCCTTGTTGTTGAAGAGAGATCTCAAGATCCATCACTGTCTTATGTATGTTCTGCCTAAAATATAATCACAACATGCTGCATTAACAGTGAGAATGTAAATCACTGAGGCAACAGTCCAAGTCCAAAGAATATTTACCTTACTATGATATAATCAACCATATCAAAAAGTCCAGTAAGTTACATCACATCTATTGATAGATAGATCTCGTTATAACTTCACTCTGGTGAGAGATTGTTTTCTTAGGGCATTACAAGTGTTACGGTATTTATGTGTAAGCTTTAGGAGCTTGGTTTCAAACAACTGGGATACAGAACTAAGCCATTATTAATGTCAATGTAAAACACTCCTGTGGGTTTCCCCCATTAAAAGTTAAAATGTTTGTCGAGAAGTCCTAATTAAGGTATATTATGTAGTAATAGTTTCAGGATGAAATATCCCACACTGAAGATGCCTAAGTGGGTCTTGGCTGGTATTCACTGTATGTATACTAAAACGCTTCCTTTTAAATTAAAAACAAAATAAGAAATATCAGAACATGCAATCAATTATTATTATTATTATATCTACTTTGTTGTTGTTTTGATCCAGACCCTGCCACTAAAAACTCAAGGGAGAGTTATTAAGCATCTTTCTGTGTTTTTATACTGAATTCTTGTGCCTGAGTAAAGGTCTCAGCTGAACCGCTGGAGGCCTCTGGTGGTTCGGTTGTCACATTGCATCCTTTGTCAGAGGGAAGGTCTACTCCACTGCTCCAACGTGGTGCTGGTTTACACGCCAGTACTGGGGGTCTTCAAATAAGTGTATATGTGTGTTTGTCCACGTGAATGCAGCATTGGTGTTGCTGGGTGGAAGAGTTGTCTGACCGGTTTGGGGAAGGAGCAGAAATCAGAAATTTCATCCCACTGCCAGTGTCCAGAGCCCTGGAAAAAACAGATTCACTGTGAAATGGAAGAAACTTTCAACAAAAAGTGAAAAATAAACTTAGTGAGATGGTTTATTCTTACTTGCTTTGAGAAAGATTCAGAAGATAGGACTCGCCGGTCCATTGAGACTTAACAGCTGACAATTGGGCTCCCTTTCAGCTCCCTCCACAGTGCAGACATCAGCAACAAGAGATCCTCGTGGCACGGGCACGCAATGGCATGTGTGTGGCAGTCGTCGGTCCGCCGTCAGGACTGTGGCGCCTCAATGGCTGCCAAGTGGCCACCCAGTAGTAGTCGTCATCCAGGCGTCACGGCAACGACGCTTGTTTGGCCCCACGACCGAGCCAGAATACTGTGTTTTTACGCACTTTCAGTGAGTTGGGAGAGCAGCGATGACGATCACAGAGCCTCAGAGCTTCATGGGTTCCACACATATGATGAAGAGCAATACGAAAATAATAAGGAATGTATTTACGAAAACGATGTTTTTTATTATCACAGAAATAGTTCATGACGCAACGTATGCTGAATGTGACGTCTTTGTGGTGTGAAGGTGAAAAAGAAAACATGGGTGCAGTTCTATGAGGTAAACGACTAACCACACTTCCTCCATGAGACAAAAGCTAACTATGTTGTTTACTATGTACAAAACCTATTCAAGGGAAAAACAATGACGCGCTCATGTAACTATCGCTACTAATCACCCCGTCAATGGAGACGCCTCCTTGAACACAAGGATAGGACAAGGAGTGGACAGATGGGGAAACTCTGATGTTTAAGTCAATAAGTTTCTTAATTTAATCTTATATTGAAAATAAAACACTGGACAACCACTGGATTGTTGATTAAAGGAGCAAAAATGAATATAGGTAAAAAATTCTAAGAGTTCTCAAGAGTAACTATAGGGTCCGTGTTCATCGTAATATCGAGAGCAATAGTCTGGCTCATGGGTGTATTTTATTGCATTTTTATTTGTTTTAACAATGGCGCTCTATGGCACAGAGGAATAAGCTCCATCAGGCTTTAGCTAGGGACAAAACTGGTTGTAATGATCAATGAATGAACTTGTTTTTTGAGATTTCTCTGACAATAGGAAAAATATACAATAAAAACATTAACTTGTTTCCAAAATATACCACGATATAGATTTGTTTTAGATCCCTCCTTCCAAAATAAAGTTGTTGTTTCCTCCACCACTCAAAACAATGTGAGATTAAGATTTTTCCCAGCATGTAGTTTTAATGTAATAACTGTATAGACAGTAAATTAATATTGGTGCAATTAGAAGGCATCCAATGACTGGAAAAAAAGTTAGACAATTAAACAAACTATATTCTCTTTCACAGAAAATATTGTATGTGTAAGCAATACCCGATGCTATGAAAAGGTACCAAATGGAAAAGGACAAACACGCACAAAGCAATGTACAAATGAAGAGCTATTTATAAAGATATCCATAAACACGTGGCCAGGCCAATACAGGTGTACAAGCAGTCACGTTGCTATCTGGAGATCTGAAACTTGCTCGTCAATTCTGACAATGTGATGGCCGCCACCAGGACCATCTGTCATTCTCTGCCTGTGAGGCGCTGGGACTGTGTTCCCTTCCAGAGTTCATGAGGAGTATGAAATAGGTAAAATAATGTCTAACGGAGGCCATGATCCCAAAGCTACAAAGGTCCCTTCCCTGTCTGTCAGTATGTGGTTTGTACGTTTAGTCTGTCTGACTCCTTTGCTTTCCTTCATTGCTTCAAGAGTCACACTCGAGCTGCTGTAACTCATCCTGTAAGGCCTTTACTCGGAGCAGCTTTTCCAACTGGTCCTTCGATGGCTCTGTTATTTCCCCCGAGTCCACTTTATGCTTCAAATCCTCAGCTTGCCGCAGCTTCTTTTTCAGGTTTTTGATCTTCTTGGCCTTTTCGTCGGCTTCCGCTGAGGAATTACTGGGAGACGAGACTGACACCGGCGTCTTGTCGGAAGACTTGTCGCTCTCTGAAATGGACACGTTCTCGACAGCGTCGCTCACCGAGTCAACATCCTGCTGCTGTTTTCGTTTTTCTTTACGTTTCATGTTGCGTTTGGCCGCCTTTGACAGACCGGCCACATCGGCGTCCCCGCAACCGGGAATCTTTTGCTTTGCCGGAACCGCGTCGGACGGACTCATCCCAGGCGGCAGGTCTGGTTTGCCCTTGAAAAACTTGACAAACTTGTTTTCATAGCTGAAACGGAAATTAAAAAAAGCTTCAAAAATGAGGGGAAAGGGATACAAATGACTTACACTTTTCTTAAACCTGTCCGTTCAAAATCAGGCCCACTGAAACCAGTCCAAGTAACTCACCCCCTAATACTTCCACAATAATATTATTATCTTCACGTATATATGAAGGGGGAAAAAGAGCTGCCCTTACACTGGTACTTCTTCCTGTGGAGTATAACCATCCTTCACCCGCCTCGGCTTCCTCCATGTTCCATCGGCTCGCTGAGTGGCAGCAATGTATTTCCCTGAAGAGCAACAGGTACAACATTTTACGATCCGTATTTCCTAAATATTTCTCTTTTTTATGAAAACCATCGCTACCTAATCCACCGATATAGCTCATGTATGTTTCTGCATAACTGTGAGATGGTCAACCAGCCATTTCAAAGAGATCACGTTTTTAGATAAATCATAAATGAGACTGAATAAATGCATTCAGGTGGAGTTAAAGGGCTTTTTTGTTCTTTTAATTTCCTCTCATTAGTAAAACAAACAATGTGGGTAGCATTTCATGTTAAATGTAACATTAGAGTATATAACAGTTATCAGAACATTATGAAAAATAAAACACTGGAATATAAATAATATGACCCACTTGTGGATCCCGACCAGGTTTCATAGAGTAGGCCTACATGAAGGCCTTTGAATGAATACAATTGAATATGTGCTGTGCATTGTCACAAGCCCAAATCATTTTTTCACAATTTAGGAATTTATTTAGGATTTTAAAAAACAAAAGAAAGGATCATTTGAGCTTTGAATCTACTCCTCCTGACATTTGCAATTTGATCATTTCTTTTGTATGGTGTCTTCTGGAAGTGAAAATGCACGTTTGCCCCTTCCTCCCATGTATAGATTGTTGTCAATTGGATCATATTGATTAGATAATGTGTATGTTTCTCCATTGATACATTTTCGAGCTTTGGAATGCAAAAAAATCCGTTTAAGTCTTTGTCATCATAATCTTGATATCGCTTGTACGAAAATGATTTTTACACACACACGCAAGAGCGGCGCGTAAATACTGATGCTGGAGATGAAATATCGTGATACTTTTGAATTCTCGTTAGCTCATGTTAGCTAGCTCATGTGTCAGTTTTTTATATAAAAGGTTAATGGGGCTACTCGTAAGATAGCAAAGTTACAAATTAAATGTTTCAATGGAAGAAGCGTATTTTTACGAGAACCTAACGTTATTTAATTAATGAGGCACAATAACTAACGTTAGCTAAAAGCCGATTGTGGAGTTTCAGCCGTTTTAGCTGGCATTGGCCCCCTGCTAAACCAAACATTCGAACCAAAAACCTCGTTAAACATAGTAAAGGGTTTACAACGCTGCCGATAGAAGTAAAGACATTATTGTATTCGCTGTGTTTAATGGTAGGTGGGGGTTTTTTTCAGTGAGAAAAAGGTCTGGCACATGCATCAACCCTTACCAGAATCATCTTCGACATAGGGGGTTGCCATTTTGGTGTAACGTTGAGGTGTTGCTCCGATCTTCCAGTCGGTCACTACGTGACGTTGTTCACCAAACGTCCCCTCGCTCCCTGCGATCACACACTGCAGCGAATTAACACAACTTTTTAAACTCTTGCATCCCCCCCCGAGGTGAAATGTGTCATGGCAGCTTCTACGGGAGGTCTATCACAATGTAAATGTTGTGCGGGAAGAAACGCCGTTTGTGTGCGCGTGTAATCGGACGCTAAGAGGAGGGAAAACGTGCGAACCCTTTTCTTCAACTTCGGATGTGACGACGTGGACTATGGGTTGCCAGGTTTTCATGGTCAGCGGGTGTTATAACTTAACGGCTTGTTTCTCCTTATGCTTCGTTCTAATTATATTTACTATCCATTGGCAATGAATATAATGTGCTTAGTCCTACTTGCAATTAAGATGTTTGCATTCAAAAACCCAAAACATGGTCCCATGCTGGTTTGTCTCACTGTTTTCAGATTTTTTTACAAACAATGAATCAATGAAAATAATCATTGTAAAACTCCTATACAAAATAGTTCCAACTAAGCTCCATCCCAGCCAACAGGAGTATTATGTTTTTACATTAATGCATTAATAATAATAATAATATGAAATAGTATAATGTATAGTCTATTTAGGGTTGTCACGATACCAATATTTCGATATGATATCACAAGTACAACACCACAAAAACGATACCGCAATATTTATCTATGATAGTAGCTAATAAATAAAACATCTGTAAGGTTCCCTTTTTTACCAGCTTGTTCCTGCCCAGCTTTTTGAACGGCACTCATATTAGTATTGAGTATACGGCTAATACTAATATGAGTGGCGTTCAAAAAGCTGGGCAGGAACAGGCTGGTAAAAAATGGAACCTTTTGAAACCATACGGAAAACGGCATGGTAAAATCATAGCATTGATTATACACGGCTATGTAGACCTATTGTCTGTATCTGACTATATGACTACATAGTTATTTCCATAAGTATGAATTGCATCAATTTACAGATGTGTGTTTGAGGTGAAAAAACATTACAAGATGGACACATAATCAAAACTTTATTGAAAAACAATAATAAAAATGGTGTCAAGTGTGTATTTTTTGGTACAATTTTGTGGGCATTCTGACCTCATGATCATATAGGCCCACATGAGTGAAATTGTAGGTTATTTTGCATGTATATATTTCTGCTGGACTCTTCAGTAACTTATTTGCTGTCTTGCTTTGTCTTGCGTTGCACTTGCTTGATGTTTGACTGTTAGGAAAGTCGTTGTCAAGATAGCCAACACAGCTACAGGGCTGCCAACTCTCACGGTTTCCCCGTGTGACACACACGCTTTTGGGTGTTTTCACACGCACTCACACCACACATCAAATTTCTTACGCTAACCAAATCTACGCTGGTTCATCTCCAACCTCGCCGACGGTAAATGGCGCATCTAAATGGCGCATGTAAAGATACCATCTTATTCTCCAACTCATCAATCTTATTAAGTCATCTTGATTCTTTAGCTAATATAAAACATCCTTTTTTAGATTGTTAGAATTGTCTTCTTATCTGCATTGCATACACGCC
This sequence comes from Pungitius pungitius, assembly GCF_949316345.1. Lineage (NCBI taxonomy): Eukaryota > Metazoa > Chordata > Actinopteri > Perciformes > Gasterosteidae > Pungitius > Pungitius pungitius. The sequence continues at coordinate 32,347,730 of NC_084900.1, forward strand.
TTTCTATGTTTTCTATGTTCATATCTTGGAAACCCCCACATTTGCAAAACTGCTTTTTTAAAAGGGAGATTACTGCAAATCCAAACTGGCAACCCGCTGGCGTCTAGCCGAGTATAACATTGCCCACATCGGACTCTCTGGCATCACAGACGGCTGGCGGGGGAGTCAGTGGTTACCTGTCTTCTGAAGCTACAGTTCAGTTTTCTTGACAACACCAAGTACGTATTAAATAATATGTATATCGAGCTAATCACGAATTGATAATAATCAATGCTTTCATTTGTAGCTTAGCTGTACTACGTCAACGTTGAGCAGCTACCGTGCAGGTACAGCTAGCTTTAACGTTAGTTACAACAGAGCGTTGGAAAAATAAAAGGTGTCTGCTAGCTGCGTGCTAGCTAAGGATGCATTTTAATGGTCCATCCATAGAAAACGGTGCTAAGGGTTTTACGTTGCGTTTAGTCACTGTTGTTTTGGAGGGGTTCTAATCTAAGTAAAATTGCGGACGTTGGTAACGCAGAGACCAGCGAAGCTAATCACACAGCCGTTGGGTGATGTTAGCAAGCTAACGTTCACGTAACCTCCGGACTTCACCCTAATAACGGTATGGGAACCCTCCTGTGTCACTCAAAATCATCTGGATATTTGCTAAATATACACTCTTTGTATCGGCCAACATTCCAAATAGTCATTTCCCTTTAATCATTTTATATGTATAGTGAGCATTTACATTAGGTTGGCTCTTTGGTGCTTAAAGTTAACGTTGGTCGTGAGTTAAGGTTTTGTTCAGCGTCGGGTGTGATTGGATGAAACCGTGAATATCTGGAGACCTTTTGCGGCCATCCTCGGGCTAATAGATCGTTCACGGACTTTAAATCAACGGTAGTTACTAACGTCACGTTCTTTTATTTAAGATGTGAAACTGCGACCACTACCCGGTTTTCTATACCTTAGGAAGTGGTGCACTTTTAAGTGCAAGGACTTTGGACACAAGTCGTTCTACCTGTGTGTCAGGAGAACACATGACATGTCTGTGGGGATGACTTATAGTGGCGACTCGATCCGTGACCGAGGACCCTCCTTAGGGTTTCTACACATATCCACCGTATTTTTTTTCAGTCAAATGTTGACTGACTTCTTCTGAGTTGCATCGCAAGTGCACCTGGCTCTCTCTCTCTCTCTCTCTCTCTCTCTCTCTCTCTCTCTCTTGAAGACTCAAGCACCATCCCTCTTGATAAACATTATGCATCCCAGGGTTTTGCATGAGCCACTTCTGCAGTGTTTGACGTAGATGGGGGTGTGGTGGAAACAGGACTGCATGGAGTGCCAGGTCCTAATCATCTGGGTGTGTGTTTGTTCAGCTTGTAAGTTTCACTTTTTAGACAACCCGGCCAGAAAGGGAAACTTAAAAGAAGAGCCTGGTTGGCTCGAGGTCTGGTGTAGTTTTGGTACCGCTTGTTACGGTGCATGTGCATCTCTCAACAGATGAAATGAGAAGGGAGGCAAAATGGATACGGTTTATGTTTTATTCATAGAGAACATTTAATAACAACAACAGTTCAAAAAGGGCTGACCAGTGTAAAGTAACAATACGGGCCTGTATGAGAAGCCTCACTTCCATCTTGTTTGTTTGAATGACTGTATTACCCTACTATGTGCAGCTCTCACAGCATTATCACACGTGGCTCTGCAGAGAACTGAGAAAAAGGAACTACCATTCATAGATGCGTTTCTTTAATGTCCCACTAACATCTTCTCCCTTCCCCCAAACTTAATGCAGCGTTTCTGCCAAGAACAAGATTAACTACAGACATTTTTTTTTTAAAGAATGCTCTGCCAGACAGACAATAACTTCATTCTAAGAGGAAATGGATTTCATTTGCGTTGATAGTTTCAGGTATTACACATCTGCATTTCTGCTCCATAGAGCGCTGTGTCTTTTGACTTCATTCTTTTCTACCTTCTTGTTCATGGGGTAAAACGGTTTTCAGTTTTGTTTCCCTTTTTGCCTTCACAGATTTGGATCAACTTGGAGGTGAAACATCGTGCCTCACTGGCATCTTCTCTGAAAGCAAAAACTCAATGTGCAATTGACTGCGCTTGGCGTCGTTATCCGAACACCATCTTTAGTATATTATAAGTGTAATTATAATCTTAAGGAAGTACACTACAAAGCGCTGTCTGGATATTCGTGTGTGTGTGTGTGGAGACATGGCAAAGAAAAACCAGAAGGGTATGTATTAACTTATTACCTCTATATTTTGTACAATCACACTAATATATAATTTGCTATTTGTGTTTTGGCATTTAGCTGAACAATTTAGGTAAATCATGCATAACTGAGTAATTTTAACAAACTGCAGTACTTTTATAGTATATAATATAAGAACAGAATGTAATTTTAATATATTGCTCAACACTTTATCTTTGATCCTATCTTCTTTAAATGGCCATCGATTGACTTTGGACTTTACTCTGACTTCTCATACTCGGCTGTATTTTTTCATATTTGCCCTCAGAACTTTGTTGGAAATTTGTATTTATTTCTTATTTTACTGTAATTATTTTATTTTGGGTTTGACAAGAGTCCCCCCTGAGGTTATTATTCTTGCATGAATGCATTTTTGTAAACCTCTATTGGTTATTACGCATTTGAATCCAAAGCAGATTCAATTTCAGGCAACAAGTGTGCACAGCTTTTGCTGTTGTACAAATGATGCCTTCACTAATCAAATCCAATATATTTTCAGCTTTTTTGATCAAGTCAAACTTACTAATACATTTTTTTGCATTTAGAAAAAAAAGACTGTCATTAGAACGTTGTTCATAAACTGTAGAAGTTTGGATGAGATTCAAGGTCCAAACCGACAATGAAATTGTGACGTTTTTCCAGACACGTCGGGGGTGGTGTTTGACACACGGTCCAAAATGGCAATGTCCCAGGGAGGAACAGCCGATAGGATGAAGGAGAAGGTAAAAAGCGTACACAGCACACATCACTGGCAGGTGTTTTTGCAGATGCTTCATTTTGAATCATTGACTCACTTTCTCTAATATCAATGGATTCTGATCTGTTCCCACAATTCAAACACTCCTGGTGGATTCGCCCCTGAGCCTAGATATTCGGTTTTATTACTGCATGGCCGTTTTGACAGCCCTAAACTTGAGAGGAAAGTTGTTTTGAGGAAGAACAACGGTTATGATGTTATTGAAGGAAAAATCCAGAGTTTGAGAGACAGACAATCTTCTATTAATGGGAGTCTGTAAAAGGCATATGTTCAACATACGACTCGATATCTGAAATCCCCTGAAATTACTTTGTTTGAGGTATATCATTTAGTAAACTCATAACTAGCCTTATCCTTAAAGCTGTTGATCTATGGTGGAACTACTTAAAGCTGAGCTCTCTGTGCTATTCACATTTATGGTTTTTAAACTACATGACCGATCAAGCTGTTACACACTACAATAACTTTCACAGGGAAGATTCCCAGAGGAGTGCAGCTCAGTGCAGCTGCTCACCAAGCTGTTTTGTTTTTCTTTTTCTTTTTTTTCTTTGTCATGAAAACACTCACTTGTTTTGACTTGGCAAATGATGCGATACCATGCCAGTAGTCATGCTTTTTGATTTTGTTGTTGGCACACATGGTCACAAAACAGCCTGTTCCGCATATATTTTATCTATTTGTATTAAAGGGGCAACAACAACTTTGGTTGGCAGAGGCAGTTGCAAGCGACCTGTCAGAGTTCCCCCCTCATCCCGTTATTTTGCTCTATTATTGGCATTCGCTCCCCAAAAGACTGTCCAGTGGGTCCAGATAGTTCGCCTGCTGGATATCTGCAATATGCCAGCATGTTTGAATAGTTAACACCTCGCACCCGAAGGCCGAGCCAATGCCAATTTTCCTCTGTTCTTGGGCTTTTATTGGGCAGCTCAAAAAGCTGTCAAACAGTGGAAAATCCAAGCTCAAGTCCTGCTTTGTTAGGCATCGGGAAAATGGGCCATCACACAGGGGAGTCCCATGGTTTTTATGGAAGATTTGTTTGTAACGCAATGTTTTTGGGGGGTTTCATTATGACTAGCCGTTGTAACAAAGTGGCTCAAAATTAGAGCAAAAACCTTTTTGAACTAAAATGTTGGTTTTCATGTTTCAATGATGTAGATAGTTCTCTCGGTTTGCAGTAAATCAAAGTACTCAGACAGACTCGTTAGGGCCGATGCCCATATGGCATTACATTTTTTTTTATATCTGAACAAGAGGTTCCCCAAAGAGGAGAGCGGTACGCAGCCGCCCACAGAGACGGTGCTCGACCTTTTTCTCATGAGCGCTGCGTCTTTTTAGTGTGCAACTGCTCCGAGTGCTTCTTGTTCAAAAATCTGAGAGAAGCACTGCTAACGACTGTATGAAATGTGGGTGGGACGCTTGTTTTGTGCAGGACCAAAGATTCTGAGCGTTATCTCCCACAGACATCATTAGAGGACGGATAAGGCTGTTGGCTGTTGTTGAGTGTTGTCGTTTTATCATCATGTGTTTTGACTCCGATGGATTAGTCCAATGAGAGGGCTGCCGGATTGAGGGGTAAACCTCCCCCAGTTGGGGTTCATGTCTTAACATGTAGAAAGTAGGGCTGTTTCTTCTAAACAAAAAAGTACACTAAATGTTGAATCATCTTGAGCTGTTTATATTCAGTTTTTCCTTTGCTTTGTTTTCTTTGCAGATCAGTGCCGTCAGGGCGGTTGTCCCCAACAAAAGTAACAATGAGATTGTACTGGTTTTGCAGCATTTTGAGAACTGCGCTGACAAGGCTGTTCAAGCATTCATAGAAGGTATGAAGACGTCACTGTTTGACCTTAAGGAAGTAAAATCTGATGCCTTGAAGCATCCTTATGACTATTCTTTTTGATGAAACTGATCAGTTTCAACCACACCAAATGCCTCCGCAACATAATGACATTCCTAAACAGCACTTATTAATGTGCTGCGCCTATAAGGTGCAGTACTGGTTGACCCAAGTCACAGGCAAACCTGGTTGCATATGTTTAGAACAATGAATAGGCCTTTAAGACGGTGATATTTATACTACATGAAGAGAAAAACAATACTTGTAATACTATATTTTTAGTACTGTTTTTGTGTAATCGAATACACACCTAGCATGCCGCCTGCATCGCTCGTGTTGAACAAGAAGTCAACTCTCTGACGCGTCTCATCCTTTGCATTCTGAAACTCTAAGCGTCATTTGCACGCCTCTTCGTTTTGCTGGTTTAAATATAGCACAAGAAGGTTGTCCCACGTGCGTCACACCGCTTTGTTCCTTATTCATGCGGTGGCTAAACAAAGCTTCAGCGCAGATAGTGAGATACCTTTCAAGTTGGTCATGTCTTACTACCTTTTGTTGTCTTTACACACCAGGCAGTGCGGTTGAGATCTTGAAGGAGTGGAATGTTACCGGCAAAAAGAAGGTGAGAACCTGAAAGGCTGCATCTTGAGTGTTTCTCGGTTCAGTCGGCATAAGCATGTCAGCTGTATTCGAAAGCAATGACTCAATGACTGATGTTCAAAGTGCTCTTCACTGCTTGTGAACTATGTAGTGTCATTCTCAATGACAAAACCTCGATTTCAGCTTCAGCAAATCTTCATTTCCACGTGTGCACTGAAATGTTTCCCAGTCAGTCTTCTGATTGAGAGGTAATCATGAACAATTTGAACAAAAAGGACTTGACACCAATATCTCCTTGTTTAGCCCAAGAAGAAAAAGAAGCCCAAGCCTCAGCCAGAGGCTTCAGCGGCGCCTGGACCTCCCGAGGCCACACCGTCCGAAGGGGGCAAGGACGAGGTGAACGGCTTTCATGCCAACGGCTCGGTGATTGACGAAGAGTCACTGGATTCTCTGAGTGAACAGTTGGACTCGGCCTCCCTGGATGCAGTCGAGCTGGACTCTGAACCCGCTACATCCGAAACCACCGGTAACCACCACTAATAAATGACAAATGGCTCCATCGTGGAGCGCTTTGATTGAATGTTTAACGTTTCCTTCTCCAGAGCACAGTGCTTAGAGCTACAGTATGGCAGTGATGTATTTGGGAATACTTACTTAGTCATCGGTCTTCTCCCAGGCGCAGAGGCAGAAAGCCATGGCAGTGCTCCAAGCCCCCCCTCACAGCAAGGAGGGAGGAATCACCAGGGTCCAAAAGGCAACAAGAACCGCCACAGGCCAGGCTCTAATATACACCCATCCACCTCATTTCCACCCCCGACTGATGAGCAAGGATCCTCGGGAGTCAAGAGGATGGGTTAGTAACAAAATACCGCTTACTTCCTCATTTATCTTTTCCTCCATGAATATCATTGATTAATGCCGAGAATAACAAGGCACATGTAAACGTCTAATCTGGGACAGAATATGTTGCCGTACTTTCTATCTGTGTCACTAAATCAAGTTGATTTCATCTGTTTTTTGTTTTCTTACTTCTCAGCTCCCAACATTGACCGCTCGGTGAAGGACCTGCAGCGATGCACCGCCTCGCTGACCCGCTACAGGATAGTGGTGAAGGAGGAGATGGACTCGTCGATAAAGAAGATGAAGCAGACGTTTGCCGAGCTGCTGAGTTGGTGAGCGTGTTTCTTCTAACATCGCCTTCTCGTCATGGCGGCAGTGGAGCTTTTATAGGGAAAGGAATATTTTAGCATGTTGAAAAGTGAAGGCTTGCGACATGTCAACTATACAGAAATCTTTGCTTTTCTAAATACAGGCTCCATGGATTAAGCGTTTAATGCTTAGTGTTTATAAAGCAGGCAAACTTATAATAAAACCGATCCATTCATTGACCCATACGTACTTAAATTCATGAAAAACTAGAAGGGTTCCAATGCTGGAGGAGAACGCTCTTCTTGTTTTAGCGTGCGTTCTTGCTAGGAAACAAAGCAAAGGAGAGTTACTAGCGCTTCAGTAAATCCCAGCAAAACATGACTCCTACTGAGCTGAAATGAAACCAAACTCTCAATTATTTTATTGATGGAGGATTTCCTCTTCCAGAAAGCGACCCACCTTAGAATCAAGAACTTTCCATAACTTTTTATTTGCATAATTGAAATCAACCTTCAGCTTGTAAGTGGAGTATGAATATAATTGTAGAACAGTAAAAAAAAGGAATGAATTCAGTATCACTCAGACTGCAGTATTTCTGATAATTTCTTTTGTTAGAATAAATTGATAATCTCATTTACCTGTCTTACGTAATGAATTATAAATAAAACGGGTAAATAAAAATCCCCCTTATCCTCATCCTTTGTTCTTTTCTAGCTTAATGGACAGGGAAGTGACTCTCCTGGGAGAAATGGACAAGGTGAAAGCAGAAGCCAGTAAGTACTGTATTTCTTATGCAGGCTGAACTAAAGCCCTGCTTCTCACATGCCACCCGGGAGCTGGCAGTATTCTTCCCATATAATGATCACCTCATTTAAGGGCCTGGAGACTATGACCTGAATCACTTCTGGAGACGTGGTAAAAGAAATAGTTGTGCCCCAGTTTCTTCAAAACTCCAGTGGTGCCCTCAGGGTCCTAATATACGTAGCGCATACCTGTGTGTGTAACATGACAGAGCAAGGCTGCATGTTTATACAAGAAGGCCATTCTGTCCTCTCTGTGTAGAGTGTTGTGTGTTCCAGGCCTGGAAAAAGTGAATAGTGTCAGGTGTCGAGGGAGACTCAATGCTGTCTTTGTGCGACGTGATTTGAGGATTCAGAGGGAAGCAAAGAAACTGGTAATTCCTGGACATTACAAAAGACAGGTTTCCTCAACGAATCTCCTTGTTTAACCATCATTTTCCTTTTTTATAACTTCTATAAACAGATCTGTATGTTAAATATAACATACAATTATTTATTCATATATATAAAATAATTATAACTCAATAATATAAATTATCTTGAGTATTTATTGCCATTTTAACTTGTTAAATATCAAAGACAGACCTTTTCTCACAACTATTAATGGATTTATAATAACTTGTTTATCAATCTTAAGCTTGCTGCAGACTGTATTTCTGAGCATTTGACACAGAAAAACCTTTTAGATACTACGCTTGCAGTTAATGATACCAGTGACTGGTTATTTATTCTACTTCTATTGAACTTACTCACAAGTACCCTTTTGTCTCTTTCCGCCATTTCTATTGTCAGTCCACTTGAACCATTTTACAGTGTTTTGCGCTCTATGTAAATAACAAACCCTTCATGAAGGACATCTTTTTGTATAAAATGATGTTCTACAACCAAAAGACCTTTCATACATTTTGTCCTCCCAAGCATCTGACTGGACCCAATGAAGCTTTTGTGGCAGGAGATTTCAGCTGTTTCAGTGGACATTGTATCTTGCTTTGACAGTGGCTTTATCTCTGACCCTTGTTTATCTTTTAGGTGCTGAGTCAGCCGTACTTTGTACTTGTCATATCAAATAACAGCTGAGTTCTTTCAGGAAACTGAAACTTACCGGCACTGCCAGGGGAATCCCGGCCGTTGGTACAGAAACTATATTCTAGTATATTTTATTTGAATAATCCGCAGCTGCAACGACAACCTTTTTAAACCCCCCTTTTAAATATAATACCAAATATTCCAATAATTCTAGCTTTGCTCATTGCTGTTTGTGACAATGCATTCCTTCAGGTTTTGGACTATTCGTCTGCCAAAAGAAAACATTTCAGTCAGAATTCCTGAAAGCACTGAAAGACACTGCACAACGGGGGGAAAAAAAAAAATCCCTTTTTTGTTTTAGTGCTTATTCTGGACGCCCGGCAGAAGAGAGCGGAGGAGCTCAGAAGGTTGACCGACCAGTCGGCATCCATGTCCGAGGAGCAGTTGACTGAACTGCGTGCCGACATTAAGGTACTCAAACGATGGCTGCTGATTGTTGTTGTTGTTGTTGTTGTCTTTATCGAACTGAACTCCTATTGAAGAAACAACAAAAAAATACACATGTTGATGAAAATAATCCGCTGTCTTTTTTTTTCAGCACTTTGTGAGTGAGCGTAAATATGATGAAGACCTCGGTAAAGCTGTGAGATTCACCTTTGATCTTGAACCGCTGAAGACGAGCATCTCTGGGTTTGGATCAGGTACATTATACTTTTCATCTTTTTATTTCAACATTTTAGAAAACACTATTTTGAATCACAGGCAAGCAATTTAGCTCTTTAGAGTTTCCCAATACGTGCCACTATAAACGACTTGGGGAGGGAAAGGACGAAGCCGAAGGCACGTGAAGCCCAGTTTTGATTTTTGTTTGTTTTTCATTGTTGAATCTGTTAATTATTAAGTTATCTGGTCATCTTTGCAGAGTTAAAGTCACGTACTGCAGATCTGTGTGCTCAGTTCCTTTCCTCCCTTAGTAACCATTTCATGCCACATGACAACCAGCCCTTTAATACACTCCTTGCCCACAATCGCTCTAGTTTTGATTGATCAAAGACTTTCACCACATTTTGAAAACTGTTCCCTTAAGCCCAGAACCTCTTCATGTCCTATATATATACCATGGTAAAAATAGAGCTTCTTTGGATTTTATTCCATGCCGAAGACATTATGAATCGTCCCTTGTGGGACAGGTCCCAGGTTGCACTGTCAGTGACTTACTGTGTTGTTTCTTTTTACAGTTTACCATCCGCATACGGGTTACTCAAATCGGTCCCGTTGCAGCTCCACGTCCTCTTCTGTCGCCAGCCCGAGCCTGCTGGAAACTCCGCCTTCCACCCAGACCCAAAGCTCCTCCAATGAACACCGCCCTCCACCAAACAAACAGGTCAGCCCGAGAAAGCACTTAATATATTGACTCACTGCGGCGATGTAAATGATTCTTAGTCGCTCATTTCCCTATTCTCAGATTTTCCAAGGAAACCGGCGCACCTTCCAGGGACAAGGGTACCACTCGGGTGGTCAGAGGTACAACGGCGGTTCCTACAACGAGAGGAACGCTGGTCGCGCCAACCACCGCTACCACAGCGACGGCGGTTCTTCTGGTCCTGCCCAGCACTCGCACAACTCCAGAGGCCCCCCCCCTTCCACCGCGCCCTCCTCCGGCCAGGACCGACCCGCTAATAACGGGCTGCCCCAGAGGCCTCCGCGGACTCCGCAGCGCCCTTGACATTGGAGAGCCCGTGCCTAATGGAAACCCACCTACTAAACCTTGCCCTCCACTCCCCATAGCCTTCCCGTACCCTCAAAACGATCACCACCATCCCCTCCCCCCCCCCCCCCTCCCCCACAATAGCTCCTTTCAATGAAGAATAAAAAACAAGTTTACATATTTTCTGTCAGTTTAGCTGTAATGCCACCTCTAAATCTGTCCCTTCAAACTTGAAAAGCTCTGGCTGTTCTATATTTGTTCTTCCTTTTTAGCATTGATCCCTTCCTGGTTGAGGTAACAGCTACTATCTTTGAGAGAGATTTCCTCGCTTTGCTATCGTCAGGCTCTGTAACTGATATTTTTGCAGTTAAGCTGTCTACAGAGACCGACGTGATTACCTGCAACAATTGGTGCACTATTGAAGGTGAACTATTTCCGTTTATTTCTTTGCGTGGCTCACGTCGGCTCACTGATTTGCACCTGATTTTTGTTGTTTCAACCATTTCAACGCCTTCACGGTGGAAAGTGTAGGGAAAGTGCAAAAGTAGTTCTAGCGTTAGAGATGTTTGTCCTTAAGAGAGTAGACATGCAATCAACCCTACAGACTATCGTTAATCTTTACAAGGTGAGAAAAATCGAACGTATCAAACGGTTTGTTTTGTATGGCTGGTATTAACCGTAGAGGACTTGTAAACACTAGGACTTAAATGTGCTGAGGGGAGCTCTTCGAACGCAGAGGATTTGCTCTTAAAGCAAAAGTTTGACACTTGGGGAAAGGACTCATTCTTTTTTCTTTCTTTTTTTTTTTTTTTTTGCCAATAGTTGTATAAAAAGATGGATACCAGTCTCGTATATGATGACTAAATGTCAAATGAGTCTAGTATAGCACAAAGACTGAAAGGAGTTAGAAACGGCTTTGTTTCATGTCCTTTATCGACACAATCAAAATGTCTCCAATTAACAACTTTCTGTCTGATGTATTTTAGTTTGGGGGGGGGGTCTGTGCAGGGCAGAGCACGGCTAACTGTTGCCTTTTGTTTCCAGTCTTTATACTATACCAAGCTATGCTGCTCAGCGGCTAGCTGTAGCCTCAAATCCACCGTGCTATCATGAGCTAGACTTATCAAAACGTATCATCAAACTCAAACTTCAAGAAATCAACATCCACATTTTCTCCAAATGTCAGGCCTGAATACGGGCAAATACAGCATCGTATCGGCTTCCCTCCGGCCAGCGGGCTTTTCCTGTGTGCTCTCTGTGGCTTGCTGCGCATTATTTTGTGAGAAAGTGAGGGATCATTACCCACTGTCAAAAAATATCACAAGAAAGGAAACTGTCCTCGTGTTCTATATTTAGTGCTCTACATTTATTTTTGATTTATTTCTTCTTTGTTTTTAGATGCCCGAGGAGGGCATACTAATGAAATGCTTGCCTTTATTCACAGAGAGACTTCACATTTGCCTTTCTAGAGACATGGATGTCTTCATCGTGACTTTTAAACAGATGGTACTTGTAAAGCAGGCGTGGGATACATAAACATGTCAGAGTAAGATGTTTTCTTCCCCTTTTTTTTTTTTTATATCCTGACTTTATCCCAAATGTGAAAATGGAACAGATCAAAAAGGTTCTATTGATTTGGCAGAATTTTATTTTCATTTTTTTTCTTTGGCTGCTAAGATGCTTTTTGTTAAAGTTCAGTCGCAGTGTCCACAGCTGGTGAATACCTCTTTGCTGATCTTTAGTTTCCAACTGGTTCTCTCGCAGTGGGCCCTTGTTTAAGGGACGGGGCATCCCGTCTTCTTGTAGTTATGTACATACAGTATGTTGAGCTGCAAGGCTGTAGTGTAAGACTGGTTGTTACATAATTGCTGCGTTTCTTAATGTGTCGTCTTCCTTTGAGCAGTCTTTTGGAAGGAAAATGAATTTATAATAGTAAAAGTTCTCCCCCATCCCCCCTTTGGTTTTCCGATCGAAGGGAGATTTTTTTTTTTTTTTCCTCCGTACTTGAGATTAAGTCCTCACTCCAGTAGTTGTATTAGTTAAAGTTGTGAAGAGAAGAGCGTTTGTTTGTGTACGGTCTTCTGTGCTGTTATGATGCATAAATAAGTTTTTCACTGAAAGGTTAAGTACAATATTTTATGAAAGCCGCTTGTTTCCTATAGTTTGAAAACACTCCTGATGCAGCACACCGTGAGCCTACAAAGAGCCAATCGGACCACAAAACTTCCTTTTAGCAACAAAATGGTGAAATTTATGCCTCCATCAGAAGCGTTTTCAAAAAGCTTTTGGTTTATCGGGAGCAAAGACCTTAACGATAAAGACTGGTTGCTTTTATGAATCTACACCTCGTTAACCACATCCACTGAAGGAACGACTGTTTCCTTTCCTTATGACACCTACCGGCCTGTTGAGCTTAACGATGGCTGGTAGGTGGATTCTGTTATGGTTTTTCATAAAAGTTAAGCAGTTTTTTTTTTTTTTAAATGGTGTATTTCCCAAAATGTCAAACTTATCTTAATGCTTTCAGAGGCGGTGAAGACTTTATTGATGGGGGGGGCGCTTCAGTTTGAATTAAAAGCTGTACAACGGATAAACAAATCTGCTTCTACTGCACATATCTCCAGTGTGCTCAACGTAGTCTGCCTCTTTATCTTCTCTTTCTTAACATTCTAGTAATATTAGTTTTCCACCAAAGATCATTTTGTCCTGTTTTGGAGGTGCTGCGCCCCCTCCCCCGTCAGCCTGTAAAGAAATCCAAAAGGGATTAATCCAAACTGTTGCATTACCTTCTTCTACTTGAGCCCACCTTTATGTCCTGATTCCTTACTGTATATACATTTATGTAGCTATATAATTTAGTGCTCACATGGGGCATTTTGTATGTGATATTCATATTAGGCATAATGGAGGTTAAACCATCTAGTTCATTCCTTCTTCCAGTAGACTGTGCGCTCCTTCTCAAGACAACTTTTTTTTTGTTGAGACAACTGTAAACTGAAGTGCCTTTTCTTGTCTCCCACCAATTTATTGACATCCCTTCCACCAGAGTATGGACCAAAGACATCGACTGTCCCCGACACCCCTGTCCTCTTTTGCCCCACTCACTGAATTGCACACTTTTCATTTACTACGAATAAACAGTTTGCAATACTGAATGTGTGTGGGTTTCTTTTCTTTTATACTGGCATGTAACGGTGTGATATGCATCCAAATGTATGAAACACTTATCTTTAAAAGTAGTTTTCACAAATAAAGTATGTACTTTAATGTCAATTATATGCAATTCCGTACTTTCACTACATTGATGAGCATATGTTATACACAAGTCTTTCATGTTACAGAATTTCTTTCTCCTGATAAATCATCCTACCTTTTGAGATTAATAAACTATAATTGACTTGGATGACAAATGCATTGTTGCTCACCTGAAAGCAGGACATGAACTCTTGATATTTAAGAGGATTGTTTCCTAACACCAGCTTGACTTTTATGATGATTGGTTGTATACATTTAAGGATTTTCACTTGTTGGACGTTTCATGATTTCCTTTTTTACGACATATTGAATTTTTTTAAAGCATTAGATGTTTGAATTTTGTTCAAATGTCATCAAAAGGGAGTTTAAAATCATGTAATTGTAAATTGTCATAAAATTAGCGTTCATATACTCTTTCATTATAAGAATGAAATTATATTTTAAATATCTAGTAAATATAGTATGGCTTAAAAATGTAAAGAGTGATAATAGAATTTCATGGGAAAATGTTTTCCATTATTTCCCTCTCTTCTGTGTTTGTGCGTCAGTAGACGTGGAGCCACCGACTCATCAAGCATGTAATGGCCTCCCAGACATTCCTCTAGCAACACGTTAGATATTGACCTTTCCTTTCCTTGAGTGCTACGTACGTAAGATAGATTAAACAAGGCCCAGGGCCCACTTCTGATATCTGCAGGTAAAGTAACCGGACAGACAGGGCGTCACACCTGTAATGACTCCTTCACTTTTGTACTTCAGGACAGACTCACCTGCTCTTCAGCAAGAGTCATTTCCGTTTTAACCGACATCGGATTAACAGACCTGCCCACATCCTATTGTCAGTAATACTATCTCACATTGTCAGTGTATTACGTCTTAAAAATCTTATGAAAATCGAAACCTAAACTAGTCACACTTTAAGAAAAAAAATGGCAACGTGAAGTTTGCCATCAAAAAGGTCATTCAAAATTCTGAGTATACCAGTCAGAAAAGTAATGGTCAAATAGTCATGGGGGGACTTACGCCTGTCAAAATGTCACTAAAGGTCAAAGTACTAAATATGTCAAAAGAAGTCATAGTACAGTTTGCAGAAAAAAATGAAATAGTGTGCTGAATGAAAGTAATAAATGCAAGGTTAGTATTGTATGTTGAAAAGAGTCAATTAAAAGTCCTAAAATACTATGTCAGATAAAGGTTAGTATGTCACAAAATGGCATACAACACGAATGGTAAAATGATATTAAAAGGCATGGTAGATCACAAAAATGTCTTCGAATAGATTGTCACAAAAACCATTGTGTTGTGATTAAAATAGTTATATAAACAGCAATTTCATTCAAATAAAAAAAAACCTAGAAATTCACAAACACCAGACATAGCACCGGTAAGGTTCTGTATTTTCCTTCTTTCGGGGGAACTTAGTGCAGTAGGATATTTGTTGCTTTACTTAAATCATCCAAATGATTACTTCACTAGTCAATAAATAAAAGTGCATTAATTGAAGGTTAACAATGGTGTCAAAGAACAACTTGATCCGAACTATTAAAAGGGTTAGGGAAACCTCACCTGATGTTCCTCTGCACCGCCAGCAGAGGGCCCGCAGACTGAGAAGGTGGAGGACCTCATCAATGAGCAGTGATGGGAGAACTGTTTCGATCTAAGTGATAGAGACGATAATAGCATTTCATAAATTTATATAAGTTTACTAAAAGCAGCATTATTTTTAGTCAGTTTAGTCGAGTTGTTTATGTAAAGGCTAATGTGAGTAACTACAGCTATCAAATAAATGTAGCGGAGTGAAAAGTACAATATTTCCACGAGTGTGGCAGCTCGACGGTTCTTCCAAACACATTTGACCTTTTCCTTTCACATTCATTTGTTTAGAATCATCAAAGACAAATTCTATTCAAATTAGTTCTGAATGCAAGTACCAACATACAAAAAAGGTCGTGCTGAAGAGGAGTCTGTTCACTGGACTGACTGGAAACAGAAGGTGTGGAGACAAGCCGAACCTGGAGAGGAATTTGAGGCTGAATAGACGACGTCCGTTAGGTCCTTACTGATCCTTACTGATTAATTAACTTAAATTAAGTTACCGTGAATGCATCTTCTACTCCTTGGTATTAAACACAATGCATCTTCTAGTACTCATAATACGTTCATTTATTTACATGCACCAAAACGACTTGTTGCATTTATTTTTTATTTTTTTTAAAAAGCATACAATACAAACTTTATTTTTTCCTTAACCATTTCTTGGACAAAAAGTACTAATTCTGACATGATTAAAACTGCTTAGTCACCTAGCTGAAGTGGACTGCAAATAAAGACCTTCACGTACAACGTACGCAATACAAGAACAAATAAGTCCAAAATCTGCTGTCAATAAAGCAGATGTCAATGAAAACTCTTCAGTGGGGAAAAAGTCACGATGCCGCTCACAGCCCCATCCCAGAGGGAAACACAGCAGCACCTGTTGATGGAAGGAAGTGCTTTCAGTCCAACCGATTAAGTTTCCCAAGAACTCCTCCATTCTGACCTCATCATTACATCAATTAGATCAGCATCAAACTCATTGCCACGCCGTACTTTTTGGGCTACCTTGACCGTCTCCTGTGTCCGACTCTGGGACTTTCCAGTCCAGCTGGCGACCCTTTTCGTAGAGTCCCTTAAGCACCTTCCTCACTTCGTCGTTCCCCCCCCTGCGACTCAGCTCCAGGTACTTCCTGTAGAGCTGCAGAGCGGTGCGTGCGTCCTCTATGCTGTCGTGGGTTTCCCCCTGGATGTTGAGCTCTAGGGTCCACAAAAGAGAAAAAGACAACCACGCTGCATCTCAAGCTTGGAGCACCAGTTCTACGATGGGGATGTCTTTACGTCCAATAGAATAGCTGCTAAATGCTCCACCAAGTTTACTAGCTACTAACTACGGCTTTCAACACAGAGCTTGTAGGAGCTTTTTCACTGAAAACAGCTGCCTTCTGCGACTATCCTCAGTGAGATGGAAGCTAAACAGTAATTGGCCAGAGAGCTGAACTATGAGCTGAAATATGCTTGAATGCTGCGTAGAATTGGAGGAACTGTTAATCATATTAGCATATTGAGCACACCCGCCTTCACTTACCGAGGAAGTACCAGGCGAGGAATCTCAGAGAAATCATCCTTTTGCGAGGTAAATGGAACAGGTAGACCGTGTCGACGACTTGGTCTTTCAAAACCTTAAAAGACAGAAAATAAATGTTTGCATTGTATGTATGAACTACATGTACTTCCTCCGAATCAGACTTCAGCTTGAGAAATAACATACCAATAAATTAATAACCCGAAAGTCCTTCTGTAGACCGTGACCAACAAAGCGAACTCCGGTGTCAATGAGGAAGCGCAGCTTTAAGTAAGTGGACTTCAGCGTGGTCAAATGCTTCGAAGAGATCTTTGCATCCAGGTCTCCTGGTTTGATGCCAGAGTATTGCGTCAAATAGTCGACCACCTGGAAGAACAGACATGTGTTAGTGGTCCACAGCGCGAGAGCTGTTTCACGGGGCAGCCATGTGTGTCTCTTGTCTAACTGAACAAATCTGAGCACAAATAAAGATCTGGACATTTTCTGTGATGCTTACTCCTTGGGGAACAGGAATAGAAAAAGACAACACAGTCCAACCTCTATTGATAAGCTGCCTTTTTCAGAACTTTCCAGGATTGCTTATCTGCAGTCAAGTGTATAAAAGGACAATAAAGGCAACATGATCACACGATGTAATCAAATAAAAGCCTCGTGTAATAGTTTATTTTCACATGTGCAGTAGGTTTTCCACAACATTCAATACTTCCTGTAAAGGTCACGTTAACCGTCACGTGCACTCACCTGCTCCTGAGTCGATATGTAGTCATCGATGAAGGGAACCCCCTCGTTGGGCCCCTGACCCCTCACACAGGTGATCCTGGCCACTGACATCTGACTGGGCTTGATGGTCGACTTGGTGCCGTCACTGCGGAGCTCGGCCTCTTCCTGCAGAACACACAATCACGAGGATGTGTTCAACCACAATAACAAACGGGACTAGCACGAGCATCGACACACTGTACATTATAGTAATGGCTGGGTTACAAAATCCCGGACACACCTGGTTGAGCGTGACGAACTCAGCGTCCAGCCCCACCAAGTCCCCGGCCTGCGGCATCTCGCTGACCATCAGGGGGATGAAGGTGGCGTGACTCTTCCTCTGCTTCCGAGCCAGCGAGGCCTCTGTCAGCAGCACGCTGGCATCTATGGGGTTTTTAACTGAGACAAACCCTCAAAGCATGAGCGGGCAGAGGTCACGCAGAAAACCGGCACAGAAATCCACCAGATTTGTTGTCCTAAAACGTACTGCGGAGGTCATATTTGGTGTGGTAGTTCCTCTTGGCATAATACAGGATGCCTGGCACCTTCCAGCTCACGTCAAACTGGGCAGCTTCGGTCTTTGACAAAAGAAAAACGGAGCACTTTGACATGACTGGAAAGCGGACATCTCCCAAGCATGAACTCAATCGAATACTTACCTTGTCAATTGGCTCGATTAAGAAATCGTTGAAGAGGTACCATTGCTGATGTGTGACTCCCTGAAACAGAAACAGATTTTCTCCCAGAAAGAACCTCCACCGAACTTTGTCCAAACCAGCAGAAGCGAGTATACCGTATTTTCCAATACAAGCTCCACTCACCTCTTTTCTTTGATGGTAGGTCTCTCCGACTTTGATGTGCGCAACCAAGTTTCCACCCGTGCGAGCGTCCAGGACGTGCGGCACAGTGACCACCAAGTCGTAGACCGACGCGCCCTCCTCCTCCTCCTCAGCGGAACTTAGCTGAGGAGAGACCATGTAAAAATGATGCCCGTGGCATGGGATTCTTTACGCGCAGGCTAAAACCAAGATTCACGGTCGGTGTTTCGATGGAGATCTTTCGCGTTCACCTCCTCTCCTTCCGGCCAGCTGCTGATCTCCAGTCCCTGGCTTTTGCTGATGGACATCTTAAGGCTCAGGGGGATCCACACGTGTCGCAGATCCTCCGCTCGCGTGTCAAAGGTGATGCCCTCCATACTGCAAACGCCCTCCCCGCTGCATGGGAGGTAAAGCAACGTGAAAGGGAAGTATCTACTATCCACATTCTACTGAGTGATGTGTCAATTAATCAAATCCATTACTGCCAAACATGAGATTTCCTGATTATCTCTCTTCTAAAGTTTTAGAAGCTATTTGAAGCTGTGTGGTGAAATTAAAAAGGGGCTTGTCTTAAAACTATTGAGGTTTTATAGACACACCTGTGAAATTATTTCATTAATCAAAAATCTCAATTGTTCAAATAAATTATTAACAATGAAAAACTATATCATATATAATATTGAATGAAGAGATCTTACTCCAAGCACCACTCAGTGGGCATTGGTGGAGGGGGCTCTTTAGGTTTTGGAGGTTCCATTGCTTCTTTCTTGATGGCCTTATTGAAGGCGTACTGTGAAGGAAAAAAAGAAAACAACATTTACGGCATGACGGCAGACATGTTATGCATGCAATTAACTGTATTTGTAACTTCTGTCATTTACCTCCGCCTGAACCTTCCAGAATTCCGCCTCTTTGGCACTGTTCACTTCACAGTTGATGACCAGAACATCTGGGAGACATCGGATGTTGCGTGTCTGCACCTAAAGTGGTGCACAAAAGCACTAGTGAGGCAGAAAAGACTAATTTAAGATCACAAAAGTACATGAATGGAAGCTGTAACTCACTGTGGGTTGATACTTCTCACAGTTTTCACACCACGCCTGTGTGCTCTGCTCCAGACAGATGCTTTTCTTCAAGATCTCAGCAAAGTCATATTCCTTCACTGTTTTTTCTGGCGAGTCATAGTTACAAGAGTGCATTGTCAACAGTTAGCTATTATTATTATTATTATTTTGTTGTAAGTGTATGTATAACCCCAGGTTATAACCCCAGGTTATACATACACTTGTCTTAAGCTTGAGGGATCTGATGGCTTCACAAGTCCATCTGTAAACAGCAGTGTGAACGAGGGTCATGGACTCACCTTGGGTCTGCTCGGGGTAATGCATGGTGAAGAGCAGCGAGAGGGAGGAGCGGACCGTCTCCTTTCCACAGCGGCACAGGCTGCTGTTCTCCACCTCACATCCAAATAGTTTCCCGATGGCGGACTCACCAGAAGATCCCAGAGTACTGCGTAAATGTGTCGGACACATTAGTGACCACCTTCACACCTCTGGACTTGATGTGGGGCATGACAAACCCTTCTCTGACCTGCTGCTGGCTCCCCTGTAGGCCTGTGGGCCCTCCTGCTCCTGCGTCTCCTGGTGCAGCTGGGTGAGAATGAAGCGGTTCCAGCTCTGGATTAGCCGGCCGAGTCGCGCCTTCCCGGTTTGCTCGTCTGAGTCGGCGAGGATCAGACCAAGCGCTGAGGCCTCCGGGATGGTACGAAACGCTCGGAGGAAGTTACTGGCCTTGGGGAGGTGGAGAGGTCGGATTAGGAAATCTACACGGGGTGCAATGGGAAGTAGCGACACAATGTCGATTAGAGAAACTTTAACAGGCAGCTAGCTACCTGACACGGGTCTCCTCGTGACAGATCCAACATGTGGAAGAGGAAGCCAAGCTCACAGGCCAAGCAAAACTCCTTCTGGCACAAATGATTCTGTACTAGGTACCGGATTGGCTCCAGGAAATATAGTACCTAAAGACAGGAGATAACAGCTGAGCACCAGTCAAAGAAAACCAAAATAATCTCTAAACTGAAACACACAAAGAACCTTCCTTGTTTCGTACCTGAATCATGCAGTTGCAGTAAGCATTGGGAATGTGAGGCTCCAGACCAGCAAACAAGGTTCTGTTGTAATGTTTGAAGTCAAAGTCCTCCAATCCAAGTTTAGAGTATTTAATTGTGACCTGATCCGGCACAAGGATAAAAACGTATTCTTATACACAGAAAAAGCAAACAAATAATTAAAAGATGGTTATTTTCCAGAAGTGCTTTTATATGAAAACCATGACAAATATGTTGAGTCCAACCTTTCGGTACTTTTTGGGCACCATGTATAGGTGTGGCTCTTCATCACGTCCAATTGGAGATTCAGGGACCTGGTTGTAATTATCATAATCCAGCTCCACGTCTTTAATTTTGTAAGGAACCTGAAAGAAGAAAATAAATTAAAATGACAATTAATGTGACACTGAACAACCTTGATTTTTTTCTGATTCTCAATTTAATAGAAATGACACAATAGTGAGACGGTTAAAATAATTTTTTGCATTTGGAGGGTCATACATCCAGAAAAGCCTGTTTACACATACCTGGTTCCGGGGACGGGTACGAGGATTTGCTGCATAACCAATAAACCCAACTGTTTTAATGGTGCGCAGGATTTCCGGGTCCACAGGAGGAGCTCGTCTGTTGGAAAGAACAATATTAGGCCTCATGCGTGAATCGGTCGCACCAACTAAATTGTTCCTAAGTGCCTTGTATGAGTGATAAAGGAGATTGATTGACAACTTTCTCCCGTTCAAACCGCTTATCTTGCACCTGTGCAACTAGTCTGCTGTTATTCAAGCCAAAGTTTATTCATTAATGTGACTGTGAAATTCAAACCAAAGACTAATATAAGTGCGCATTTGATCCCACGATATGAAAAGAAAAAAGAAAGTATGTTTTTACATAGGGTTAAGCTAATTCATTTAGGACTTTTAAGATTTTATTGCAGGACTCTTGTATTTAATAAAGTGAAAACTAACACTGACGTTGCTTCAGGAGCATTGGCTAACCACGACGGCAGAAAATAGGAAGGAATACATTTCCAACTGCGACGCTGTGGTCTAACCAGAACCCTAACCCCGAGATCATAAATCACTCTGATTTTTTTTAAACAAGTGGTTGTTGTTTATTTCTTCCATCGTCGACAAAATCCACTTGTCCCTTAGTACTTTCCAACTTCTCTATCCTGTCTGTCCCATGCCGTTCTTACTGAACATTTTGAACAAAGACAATCACCTAAAACAGTGGGAAGTGAATGCCATATTTGCTGGGAACAATTTTCTGGAATGGGTTTGTGGACAAAAGTAGAGCTCCAACATGCAAAGAAATTTTTTTACCTTGGGCTGGGTGTAGCCATTGCATTGGACCACTCGGACAGCAGATGCTCGGTGCTGGTGAGCGGCATGGGGATAATCGAGAGGGGCAGCAGATCGTGGTTCCAGTCCAACTGAGGCAGCGTGTCCACAAGGCAAGGCAGAGCAAAATCTGTCTCCCTGGAGTAGTCATTAAATGAAACCTCTGGCGCATCAGACCACAGGTGCACACATCCACCAGAGTCCCCGAAGGCCAGGGCTTGTTTGCTGGACGATACGTCGAAACTCATGAGCAGTTGGCCTACGGTGTTGACGTGAAAAATGTCCGCCATATTGGCGAGACCGGTGGGCTCACAGAACTGGCACTGACCTGGAGAAGGAAACAAGAGAAGGGACATTATCCACAACTTATGACACTGAAGCATTTATCTTTTGTAATAAAATGCATAAAACTAAACGATTTAATTAATGTAAATATCTTGTAATAGAAATATGCCGTATCGGCGTAATAGTTTCATTCACAAAAAGTGTATTGCCTGAAAAGAAGTTTGAAAAACACTAGACTACATGAAGGAGGACCCCACACACCTGTCTGTGAGATGATTGCCAGGCGTGACGTGTAGGTCGGAATAAAGCGCAGGAACAACGGGTCCACGTGCACCTGAAGTGGCGTCACTGCTCGCATCATACGGAGGTCATAGACCATGAGGAATCGGTCACATGCCAACCCATTCATTCCGCGGCTGGAAAACCCGCACGCAGCCAGCAGGTTTCCGTGAACGTCAAAGTCTGAAAGGCTGCCAGAGAACGCGTCAAACTCGTGCTCGGTTTTGAAACTACGCAAGTCCCGAAGAGTGATCTGTTTTCAACCAGAGAGGGAAAGTGAGTACTCTGTAAGCCAAAAAAAAACAACTCTTTCAAAAACTGATTTCATCAAGTTGTTCTTACCTTGCCAGACGTGTGGCCACAGTAGAAGTAACGACCCGTTTGGCGCATTATTGCCACTCCAGGCAAATTAACACTGAACTGTGACAAGAAAGTAAACAGTTTATTACTTTCATATGTTATTTTATATAATGTGATAAATCATGTCATATGGTCCAGTGTTGTATGCATACATGCGCGTATTGATAATTGTTCACCTTTTGGGTTTCTTGAACAGTATTCAAGTCAAGTTCAACCGCATAGTTTTGTAATCCACCCATGAGCAAGGTGTTGTTATCAGTCATAAGGAGACTGTGCATATCAGCTCCTTCGTCCATCCTGGATTGTACACAAATACAAAAATTAAGACCGTTAGCAAATAAAATAAACACTTCTTCCCGTCATCAATAGAAAAAAACACGACATGACTGACTCATCACATTTTCTTACCAGCACATCCCTTCATACTCCATATTTAAATAGACTTTAACACTTACACTCACAGTACACTTGTGTAGAGTATGTTTATCTGTTTGCAGGTGCACTTTATTTTTATGTTATATTCTTCCATTTTAAATTTGATTTGTATATTTGATGGTAAATTCAATATGTTCATATTTCCTGCAATGTGTTTATTTGTCTTGTCCAAAGTCTTATTGTATTATTGTCTAATGTTATGAACCACCCGCCATGTCAAATTACTTGTATGTCCAATATACTTAAAGGCAAAAATGTTCCTGATTGCTGATTCCTGATTGTGATTATTGTACGGCTGCAGTTCCTCAAAAATACGTCTTAGCACAAGAACAATCCATTCAATACTTTGTGACACTTACGGGTAATCAAACATAACAAGGCCCCCACGAGTGTGGCATTTGAGGTTGGACTTTGAAAGGAACAGGACGCCCGTTTCCAAACTCTGAATGTGTCGAATGTCATCTGATGAATGCGCTTGGAAAGAAGAATGGCGGCCCATCGTAGGTCCAAAGAAGGAGGTTACATGACCCTAAAAAGAATGATTAAAGAAACAAGATAGAATGACAAATAATTCATGCATTTACATTCAACATAAGGCAGACTGAAACAGTCAGGCTGTGCTCCTCCACTCGGTCTTTGGCCACTATTTTCCATCATAAACATATCCTAATCTTACTCTGTGGTTTCCCATCCAGAGCATTTCCTCCTGGAGATCAAAATGTGTTGCGGTGACGGGGATGCCGACTTCAGACACCGCGCTGTGTAGTTCTGAAAACATCCCCTCCATGAGGTGCACAGGCTCGGTGCCCGTCCCGGAGAGTCCCTCTGGGTCGAGCTCCACACCCTGCATCAAACTGGGGTTAAGGTGGGGGTCCATGGAGGGCTCCATCCCGGCGTCCAGTGTCCCGTGAAGCCTGGGTGGGTAGTCCCCCATCCCAGCGTCGAGACCGTCAAAGTTCATCATGAGTAGGTAACAGATAAATCAACCTGCAGGTGAACAACAACGTGACGTGACGTTAAATTATTACACCACAAGTAAATTAATTTCATTTTCTCCATATGGCCAGGCTTGTTTTGATGGTGGCTCTGACTAGGACTCTCAGAAGCGATCCCCAAAAGCTACAGTTATAGCAAACTGCTAGCGACGATATTCAGAGCCAAGAGTGAGTGAATATTTCTGAAATGTGTAACGTTACAGAAAGCTAAGCTAACTTTTCTTCACTCAACTAGCGTTAGAGTGCGGCGCCTTTGACGGTTAACGCAGGCTAATCTAGCTAGCTAGGCTAAAGCTAGCATGAACCAGATAGAAAGCTTCTAGACACAAAATATCCGCATTACTGAGAAGTGTGTTTTTCATAATTACTGAAAGACTGGAAATAACAATAAGAAGTTTACACCAACCTCTTCTCGTGATACGATAGAAGTCCATGCTCACCTCGTCCACAATAACAACACACAATGAAAAAAAAGGATAAACACTTCCGGAGCAAACAGGGCTTCATTCAAGAAGTGCAGTGTTTGTACGTGTTTAGTGTAAACTACAAAGTACATCTAATAGTGGGGGGTTTCTCCTCTTTACAGCCACTGCACTCAATTCCTACTTTTTTTACTCCCAGCTGGCATGTGACATTGCTGATATTCTTACTAATAATATACTAAATAATCCAAAACATTTTTTCCAATACATGTATTAAGTTGCACCACAAACTTAATGGCAATTCTGTGCTTGTTGATGTGTGACTGACTGCTGTGACTCATTCGAGTGGGAAATTTGCAACAAACCTGGTGCACTTTATGTTTTTTCTTTTTAGTGTGTTATTGTAATTAGCACGGCATGGCAGTATAAGAATGTCATTGTAGAGAGCAACGCATTCACTGTGCACATGACAATAAATGTCTTGAATGTCCTTATGTTCAGTACAACACAGGAGGAACTATTGGAGGTTTGGGGCGGTGAGTGAACGTCTGACTTTATAGAGAAGATCTGAACTTGTTATACTAATTATATTACCACGAGATAGTCAATGCCCGGCATCCCAGTGATTCTCAAGTAAAAGTGAAAATATGAAAAGCATATTTAGGTTATAATATGTTCCTTGTTGTTAAATTGATGGAGTGCAGTAGGCTCTGAATGCTATCCATCATTAACATTCTAAATGAATCAATAAATGACCAGAAAGTGTACTTGAAGATATCACATAGGACCACAATAAAAACACAAATGGGGAAGATTAAGGAAGCAGAAAATTATCTTAAGCCTTCCCATCAAGCTTTCCCTTCCCTTAAACTACACTTCAGTAGAAAGGGGTTTCTCTGGTAAGAGGGACAGATGGTGGACACAGATGGAAATTTTGTCTAATCTGTGAAGAGAATTCAGCTCATTGTCACTCTGAATTGTAAAGGTTAATCTCACTTCCTCGACACAGACATCGATGTGAAACCTGATTAGGACACATTAATGTTGATTGATATGTCACAATTGTCTTATTTTAGTTTTTTACACACACACTAGTTGAATGACAGGTGTAAACTGTTTTTGGTAAGAATATTGAATATATCTGCCATTACCATAAGGTGACGAATTGAGATCCAAAAAATGTATTAGTTTTAAAAGGTAGAATATAATTAGAATACAAATAGCCTTTTTTATAATACCCCATGTTAATTAACTTTAACTATTATGATTACAACAATCAGTCTTTTTCAGTGATGGACACTAACTTTTAGTGTAACTTATTTACTCCAGATATATACTTAATCTAATTCTAGTTTAGTTCATTAAATTTAGTTGATACTTTTTTTAACTTGCTGGTGTGGCATAATGTAACCTACCCAGTATAGCATCTAATATGTCTAAAATGGATGAGCAACTATACGAAAAGGATCTCACATGTACAATAGAAACATGTGAAATAACCTTTAAATACCTTCTGCAAAAAGCTGTACCTTTAGTTTGATACCTGAACTGTATTTGCAATGATGTCATTTATCTATTATCTCATTTTATAGAATCGACTCTTCTTCCCCTTTTTGTGTTAACCTGTGGTGATGTAATCCTTACCTCATACTTTCATGTGTTCGTTACGTGTAATATAGATTTGCACTCGACATGAACTCACACGTATGTGAAGGTGCGGTTTATTCTCACGCATATAATCAGCGGGAGCACATCGGACCACATCACTGAGCTCACAGGCGCTGAACGGACACAGCTCATCAAACAACACCGAACGACAAAACGACATGGATTCTAGTTTCAAGTCTTTTGCGGCTCTTTTCCTACTTTTAGCGGCCGCCTACTGCGCTCCAACCGGGCACATTCCGAAAGACGCATGCGGGGACGTCCGGAGCAGCTCTCTGCAGCTGAATAGGGTTGCTCGAAATGTTTCTAAAGAGGTAAGTCTGTTTTTATTTTAATTTTATTTTTCAACTTTATTTCATTATTTTTTATGACGAATGCAAAATACGTCGCAAAACATTGGCGATAACATTTAATATAAAGCCTCATATTATGTTTTGATGTAATATGCTTTTATAGATTTATTTTGAAGCATAAATGTACTCTGTTTTATTACCATCAATTAACCACAATGTTTAATTTCACTGCTATTCTTAGAACAGTAGCCAAAACATCAATATACAATATAGTGTATTTAAACAGTACATAATATGAACATTTACCAAAATAAACACTACATGTTGACTTGAAATATGAAAATGAATGATTCATATAATGTTGTGTACTATGTACTATTTTCCATTCAACGCAACATTGTTAATAAGCCTATATGTCTGAAATGGATTTTAGGCACGAAGTGGATCCAAAGACATAGGCGATTTCTCCACTCCACTCCTCTGGATAGAGGCGCAAGATATGTGTGGCCCTGAGAATCTCAAACAGGAGCCTGCGGTAAGAAAAACATTACACACTAATTGTGTCCCGCAGTGCCACTAAAAACTTAATGGACATAAAACAATGACACTCTGAATTGTGATGCGATTCCTAAGTCTTCCTCCTCCCCTCTCCTTTCTCAGACATGTCTTGGGAAGATGCTCAACGCCCTGGAGAGCTACATCTCTGAAGTGGAGAGGGTTGCCGGATTTCCCAGCTGCGCGCAGTCTGTCCACGAAGTGAAGCCGTTCATGCAAAAACTGCACGAAGACATGCACAAGTGTGTGAACACAAAGCTAGGGAGGAATCACCTGAGGGTAAGCTCAGTTGCTTGAAATAAATGTTGCAAAAAAACGTACGTTGGGAAATATATAAAGCTTAATAGCCATCCATCAGTCAGTAATCTGTGCCGAATTTGTCAGGTATTGTTGGACATAGGTTTTTTTCTTTATCTGACCCAACAGGAGTCGCACACCAGTAAAGAGGAGACTTACCCCACTGAAGCTTGGCAGAAGGATCTGCGCTGCTTCTACACCATGGACCGACTGTTCTCCTTCTCCATCTTCAGCGCTCGAGTCTTTGCTGTTGGTGACCCGGCTCATCACACACACAGCTCGGCTCAAAATTGCATGTAATGCATGAAAAATGTTGCCTGACGTGCAGCTTTTAAATTTACAAGAATCTCACGTGATCACATTGATCAAAGTATATAGTACAGCCTTCTATGGCTGACACATCTACAAGTGTTTCCACTCGTTTTTCCCACGTGGAAAGTATTTCCAATGGAATTATTATCTAACATATTTATTAATTTAATATTTAATAATGTATTTATTGATATTTATTCAGATAATTTGTTATTTCTATGTCCTTTAAAAATAAGAATAAATATAATATTCATAACAGGCATCACTTCTATTATTTACATGTTGTGGTTCATTAATGTTGTGCAAGTATTTTTTATGTTGTTTGTTCCTTTCATTGAAAACATTTATGGTAACCATTTCATTACTTGACTCAATTACTGCATTTTCTGTGAATGAATACCCAAATAATACCCAGACCAATATGCTGAGACAAGAAGGAAGCTGTGCTTTCCTAAAACACTCCTGTTGCTCTCCAGAGAGACACAGCTTCCTATTTACTTCCTTCCCTATTATAGCGCTCAGCTGATCTTTTTCACTCCCTCTGATGAAGCAATGTTGTATTAGTAGTAATTCCATGAAAACGGGAAGATGGGAAAGAGGAAGTGGCTGGAGGTACCTGATTGCTCAACAAGGAAGTGTGTTCCCTTTATGAGTTAATATCCATGCCCTACTCCTGCCTTATAAACTCCCAAATGTGTGTATCATCAGCAGGAGGAGTAACATCATAGTTGTCACAGTTATTTAGCACTGTAACAGCATTTATCTAAAACCAAAGAGAGAGAATGATGAAATGGTTAAATGAGTTGCACAGCGGAAGGAAATACATTTTAAAACAACCCAAATAATAGTAAAATTGATATAACAATGCATATAGAAGAGTGCCTTTACTGCTCATCCTAAAGAAAAAACTAATTTTGAGGTATTACATTTGGTTTTAATCATGATGAAGTAGCAAAGAAATATTTTTTTGCCTGAATGGGGTCATATTGGTATTACAGTAGCTTGTGTTTGCATGAGGATGACAAGTTACGTGTGAGATTTTATGATATGTAAGAAATCCGGCCTAATGTTTTCTGTTATGTATTCATTCACAATTAGGTAAACAAAGATAAAATGTTCAAATAAACACATGCATATTGACTCGCAAACTAGTGTCCCACACGGGTCATCTTTGACGTAACTTCCTTAATTATATTTTTTACTCCCCTCTCATGCTTCGGGGAAGCAATCTAATGAGAGTGCCGGTAAGAGCCTGCGTGTTTTTGTTTTTCTTCCCCCACCTGACGCAGTGATTTTCCCTTGTGCAAAAGATTTCTTTATGTTATGTATCTGTTGAAATCAGTTAAAAATATGCAAGGCAACTTTAAGAATTGAGAAAAATCCAAATTATGTCAATATCATAAAATAAAAACACAGTGAATTGATCAATATACCCCACCCCTATTCAGTTGAGTAAATATGTTCAAATGTTTAGTAGTGTGCTGCATGTCACATTCTCCTACTGGTCCTACTGCATTGACGGTTATTCTGATAATCAGTGAGGTCAAAATCAATAGTGGAAGTAGTATTCATATAGACTCAGGAAAAACTAGAAATACCATTCTTGTATTTATTTAATTGGAAGTACTTATTGTACTAAATGCCTCTTTTCAGAAATTGATATTGTTGTATTATTTTTACTGATGTATTAATTTGTAAGCAACCTTTGAATGTTGGTGATCAAAATTAAGCTTGTTAGCTAAATAGAAGTTATTTTATAAACTGGACAACAATGGAGCTCTCTGGCACAGAGGAAAGCTGTATCATACTTTATATTATTATATATTATATATTTATATGTACTTATATGTAGTATATAACTACAAACTTGTGTTTCATGTTATTGGCATTGTATAGGTTTTGTCTATAATAAATTGCACATGAGAAGCAATTATAGCGGTGAAAGAAGTATCAATTTGATTTAATTATGTAAAAGTACTCATACCAAACTGAAAATATCCTATATAAGTAAAATTCCTGTATTCGTAACCTTACTTAAAAGTACATCATTATTATTAGTTGTCAATGTTGCAATATACTGCTTTAGTTTTTTTTTAAACATTTGCACATTTCTATCGACTTTACATGCAGTGGGTTATCTTACTCTACACCGATGCATATTAAAATCATACTTGTAACAGCAACATCTTGTTAGAACCACAGTCCTGTAAAAAGTGTGTTTGAAGCTTTTGGGCTGCAGCATTATCCAACTAATCCGATGGTTTAAGTTAGGTGTTTACCTTGGGAAGTAGGAGAATGTTCTCAATGACGTTAAAGCTATTGGTCATATTCACTGTGGCATGGTGGGACTTTCTTGGAGATCAATTACTCTCTAATAGCGTCCGCCCCACCTTTTTACTTGTCAGAGACGTGGACAGGTGTTCTCAGGCTGGAGTTTTGCTGCCCACCGTTTCAGAAGAACGGAACCAGCAAGGAAGGCGGGGTCAGAGAAAAAAAAAACAAGGAATTTCCTGTTGAGCTACAACACAGGAAGGTAAAGTTTGCTCTTTAACGATATTAAGTTTATTAACATCGAAAGTTCGAATGGGCGAGGCAAATTTTTTACGATTTAGCAGAGGCCTTTTTGGTTTACTACTTCTGTCACATATTAGCTTGTAAGCGGCTGCGACATCTCGATCAACGTCACTTCGAACTAACGTTAGCATGTCAACCTGTAGATAGCATCTAAACTAGTAGCTTTCAAGCGAGCGTTTTGTCTCTTGAAACTACATTTCAAGCGGGAAGTTATACAATGTGGGGTATTTTGTGACGAGCTGCGGTTGAGTCCGCGTATAATATTTCAGAATTAAACCTTATTGCTGTTTTATTATAGTTTTTGGTACCGGTTGTCGTCTGAATGCTGCTTAGATGTAACGCTAGCTGAATGACGTAGTGAAGTTTGAGAGGAAGCGCTTGTTTAGTCGCACAGAATAATTCAGTGGGGCGGAGTTTGGGATATTTCGATCCAAACAACGATTAAGATGCGATAGTTTGTGGATTAATCGTTTAACGTTACACCAACTCAAAAGAGAACTGGTCTCTCTCAAAGTTTCAAACCTCCGAATATTTAATATGCAGTAATATAACGGCAACACCTTTTCTCATTTGAAAAAAGCTGAACTAATGTTCGTAGAGTTCCACGTTGGACCAACTAAACAACTATTCAAATTCCCCAGTTATCTGTTGATTGACTTTGAATTAATGGACAGGTGGTTTCAGGTTATTTTGGCTTTATTTTACTCACACTGCCGGATCACAACATAAGTCATTTAAGGTGGTTACCTGTATTTTCACGACCAATTCCTTTTAAAAACCCTTTCCGTAAAGCCGCATTGGATTCTGACTTCTCAAGGGAATTACCCACAAGTCATTGCAGTGTGACGTTCAAAACGTAATAACTAGTGAAAGGTTGGAGGCATAAAAAAAGATAAACAAAAGGATGGCACATGTGTGTTCAGAGTATTCTATTAAAATGTATAATTATTAAGGCTTGAAGATGGAAAAAAAACTCCACATGAAATCAGTTGATATTAACTAATTTATTAATCAAATATTGAATTAAGTCATTTATGCTATTTTGACAAAAAACATTATTTAAAATAAAAAAATGGAAAACCCTCACAGACTCTTAAGCTTCCAGGTGACTGTTCAGATTAGGCCTATAAGACATTGCCCATAAGCAGAGAGTTTGGCACCGCTTAGTTTAACTTAGAAATTAATGTTTTTTAAAGATGTATCCTGCCTGCTAATCTCATATTTCAGAAATTGGACGTCTACAGTCCCGGGGGATTAAAAAGTCTGTTGGCGCCTCTTGAATCCCCAAATGCTGGTTGTCAACATCCTGAACTGTTACATTTAATCCCTCCTGTGTATTTAAGATGAATGTGGGCGTAGCTCACAGCGAGGTGAACCCCAACACGAGGGTGATGAACAGCAGAGGAATTTGGCTCACATACCTGCTGCTGACGGTCGTGCTGCACATCGTCCTGCTCAGCATTCCTTTCTTCACTGTCCCGCTCGTCTGGACGCTCACCAACGTCATCCACAACCTGGTCAGTTGAAGATGGCGATCTTTAGAATATATCACAGATCTGGTATATATGACCAACACCCACTGTTTTTTTGTGGTATTTATCCTTTCTAGTATCACTGGCTGTGTGAACCCATTGTGGGCATTGTTAAAAAGCAATGATCACAATATGCTAAAGGAACAGTTTTTCATTTAATAAATGAACTGTCCTTAATCCCCCTCCATATTTATTGGAACTAAATATGAGGGGTATAAATACAAAATTCCCCAATACCAGACTATTTCTTTTGATTTCATGTGTCATTTTAGTTTTTGCATCAATGTGATGAACTTTCTGGATTAGCCAAATTAGACACCGTTTTTTGTGTGTATCCATCAACACTGTCTTGAGGATCAGCTCTGCAGCCTGAGCATTACTTCTTGAAAAGAGCAAACGGTCTCTGTGGTTTGTCCTCTGCAGGTGATGTACCTGTTCCTTCACACAGTGAAGGGCACTCCCTTTGAGACCCCCGACCAAGGCAAAGCCCGTCTGCTCACACACTGGGAACAGATGGATTACGGTGTCCAGTTCACATCTTCGCGCAAATTCCTAACTATCTCTCCAATTGTTCTGTAAGTATGACCAAAAAAAACAAAAAAATTGCTGCTTTTTATTTTAACACAATCTTTTTTTGATCTAATAACCTGTTGTCAAGCTTTTTGTTCTTACACATCTCATTTATTTTGGTAACCATGACAGATGTTTGCGTCATTTCTCGGTTGAAGTTCTGCAAAGTTTCCCTTTAATGAGTCAGACCTCGACCACATGTTCTCTGAAATGAAAACAATGTTTTTGGTTGTATCTTATAATATTTAGTATAATAATGCTCCATTAGCCACTTTGATTCACAAAGTGATATGTGGATTCACACAAATCGAGTGACTGGCTAGTTGCCAAAAATCAGAATTGATAGTATTATTTTATTTGTTATCTAAGAAGCAAAATGATACTATGACTTGTGTTTCACTGGGGCTTTAAGATGATGCACTTCAAAGAAACAAGTGGAGTCTTGTAGCACTATGGGGCAGTTTTTGCTACGAGTGGGCTCCTTTTTTTATTAATTTCGAGCACATAACTCGATAAGATACATTCATATTTTCACAATATTCCACCGATCAACAGATAGCAGTAATGCATGAATATATCCAACGCATTGACGTAAAAGCCAATAAAGAAGAGTGCTAGCTTTTAAACATTAATTGTAAACAATGCAAGCGTCAAACTTTAAACGTCAAAAAAGACGGTTAGCTCCACAAGGATTCCCACTCGTGAAAACACTAAATCTACAAGCATATTTTGTCTGTTGCATTCTGCCGCAATTTTTAAACTCGTAGCTTCTTCAAACCTTTGGCGAGAGGAGCCGTACCGTTAGTTGTAGAGATATTTTCAAATTTAAGAAATGACTGTTTACCATGTTTGTTTCTTTTGGTGCCTCAGTGTTGAGGAAAATGCTAAATTCACACTATTCTTCTCTGCAGGTATATTCTTGCCAGTTTCTACACAAAATATGATGCCACGCATTTTATTATCAACACGAGCTCCCTTCTTAGTGTTCTCCTCCCAAAGTTGCCTCAGTTTCACGGAGTACGGATATTTGGGATCAACAAATACTGACTGAACACTGAATTTTAACCACCAACGATGGACTCCTAGTTTTGTGTTCCTGCTGAACTACTCGATGTTTGGAGGTTGAGGAGGAGAGAACCAGTTGGATTGGTCTTAACTGTACGGACTGTGTGGAGTATTATATGAAAGTAGCCGTTTCTGCTGCCTCTTGCAGCCTGAAAGAAAGTAAACGCACTGCCGCTTCCTTAGGAAAGTCGTTATTTTTTTTGCTGACATTCCTGATGTTTTTCAAAAAGCCACACACTATGGCTTCTTGAAAGAGCACATTTTAAGTCTGTACATTTTCGAATATGATGCTTATTCCACACTTGTCTGTCTCTGATGATTCCTGTTACAAGCTGCACGTCTGTAAACTGTTGTTTCCGTAGGTGCAGTGTGATTCTGAATGACACGTGCAAGTTTACTTTCATGATTTTTCCTGATTAACTGTGAAGGATTTATATGCAACATGCATTTACACGCCTACAATAAACACAGCAGTCTTGCTATCACACACATAATCATGTAATGTACTGTTTTCTAAAGCTGAAAGTTGTTTGAAACTCATAAAATGAGCTGTGGGAGCTTTACACGGTGGGAATGCTTGGTCACCGTATCTCTATTTCACGCGGTCAAATTCCTTTTGTGTGTAGACGCGTGAGAATCAATCGATTGTGGGCCAGTTTGTCAACTAGGGGAACTCCAGACACTTTACATGACACAACTGTGCACAGGCTGTCACAGCCTGTGCAATATGCTCGTGTACCCGAGGGTTTCCCCCGCCCTCTCCCTCCTCTTCTGCATGCAAAGTGGCCACAATTGCGTTCCAGTGAGGGTTCCCTGTTAGTGATGAAAATCTTTGGGGAAGTTCGTTGTAGGAAATACTGAAGCGGAGTAATCCCATCTGATCCTGTGAAACACGCAAATGACGCTATGCCTAATCAGCTGTTTCATACACGTGTTATCAACAGACACAGGTGTGTTCCCCTGTTAATGTAAAGCAGCCAGTGGTGGGATACAGAGGGCAATTGGGCTAAATGTCATCAGATATGGCTCACTGAAACGGAAGAATAGTGTTCCAGTCTCACTTGAACAGTAAATGTTGAAAATCCACTCCAGTTTTATCCCAGTTATGTTATAGAAGACCTTAATCAAAATCAATGATGGCAATGGGTTATGTCATTAAACAAATGTGCCCTAATTTTCCTCTGCAATGAAAATATCTGGTTTATATATTATACACTGTAAAGCATGAACAATTTTTGTTGTTCCAATATCCATTTCTTTTGCTCTTTAAACATCATTTTGGGCCGTTCAAATCTTTTGGAGACACAGATGGTGGAATTATTCTCTCGCAGCAGTAATGGCAGATAGGAAGACTCCAAATAGTATAAATTGATAAACATTGCAGTAGAAGACATAGTATACAGATGTGCTTAAATGCAAAATGCACTTAGTTATTTAACACCCGTGTGGATTATTATAAAGTAGATGCGTGATGTGCGTAGCATTTTATTATGTTGCTGATCAAAGCTACTTTTTGACTCTTGAGTAATCCCATTATATTCTATTTTTTTAATCCTGTAATATGTAAATCCCGATTCAAAGAAACTTTAGCTGTCGAATAAATGCAGTAAATAGTATTGCTCTGAAATGTAACAGTAGAGTAAGTACAAAGTAGCATAAATATACTTATACAGTATAGGATGAGCTTTTGGATTTAACCAAAGAAATCATGTTATTAACATCTTACCTTTTATTTCCAATAATCGTATTAATAGAATGCCAATTCATGCATAAGTATATTTTTATTCAAAATACTTGAGGTGAATTCTTCTGATTTATGTCCATTAAAATGAAAACAATTAAATACCAACTCGAACAAACATTTTCTCCCTGAGCAGAAAGATATTAACCACAACACTCTCATGCTGCAGTTCAAACCGGGGAGAACGTATCCCTTGGTTACGTTAAAACGCCTTACATCAATCTCTCTGCGTTCAACACACGCTTCAAAAACTAAAACTTTAAAACCTTCTCTAAGCTGAAGACAAAAACTAAACATCACACAGTAAAAGGTTCATTTCTGTGTCTCCATTTCTGTAAACCATTTAAACAAAGGTCATTGTTCCCTGAAAATAAATACAGAGACTTGGCTTTAGTGCAAATTCTTTGAAGCTGCTACTACTATTATTTATACTGACAGATCTGACCACGCGCCGTTTTGCCTGTTGTTTCCGCTCTGAGCCTGGACTCGAAGTCCAGACAAAGATCAAAATTGACACTTTTGTTAATCCAGTTTGCACAGTAATCTGTCAGGACACCTGGAGCAGCCCCCCCACCCCTCTGTGAAAGGCAATAATAGCATTGTCGCTGTTTGCGGAACGTCTTTTAACACAGTGGTCTCACTCTGGGATCATCATGGGCTTTATGTCGACTTGTTCCTCGTCGTCGTCGTCGTCATCAGTGTCGAAAAATTCGTCCTCAAAAAAAGATCCTCCAAAGCCGTACTCCTGTACGTGAACGGACACTTCATTTGACATCAAGTGAAGAGACCCTTCAATGAAATCAGCAAACCTGTAAAATACAGTGACAATGTGTTCAGGAGTACCTAGATACTACACAAATATTCTACTTCAAAACTACAAGGGCTATTTGGCAACACTTACTTCAGATAATTCATATGCACTAAACAAACACTTATTTATCACCGTTTTATTATCAGGGTTTTTCCTAGCTATCCTAATCAGAGTCAACAATGACACCGTAAAAGAATAGCGTTATCCACTAAATCTTTTGGACACCAGGAAGCCTTTTTTTTAATGGTTTTACTCATAAGCAATGCAAACTAAACAAGAATGGTCTGTTTTTGGCTACCTGGAGAAATCTATGTTGAAATGGCCTGTAGTTCATTCTCTCATCCATCAACGTCATTGGTTATAAGGACAAATTTGATGACTGAAGACCTTTTTAATACCTACCTACTACAAAAAAAAAACATAATGGGAATGCAGCAAAAATCAAAATATTCTATAGTTCTGCTGATGTTGAGTAACAGAAATATTCAGTGTGCTGTAGCTAACAAAACTGCATTTTCAAAACCTAACTTTAAAGTGAGAAACTTTTACATCCGTCCACTCAGCTTTCTCCATCAATAGCATGCACTGATTATTCAATCCACTAAATTCACCATCAACACAATTTAAAATGGTTGGTGAATTTTCCCTTTTAATATAAATATCTGTTTTAGTAACAGGGTTTAATCGACAGTATCCAATAGGTGAATTGTCATCTATTAATTCCACTGTAATTAGCATTAGTGAATCATTAGTGACTTTCTATTTTTTGTAAACCAGGCTAGGTTAAAGCCACTTAATATCATTAATAATAGTAATATTTAAATGAATTGTAATCTTGGAGGAACATAACGTCAGGACAGGCACCTTTTCGGGGACTGAAGCCTGGACACGGCCTTCCACGGGCTGAACTCTGGGCTGTTGCAGTGCTTCCTCAGCTCCTCTAGAGCTCGTAAAGTTTCTTCCTCCCCCTGCTTTTGATACTCTTCGTCACTCAAAAGCCGACGTGGCTCTGGCTTCCAGCGAACATACCGTTTGATTTTCCTGCACAACACAACAGGAAATGAAAAGAACAGTATATAGAAGCAATGACTTAAAACATGGTGGATTATGAAATCAATTTCAATAGTATCAAAAACAGCTCTTAGCACTACAGATTGGTA
Organism: Pungitius pungitius; assembly: GCF_949316345.1. Classification (NCBI taxonomy): domain Eukaryota; kingdom Metazoa; phylum Chordata; class Actinopteri; order Perciformes; family Gasterosteidae; genus Pungitius; species Pungitius pungitius. The sequence goes on from NC_084900.1 coordinate 32,384,606, forward strand.
CAAATTTGTATAATGTGCGATTCTGTTTACCATCATTGAGCATACAATACAATACACAATATAACAGGAATGCTATATCTCAAAAGATTATTATGTATATTACGGTTCTATTACGCCACCTTCTGTCAGCTCTGTGCACACACACACCTGAATGCAGAAAGCGTCAGAGACACCGGGTACTCCAGATGTTTCGAGAACACAGCTGCCACAATGATGGAAAATGCAACTTGCTGAATTTGAATTCCTAGATAAATCAGGAGTAGGCCCAAGAGCTGCAGCGTCCATGACAAGATGTTAATGCTCTTTGCATCCACCAGCGGACCGTAACGGTAACACACAGCAAAGGTGATGAATCCCACCACTGCAACATAACCTGACAAAAACACAAAAGGAGACATTTTAACCCTCCCATATATTTTATATACATTTATATTAGGACAATGTCAGAAACAATACATGTTTTCTTTTAAGGTTCAAATATAGTAGGATTTTAAATGTTAGAAATACATTTAGATTGCAGGTCAACAGCATTCAGAATGTTTATTTCAGCTACTAATGTTGAAACTATATGCAGACTATTTAAAAAAAACTCTTTCAAAACTACATTCTGCAACTGTATCCTGATAATTCAATAAAATGAACATACTATATCCAGTACATTAGGAATTATGTTAAATCAGTGCAGCTGACATCAAGTCATAGCATTGCATATTTATACAAAAGAATTCTACTTGCAAAAAGGACATAGAGGGGCATTAGACTCTTTGTAATATAAAAAAAAACATTGGGTCTGTAAGATGGAGCCAACAGAGAGAAACCCAGGGTTGGTTAAATAAAGGCTGCCAGCAGACAGTTCACTGAGTCAAGGTAACAGAACTAGAGTTTAAGTTACCTTTCTTTGTAAAACTAAAAAAGATCTCACCTCACTAAACCTGCTCTGTGTAACAGGGCCCAGGTGGCACCTGGCATTAGCGTATGAGGGCCTGGGTGTGAACGGGTGAATGTTGACATTTAGCGGACCATGGGCCGTTTTGTTAACAGAGTGTAAAAGTATTTTTCATTTTACATTTGTTTATTTGGATAAACAAATACAATTTTTTCACATTCTATTTCCAAAGTCTGAATAATCTTGAGAATGAAAACTGAATTCCTTTTTGAAGGGGCAAACTTATACGGTAAGGCTATTATAATATAATTATATTTGTTGCATTACATGGTTTTAAAAAAGACAATCTAATTTATTACAATTATTTATGGTGTCAATATTTCATCCAGAAAAAAATAGTTATACTGACACTTCTTTACATGTTGACTAACTAGTGAAAAATAACACAAGAAAGGTCATAATCTGTAAAGTGTGAGGGTCAGTACCTAACGCCATGTTCCAGTGATTTTGCAGAATTACGCCGAGGTTCCTGAAGACAAGCTGGATGGCGTACACAGAGAACGACCAGCCGCCAACAATAAGGACGTAAAAAGGACTTTTCTGTACAAACAAGAGTGCAATCATTAAATGAGGCCAAAGTGATTAAAATCCATGTCAATTTGTTGGCAAGGAAATTCCTTACCTTTGGCAAAAACCGTGCCAAAATGAAAAAGAGGATAATGAGTGAGGCAATCATGCCAGTGCTCACACCAGCAGAGTAGAAGAAAAGTTGACTCCTTCATTGACAGGAAGAAAAAAATAAATTACCAAATTGTTCATATGTTGTACATGTTATGTAAAATCCTAACAAACAGAATTACTCTTACATATAGCATAGCATTATATTCTATATTTTATCTTATTCCTTGCACTATGTTGTCTTGTTGTCCATTGTCAAACTCTCTGCTGTCATGCACAAACAGCAAAGTCAAATTTCTTGTATGTCTGACATATTATGGCAATAAATGTTTCCCGATTCCTGATCCTGATTCCGGATTATGAGGCAAAATTACCTGCTGAGTGGTCCTGCAAAGACAAACAAAGACGCTCCGGCGAGGAAAACCAAAAACAGATAGATATCAAATTCTGAAAGGAAAAAAAGAAATTCTGTTGAATGCAATATCTTTCAATAACCAGGAATACCATTGCATGTATTGGTTTTCCCACTTACTACGAAGGGGCTTGACAGTGTACTTGGTTTGGTGAGCAGGATCGACCTTGAAGCACATCTCCTTGCTGAACAGATTGATGTTAATAGTGGTTTCATTGTGCCGCTCTCGTAAAAGGCTCTGAAACCAGCCCCAGATACTGAAGCGATCCAGGTCCTGGAGCTCCTCCTCACCCGCCACAGTTTCCACCTTAAACACGTTTGAACTCCACACTTGGACCTATCAGACATAATTAGATATTATGGACCCAAGTTCTGTAGAATATAACTTGTTAATAACCGTTATGGGTTTCTCTTATTTCTTAATGTCACAGATGGTCATAACATTTAGTGACTAAACCACATAACATCTGGCCTCAAGACACCCAGACTGATGGAGAGACACTGATAAGAACAACATTTTTGTTGACATTATCTAATTATTTTATGATTGCATCAAATGCATTTCTCGACTTGTGTAGCTTACCTGAATTCTTGTCCATGTATGCCTCCAAGTTGGACACACAGAATTTTTGTAACAGAATCTGTTGGACCCTGACATGACGTACTCCTTTCCATCCTGAAGATCAGTTACACGGTGGTTGTTACCTGCGTTTGATGAGAACATAGATGCATGTAATACTAAGATTGCATGTTGATTGATGAATTGATCTTTTCATAGTCACAAAAATCAGAAAATTAAAACAAAAGATGACTGTTTTCCTAAGCCAAGTATTTGAAGGATATCGCCGGCGTTGTGTAATTGTTGGTATTGTCATCGTATAAATACCTCACACGGGTGTTAAGTTATCATTGTCTTAAACACCCGAATAGCAGCAAGTTAAAACACGTTTGTGTTCAGTGACGCTCAGGTTCTATGATCAGCATGATCGAATCGACCTGATGGCTGCAGATAGTTTACGATTCACAGATTTGTTCTCAGCCAATTTGAAACGTGATCGGAATCGAATGAAATGTGCCCCGAAAAAGAACCAGCAGTGTCCGAGCAAAGATAAAAGCGTCCGCATCAAATCACTTCTGTATAGTTTTTACTTTTGTTATAATGCCCACACAAGCTAACATTAGTTAGCCTGGTCGATGAAACTTGTTTTAAATATCTAACATATTACTTAAGGTAACCCTTATTGCTGCATAACACCCATTCTTACCTGGTTCCTGTAAACCGGACGTGTGTGGTAAACAGAAAAGAAGCACTATTGAAAGCCTTAATTTAGCATTCAGAGAGGTGAAGCCGTTTGTCATTTTCATGCATCCCGCCATGATGAGCCTCCGTACTGCTTTGGCCCGCCCTTTCCGCCGCAAGAAAGATGGATTGAGTTACAGGCCGTCCGGCCAATCACAGAGTCATAGCCTGTGTCGTCATCGTTATTGTGCGTTCAACGTCTCTCCAAATGACTGTAGAGATAAAAGTGTGGTTGGACTAATCTGATGGACCGAACAGGTACAGAACTCCAGATAGAAACAATGACTTGAGATTGTTTTAAAAGCCACCATACCAAGATGAATGTTTATAAAATAGGTATTTTAGACTAGTCTTTGTCTTGTTGGATGTGAAAAATACTTAATATATAATTTACATTTAAATTAAATTAAAATTGAAACTTAAATTAAATTGAAAGCATTCAGTTCGCCAAAAGCTCGATCTGCAACATCATTATTTTTATTTTTGCATTTGAAAGTTCCCCCCACAATTTCAGTACAAAGTACAAACGCCCTGAAAAAAAAGACTAAACCCCGTGTGCTCCCTCTTGTGGACAATCAGTGGATATGTCATCAACAGGCCTAAATACTTTTATTCTTGTTATGTACTGCACCACTGCCCTGAGCCGCAGGCCTACGTGGAGAACACCATTTTACTGCATCACATGACACTGCATCTTAGCTGCTTTATCATTGTGGTCCACAGTTCACATGCTTAAGCTGTTGCTATACATGTCTGATGTGTTTCATAAACTCATAAACGAAAATGTTCATTCATTCATTCATTCTTTTCCTGAGCTTGACTTGAAAAATACAGTAAACATTTACATTTAGCTGATATTATAGGTCCATTGTGCTTTTTTTGGGTCACTGCATTAATCCTTTCAGCACTGCTGTGATGAAACATAACACAAAGAAGAGAAAGGGAATAATAATCGATCAATCACTTGCTGATAATGGAACAGTGTTTTAGTCAAAGCATAAAAATGTGATCTTTAAATATACATAGTAATTACAAGGACTGATTTGTAGCAAAAGAACTGAGCAAAAAGTTAACTGTTGAGCATTAACATAACAGATAAGAATAAGGATATTGTCACATTGAAGATTCTTCCCGCATTTGTTTGGTGTCACTTGACGTATTTGAACATATTGCTTAAGGCCACGGTTATTCATCAGTTTGACGGTGTTACTCAATTTGTAGAAGAGGACATTATAGGGAAATTGTTTTTTTATTTTATTTATTCTACTATGTGCTTTTGGAAAAAGGAGGTTCTGAACCCAATTAATAATATCAATGAAAAGACAATGTCTTTGGGTGATGATGTTATTGCCAAAAATAAACACTTTATTTTAATATCATGTTTACTACATTTCAGAGTAAAATAGGATACTAACTCCACTACATTTATGAGATGTGTTACTTTACAGACTAATCAACTATATTTATACTAATCAACTATATTTATACTATATAAATATAGTTGATTTGAAGCATTAAGTAGAATAATTACTGAAGTGATAATATCTCTGTAAATGTAGGCAACGCTGCTTATGCAAATGTATTGTGCCTTTTTTAATTACATAGTAATAGTTTTACTAAAATAAACGACACGTATATGTCTTCCATCTCCGCGAATGACCCCGTTTGCAGCAGCGAGCAGACTCAGTTAATGTTTTTTGGAAAGTTGTGTCTTTAACGAGGAGACCCTGAAGGCGGCATGATGCGGTTCGGTCAACAAATGCAGAAGTAGACGAGGTGTGAAGGGAAGGAGTCGAGGGAGGAGCGAGGTCGACAACGACGACCCACCGCACCAGTTGATAGTTCCACACTCTCGTGTTCGCCTTTCATCGCAGGGTTTTCCAGACTTCTTCTTTTAAGGTAAGCCTCGTAAAACCGCTGAAATTATGAAAAAATCGCTATACTTACCGTTGTGTAACGGAAAATGTTTTAATAGTATTCCTAAAAGAAACAAAAAAAACATTCGGCGTTCGGCAAAAAGATGGATGGTTTTATATTCGCCGGGAACGAGGCGTTTCTGCCTTTCGTGTTTACTTTAGACTTACTTAACGTTAGTTATCAAACTCTTCAAATTCAATAAGAGAAGGGGTCTCTGGATGATGTAAGTTAGTTGTTTGGCCCTCGACAAAGCAGATATTGTTGGTGATTTAACGGTGATTAACGGTTCCGGGCAGCGATCCGCTTCCTCCTCAAATCCTCAGATATGTCCTTGATCCCTTCAATTCCGTGTTAACCTTAACGTTAAATAAAGTTCTGAGCATATTATTCAATACGGCTGTTTACACAAAGTAACTGGTTAAGTTGACTCTGAATTTAGATTTTTTTATAAATGACATTGCGTCGCCTTGGATTTAATGACATTCAGTCAAAGAATTGTGAGAGTTGTGGGTCATTATGGCTTCATATAATCCAGAAATCCTAGTTTGTTGAGGGTTTGTTGAGGGTTTCGGGCGTTTTAGTTGTTTTTTTTAGAGCTTAACTGAATCAGAAATCAATGACTCATTTTTCCTTCTGCTACTGCTCACATTACAGCTGATGTAACGTCAATGTTCATGACACTCTGCCTTGAAAATGTGACAAAGTTTGTGAAAAATGTGAAAAAGTTTGCTTGAATATAAATATTATACGTTTTGATCCAGGAAACCGATCCTTTATCAACCATGGCTGTCGAGGGCGGAATGAAGTGTATCAAGTTCCTGGTTTTCTTTTTCAACTTCATCTTCTGGGTGAGTATTCGCCAACCACCCACCTCTTTAAATGTTTACTATCAAAAGGGGAGCAGAGTGGAAGCAGAAGGTGACTAAACATAATGTAACTCGGGCGAGCCAGAACTGAAGCCACAATGAAGTAAACAGGAAATAAGGCCACTTTATGGTGTCACGGGTTGTAGTTATAAAGATGAAACTTTTTGCTCTCGGCTGAAATACAGACATTTGTAATTTCTCCTTTTTTCCAGCCCTTGTGAACTCTAGTCTCGTTGACTTTCTTCCACATAGCACTCGTCCGAAAATTCGGCTCACGAGCGACCTTAGACACCCGAAGACTTAGTGGCTCACATCAAGCTGAGTGTTTCTTTGTTGTGGCTTTTACTGAGCTTTTACAGCCAGAGAAGTGGGGATGATGGAATGCGAATCTTATGACTGAAAGGGGTAACGAAACGGCATCATGCGACTTGTCCAGATGAACACTTTTTACTCCGCTCCTTCACTTAAGCAGTGCTACTGAAAACTTAACATGGTCAACTGTGTAGCACTGAGCCACGCTCCGATAATGTACTCAATAACAAACAGTCTGAGTGCTTTACTCAAAGCACACTATTACGACTTCCAACTAAAATGATTTTTATTACTGATAGTGACACTTGTGGCTCGTGTTTTTGTGAGTATCTTTAGACTTTTGCTTGAAAAAAACAAGACATTTGAAGATGACAACACACACACACACACACATATATTATAGACTGATCAAAATAATGATAATTTATAAGCAGTATCTGATGATTTAGTAGTAACACACTATAATGTAGTTGTAACCAGGTGTTTACTCATTTTTCTAGTATATAGAAAAATATACTAGTAGGCTAGTATATAAACAGATCACACCGCATCATTTTTATCAACAAATTCACATTTTAATATCTATCCTGGATCCCTGCTGGTCGTCTCACGCTTGCCTGTTTTCCTATGTCAAACAGAAGCCACTTATTTGACCATGGCTCAAATATTTACATTGGTGTTGCCAACAAGGAGAGGTCCTCTGCTACAGTGATGGCTTAACATGAAAAACACACTACCAACTTGGCAGACAAACATATCACATAAAGGCTTATAGCCTAAATATATGTCCTTGTTTAGTATTCCTTTTAAATGATACAAAAAGGGCCCTCGCAGTGTAAAGAACAATAATGAACAATAATGTGAATATACCCCGAGATTTTTCATGGTTCCTCCCAGATTCTTCATTCATCCATTCTACATCCTTTCACAAGTTACAATACAATTGGGCCAGTAGTTTCTTCGTACAGAAAAACCTAACTAAAAAAACCTTTTTCTTTGATAGAGGTAATAAATAGTATCACTAGTTTGCGGACAGTTTAGTTTAGTGAAACCTAGGGTTTGTTCAAAGAGAGTCAACTGTGTTTCTTCTTTAAAGATGTTAAGAAAAAACTACTGTCAAGAATTGATAAAAATACAGTTTTAGTAATGAAAAATGGAAGCTTTATGTAAAAATAATTCAATTGTCACATAAATGGAAGGACTTACGAGACGGGACATACGATTATATTTCATTCATGCTATTCTACATCTTTTTAGTGTGATTGATTCAACTTGTCTGACGGTTTGAGCTCTTCAGGATGACTGCATTTCCTGTCGTTGGATTGCACCACATCGCTGTCTCTGACCTGAGTGGACCGAGTGACGCTTGATCTCAAGCCAGTTGATCCCAGCTGATCCCAGTCAAACAGTTCACCCGCGCATTCTTATGAAAGCTCAAAATAATATGCTCTCGTCGCCCCACCCGAAGCAGAAGCTTGTGTTGACACAATTAAAATGTATTATCTGATCATTTCATGTCCGCGTATGGAAACTGAGGTCCGTCGCAACTTCCTCAAACGGTTTTTACCAATATTGCTTAATCACTCTGGCCGATGTCTTCATATCTAAGAAAAGTTTGAATCTTCATAAGCAAGTAGATCTCTAATTGTTACATTCAGCCACAACTGAATTCCTAATGTTAACATTTAAATATCCCTTATTGAAAATAAATATTTTACTTTGAACCATAAGCATCCTTCTAAAGTTGATGGTTTTCTTTCCCACCTTGAGCATTTCCAGCAGGTATTTTAGGCAGTATGGCTCTATGGATGGCAATGTCACACTTTGAGGCTACCAATTTGTTTGGGACTGAAATAACGGCCGGATTTCTATCACATTTGACATTCAACCAGTGCTTATTAGCAAATGTTAACAAAAATATATACCTCTATAACGGCAGAACATTAGCATAATGGCTTTGTCAATTTGATCATTATTGTTATTTCCATAACTCCAGCCTGTGAGCCTGTACACAGTAGTGAAGTCATTCAAAAAAACATTCTGGGCTTAAGAAAAGTTGTACAAATATATTAAATCCTTACAGCTTACAAAAAAAGGCAAAGACTAATATTTAACCACGTTTTCTGGGTGTAGTAGTCAACAATTTTTCACTGACTCTTTTTTTACAATGGTGATCAATGGGGAACTGCTTTTTGAATACATTAATTACATTTTTCATTGCATTTCATAGTATATGAATTGAAACTATGTAAATCAGAGTCAGTTTCCGTATGAGAGTAAATTTAAAGTATTTTGTTTTAATTGAGCAATTCAATAAAAATAATTACGACCTGTCCTTACTTTTATTGTGTTACCAGATCATCTGTCGGCTGAAAACCGATAAAACTTTGTATTACATGGAAAAAAAGATCCCAAAAATTCCAACTCCAACTAACCATCCTCTTTTTCCTGCAGCTGTGTGGCTTAGCATTGATTGTCGTGGGAATCCTGGTTCAAGTGCGTTTTCACAATTCCCTGATCATCCATGACGTGTCGGCCTCAGCAGCTCCCATTGTTATCATCGCAATCGGCGTGGTGATTTTCTTCATCGCCTTCTTCGGCTGCTGTGGTGCCTGGAACGAGAACCACTGCATGGTCACCGCGGTAACTCACGTAGTCTCGTGTCTGTTAAACCGTAGACAAAAAGGCTCAGTTGACTTTGCGTTTCGGTACAGATGAATGTATAATGTGTTGAGTAGCTTAGAATAATATTAACGTTGATGTAACTCACTTGAATTCTTCTGTTTTCCCCAGTTTGCCATTTTTCTCTTCGCGATCATTGTTGTTGAGATTGCGGCAGTAATCGTTGGATACGTCTACAGAGATAAAGTGAGTGGAGAATTTGATCGTTTTTTTTTTTTCTGTGACTGGTACGTAAGACCCTGCAGAAGCTGCGGTTTAACCTCCTCGTTGTGCCTCCCACGTAGCTCTCGGCCATCGTCCAGGATAGTCTCAACGACATGATTTCCGGTTACAAGAACGGCACCGAGGAATTCAAAAAGGGTTTGGATCATCTGCAGAAGGAGGTGAGTTCAGCGGAACTTCTGCTACTCACTGTTTGAAGGCAACACCCTCACACAACACCTCTGCATCCTGTTGGTCTGCGCTGTATGACATGACGTTGTTACACATAGCACTGTTGACGCAGGTTAAATCCTCTTTCTTTATATTGCTGGCGTGTCATCGTTTAATGTTGAATTGCAGTGGAAATGCTGCGGCGTGAACAGTTCCTCTGACTGGAAAAACAACTTTGGTGATGGAAACTCGGTGCCCGACTCATGCTGTTTGACTCCCTCTTCCGGCTGTGGAAAGGGTACAATGACGGACGAGGCCAAAGTGCACCAGCAGGTACCTCTACCCCCCCCCCCCCCCCCCAACCTCGTTAATGTGTTGTAATCAGACCACACAGCCAAAAGACCTTAATGTGAAGCAGCAGTGTAGGAAATGTAGTGTTTGAAGACATACATTGTTTACCATCCACTCAAATAAAGTCATGTCATGCCTCAGAAATTATTATAGATAAAAGAAACAAATGACTGTTTGTAGCCGAGCTGCTTTGATATCACTTTTGATAATTGAGTTTAAAATGTTAATATACATTAACATGATCTAAGATTGAAATTATTTTTAAATACTTTTTTTTAAAACTTCTATACGCAGCAGGAAATTGTACCGATAAGTCAGAGCTCTGACAAACTATGTAAAACTTGCAATATTTCTGTAGCTCCAAATCTTAATTATTTTTAATTAATGGCAGACATGCAGATGTACCTGCGCGCATTAATACATCTGCTGATTTATTGGTTGGTTTTTGAGGCGAGAAGAGAGCGGCTGTGCATGTGGCAAACCAACATTGCAGTATTACTTCATTTAGAATGCTCTCTTAACCCATTATTCCAAACCTTGTCAAACCTCTGTTGGTACCACCGTTGACCACACCCCTCACTACCAAACAGCTCACAAAGCTTGTTCCTGGACAAGGTCCAACATCCACCAACCTAAATAGACAATACTTAAGAGACGAAATCAGAGCTGGACGTCAAGTAAATATTGGACCAAAGTGATACTAATGGTTCTCAGACAGGTGCATTGTACATCTCTGTGGTAAAACTAATCTGTTGGTTGACTTTTTGGAAAACATTATGGATTATATTGGTTTAAGAACAGGTAACAAGTAAAAGGCCAAAGATTTCCATATTCCATAATATCAAATCTTTATTTCCATATTTACTAACCTGTATCAAAAGGTAAGGCCATTGTTGTTTGAAAAGTGAGGGGTTACTATTTTAAAACCTTTTCTAAATACTGGGTCTAATATGGTCAGAAAAGTCAAATAAAATATAGTTTGATTCATTTTGCAATATATGGTATTATGTTAGGAATGAACGCATTGGTGCATGTTCAGATTATAAGAGGATGTAAAGCCAAAGTCAACAGATACAACCACAAAATGTCTCACATTACATGTCCTTTGGCTGACGCTTTTATCCAAAGCGACTTACAATAAGTGCATTTCAACCATAGAGATACAAACTCAGAATAAGAAACAACAAAGTGCAATTTCATCAAATCTCACGATGAAGTTACAGGTCTCTCAAATGACAACTCGACCAGGAAAATTTCCAATTGAAATCTAACCGTTGTTTCTTGTAATTGTAGGGTTGTCGCGAGGCTTTGGAGGCCTCCCTGAAGAAAAACATCCTGTGGGTGATAGTGGCAGCTCTCGTTATTGCTGGACTGCAGGTACACTACATCAATAAGATGAAATATCTGTATATAAAATAAAGAATGTAGTGCACTAATCTTTTTTTAATACTAAACTTTACTTCCTAATATTTCATTTGAAAGTGATTTATTTTGCTTCTAAAAGTGCTTCAGAATCGATTTATTGCCAGCAGATAAATGAGCAGCTCTGTGTGTGTGTGTGTGTGTGTGTGTGTGTGCTCCTTTTGAATTCCAGATATTGGGCATCGTGTTCTCCTGCTTGTTGATGAAAGGCATCCGCAGCGGCTACGAAGTCATGTGATTCACCTGCACACCCGAGGAGTTGTCCGTTTGTGTTGCACTTATTGGGATCTTTTTGTATGTTCTTCCCTCCGATATAAAGCTGGTTCTTATGCATTGATTTTGGAGTATATTTACTTAGGTTAACAATAGTTCTGCTTAAATACTGTTTGTATTTGGGAAATTACAGACAGGATAACTCTTCACTGCATTAGAGGTTTTAGACTTTCAATCAGTTTTTATGTCTTGCTAATATTCTGGATTATTTACCGTTCGGATGTAATTTAAAACAAAAAATAAATTCACCTTTTAAAAAGGGTATTTATTTTAGACACGGTTCCATTACAATGCATACAATATAGGCACAGCAACACAAGATTCACAACCTGTTGAGCAAATAATATGTGTGTGTGTGTATATAATAGATCCGGCAGAGTAAATTACAATGGAATACTTTTTTTAAATGATACATGCTGTTCCTCTCGTAGGAAGAATCTCTTTTTTTACGGTTTAACAGAAAAAATAAATTCTGCTAGTCATATTTCAGATGTATTGTGCCAGACCTTGCGAAAGGCACAGGAAGTGCATGACATTTCTTATTTTACACTTTAACACACCAAACACCAGCGCGAACGACATGCAGTTCCATTTAGAAATACCCTCAAGAATTCTGTAAAGGGTCTGACCAGAATAAGTTAGTGTCATCTTAATCTTCCAAATCAAGAAAACTGCGCAAACAATTAAGTGCCATGACGATTATTTTCCGATAGCTTGTTGAAGGATGTGCCGCACAATAAAAAGTAAATTGAAATACAACACAACCAAGCGTGAATGTCTTTGCAATTGCAAACATTAATTGGGGCTTTTCTAGATCTCTATAACGTATTTGTCTTTTAGAAGGTGCTTTTGGGTAATCTGACTTCAGGTCGACCAGTCCTGTTTGACAAAATTATTTCCCAATAAACTGCAAGAAAAATCCTAGAACCAGAATTATTGAAAGTAAAGTAACAGCGAAGCACAAAGTGAGGTAAATGTATAAGACGCTACAGCACGTGTTTGATGTGTGAAAGACATTCCAACGCGCTCACTTAAAAGCATTCTTTTTTTTCTGTGTTTTAATGAGGAATGACTGAACAATTTAAAAATGTTAAATATTTATGGCACACAAAGCGCTGATAAACTTACTAAACAATATCCTCTTTGTCTCTTTAGGTGTGTAATGATGTGCTTAGCAGTAAACAAATGACAAACCTGAGCTTTAGTTGTGTGTGGGATAAATTGAGATAAATAGGTAATAATTTATCACCTCAACAATGTCACTTAATATAGTTTCAACGACTCAAAATCAATTTCAGTCCCCCTTGAGGGTCTGAATTAAATGAGAACTCAACCCACTCAACAGCTTGTTTCAATCAAAATGCACCAGCCTCATTGTGCAAATTCCATACCCCTCCCCTGTTAAAGGCAAAGAAGCCTCATTCTATTTTTCCCATATAAATCCTGTTAATTGGGAATGTATTTGGCATACGGAACAGTTTTAAGCCTATCGGTACGATCAAGTTTTGGGCGTAAAAATGTTTTTCTTCATAAACCTTCTAATATTGTCAGAAACAAGAAAACAAATGTTTATTCCGTGGGAAAAAGAGCGATGTTGACAACTCGTAGGAAGTTGTGCTGCCCGTGCACATAGCAGAAGCTAATCACAAGAGCAGATTGCTGCCGCCTTCCTGTCAGTGTCGGCTGGCTGCGGTCGGGTAGTTTGCAGAGAGAAACACGATGCAGTGCAAAAGCAGTGACGCCTCGGAGTCTGCAAAAAAATACAAACAATAGAAGGAGCACAACAAACAGTGCTACATATTAGAATAGACACATGTTTAGGAAAGGTTTAAGTAGTATGACAGTTGGGAAAAGTAAGAGTTAGATGGGCATATCAATCCTAATATATCTATGCATTACAGGTAAACTACATATCAAAGTGTGGTTACAGTGCTGTTTACTCTATGATTTTATACGGTTGAAAAAAAGCCATTTGATTCAGCCTTTCATGGGTCTAAAGACTACATCTGCATTGTGACTCATTTAGGAGTCAGGTATTTACAAAAAAAAAGAATCAAGCAATGAAAAAAAAAAGATTATCTCTAGTTTTTCTGCATCTATTTTGATCCTTTCTTAACTGTCCTGTTGTGACAATTAGATAGGAGCCCCAAGTCAGATATGGGATTTCTATTTGGAAACACTATTATAGCAGCAAATAAATACTTGCAATGCAACAATATAGGCTGGGTTGAACCAAAAAATGTAAATTTAAAAGAATGCCAACTGTAAAGCTGACAGTGACAAAGCTGTAAAGTGACTAGAAAACTACAAAAAAACTGCACATCCAAATGAAAATACCTTTCAGTGAGGTGGACACCTGAAGCCATTGGGATAACCACTCCTGGCATTGACTAATGCCAAGACCATTAGAATGGAGTCCCCTTACATAGCAAGCCTGAAAAAGTATTTATAAAACAGCTTGAGTTCATCGTGTAAATCATGTCCTGCGAATATGCAATGTTTCAAGTCGTGCGGAGCGACTGACCTGTCTGAGTTCGGATTCACTCAATTGGTGTGGGCCGAGCCTGCTGAGGGCCCGGTCCAGCTGCAGAAGCTCCAGCGCGTGGCTGTTCAGCCGCCGGCCCATCAGGAAACCCGGGAGGCGAGGGGTCAGGAAGAGGAGCGGGCTGACGTGTCTCTGATCGGCCGTGCGGACAGACAGGAGAGACAATGTAGTGATGACGTGATGTAGTGCGTTGCGTACACGCCACGTGAGTGATGCTTGTGCAGATGCTGTGTGAGACGTTAGTGAAGAGGGAAGGAGTTTAACTGACCATCTGATCCACACTCATCCTGCGTATACCTAGGGGCGGTCCGGAAAACAGGCTGCGGACTGCAAGGATTTCAGACACTTTAGGATTTGCTCCACTTTGCACCTGAAATCGCAGAAAGTGGTTAATCAAAAAATAGAAAAGCAAGGAGAATTTTCAAAAGATTGGAGAAAGTCAGAGGGATAAAAACCTCTTTCAGAATATCTGTGTGGCCCTACAACAATAAAATGGGTTCATATTTGGGCAGAACCTTCACATTTATTTTTGATACTCTTTAGTAGATGCAGCTACTTCTGTACTTCTAATTCAGTTTTATTTAATGCTTCTATTTACTCAAAATTGGTGCATGCATAGTTTAAGGACAAGACAGTACATACGTGAGTTGAACAATTTTGGTTATTTATACCGGTATGTTTTCAACAACAGACCCTCCTTTTCCCATACACAACGTTTCAGATACTGCTCTGCCTTAGAAGACCTTGTTCATTTGGTAGCAGTTATGATCAGTCACGTCCTCAACAGAAGAGTACTTTATAGCCAGTGGTATGAAAGCAAACAGCTTAAAATGAAACCCCAGTGGTGTATTTTTTTTTCTCTAAATGAGACATTATAAACGTCAACACGCCAAACACCAGACTGCCATCAGCATCGTGGTGGTGACATGGTTGGGATTGTATTCAAGCTTCCAAAATCATAACCTTGGTGAAGATTATCGTGCCAAACATTTTGCCATAGAGACTTCTACTCCAATCCAAAATTCAATAGAACATTTTTTCACTTTTGGGGTGGGCCTATCAAAACAAGCAATCTCGTGGTGCTTTTATTGTGTGAAATGAGAAGTCGTGATCTTTTCTGCACAACTACATTGAGTATTCTTGAGTATAGGACCAAAGCGCTCCGAATTGTTCACTCACTTTAGCGCACAGGTTCTTCAGGTGACTCTGGAGCTGGCCGTCTTTGACCCGTTGGCTCGTTTTCTCCAGCCCTTTGAGCACTGGCCAGTGGTGCTGGACCCTGTGGGAATGGTACAACCCACGGAACTCTACCTGTTGCTTTGGAGTCCAGAAATGAGGGATCAGGAGCTGGCGTGGGAAAAAGTACCTGGCAGGAGGGACACATGGAAGGATGGTAAAATATATATACAATCAACAAGATGGACATTTCAACTTGAAGAACAAAACAAACATTCCTGTCAATAATTTCAAATTGCTTTGCTGAATATGAATCAGAGGAGTGGCAAATTATGTGTAAATATGGACATTTCAAAGTAACTCACATCAAGACAAAAACCAGGTAGTTGGCAAAGGGAGGGATTGATATCACCATCAGCGGAACAGCCTTCATTATGTCCCTGCGAAACTGTGAAACAAATGTTAAATGAGTAAACCTGCTGCAAGGCAAACATTAGAGTGGAAAATTTAAATATTGCTGAATAGTGCAGCTTAAACATGCAGAAAATTGTTGTTTTACTGTGAAATCTGCTGCTGAATTTTCGACATCTGATGTGATTAATTTGTTGGTTTCATTCATTTGCAACATCATACTGAAAAGTCTACAAAAATTACCACTAATCTACTAGATCACAATCACCGTATCACAATGTTTTTACTCAATAGCAGTTTAAAATCGGATCATTTTTAGATTTGATCAACAGTGGTGGAGGAGACTCACCTGCCTGAGCTTCTCCATGTCCCTGTAAGGCAAATCCTTATACTGCATTCCATTAGAAAACATCTTTATTTTTATCCTCTGCACCTCTTTGCCATCTTGCAACATTAGCTTGACTCCTGGAATGATTAAATTATAAAGAAAACATTACATAACATAAAATAAAATAAACTCATTAACATGACACATTCTAAAGCTGGGTCTCAGGTAGAGAATTCAGTGCAGTACTGTACATAAAACTAAGTTTAATCATACATATAAAAAAGTAGACTTCAATCACTACAATCATGGAGAGCAATACACGGAACAGCTATGAGTGACAAAGATGTTTAAGAGTGTGCAACAGACAGATCCTTTTCCTTAACCAAAATTCATCAGAAAAAACAACATACCAATCATTCCTTTCGACCTTAAGCTTTAATTTGTTAGACAAAATATCAGTGTCATGGCTAAAAGACATGTAGAGAAGGTAACATTAGATATACAATATTCAAGATGCCAGTGGTGAGTAAATGATTGATCATACCTTCCTTAAATGTGTGATAGAGATGGTAAAAGCGGGGAAATCGCCTCTTGAGGAAATCTTCATATTTGGCGTTTACACTCTGGAACTTGGAGACTACATATCGACCTATACCTCGTCTCACTTGGGATGATGAATAGTGTCTGCACAGGGGCAACCTGTTGAATTGAACATAAATTAAATCATACTATTAAAACATTTGAGTGTTGGTATAAAAGCATATAGAGAAATATATTAATTGTCAGATCACTCATTAGGAATAGGTTTAAAAAAGTATCACAAAAAGGAAAGCTACCTAATAATTGACATAGGTAAACCCCCCCCCCCCCAATTTTTTTTAGCCCCAAATCTGTTTAGCTCTTTTAATACACTTACATTGGGTTATGTGAAGAGAAAAACATGTACGCCCTCTAGTATAAATAAATGAGGGTCCATTACTTATCCACTTGCTGGGTTGAAGAAAGATGAATCATAATCGGCAAACTTGAATTACAATAAGTCATGACATTTTTGACTAATGTTACACCTCTAGTGGTTTGGGTGTATAAAAACCCAAACAGCAAAGTAATATGATTTCAAGATGAAGTGTACAACATATGTTTCATCACACATCCGAGTTGTTAATACTTTTTATGAAACACAGGCGGTTGAGCATGTCCGGATATGCAGCTAGCTTAAGTTAGCAAAGGTTCAAGTCAGATGCGAGGAAAACAAAGCGAGACGTCGTGGACAGAGAGCAAAGCGTTTTGAACATACCTGGACTGACAGGACAAGTCAGGAGAGTAAAGGCTTTTTGTTATCGTGTTTGTCCTGAGACCACACAGTCGGGTCAAAGCCAAATGGCTACACAACCTGGTGCCGAACAGCGCCATGGTTCCCACAGCGAACTTCCGCCTACGTTACCGTAATGACGCGCAAACACGGCAAGGCCGGGAGTATAAAAAAGGCATTTTTACCGTAATGTTTTTTGTGTGCATGACTACTCAAGAGCCTTTAATTTAATATATGTATAAGTAACTCCTCTTTTAGCCTCACAGACAATTCCGATTTTTAAAGAGTTAACACTGCAAATAACTACAACAATAAAGTAGCACTTACAAATTAATACATTAATCACACAAATTAGACAATATACAACTGATAGGGCTGCTTTTTTATTTAACGTTATTAGTATTTTTGCTTTGCTTCTCCTTTTTTGTAACCTGAATAAATAAGCAATCGAATACTTCCACTACTGAACAGAAATGGTACTTGTACGTTTATTTCAGGTCTTGAGGTATTAGTACAAACATTTGGATTGATTTTAATTCCGGTTAAATGCGTTTTACAGACTTTAAGTAAAGAGCTTTTTGCTTAAACCGGAAATGACGTCCCTTTACAAAGTTAGCTCAAATACATTTGGGGCGGAGCAACAAAATCCGCCAACACGTGTAACGTTAATTACTGGCAGCCACCTGAAGAAAAGCGAACTACGAAGCAAGGTCTCTATAAATTTGTGGAACTCGCATGTTTCTATACTATATTTACACTAGCTGTTGCAAACTTGTCGTAAAGTTAAATTCGTTTCTGTGTTATTTGTTAATTTAATGTTAATGTGGCGTCACGCCACGTTTTATGCTAGAAAAATTGTTTTCATGCGCTGTTTAACGGCAATGTTTGATGATTACGAGGCTAATTTACAGCAGCAAATGTTTCCTGAAAATCTGCCTTCGTTGCAAAGTAACAACCTTAAAATATGCCCCCTATGATAATATGCTACCTAGCTAACGTCAACTAAAGCTAACAAGCTGCATTCCTGGTGCCTGATTGGAAAAGGCGGACCTGTGATGCGGTGGATTGGTTAACTTAACTTGATATTGTACAAACCATTAACAATAAATACTTTTTGTGCTGAAGTAATTTGGAAGTTTAATCAAAGCCGACCGCGTCTATACTTTTTCTTGCTTCCAAGTCGAAACGAATTCCCGATTGGCTTTTCTTTTCCCCAGGCGGCGAACAGGTCACCCTCACACAAGCCACATAGTTTCCCGCCAGCGATGTCGACCACCATCAGATTTGGAACCAGTAGCTCTCCATGCAACCCTGCAGCTGCCGGGAAAGCACTGGTAGAGGAAACCGGTAGTTGAAACGTCTTTTACATATTTTAATCTTAAATTGGCGTCTTTTCTTTTAAAATATGAAATGTGTCAATTTGTTCTCTGGCTTTAAAGTTGAAAGAGAAGACTGTGACCCAGAAAAACTTCTACAGTGCCCTTTTGACAAGAACCACCAAATCCGTACTTGCCGCTTCCCTTACCATCTTATAAAGTGCAGAAAGGTGAGTAGAGTGCTTGTTTACCGCAAACTCCCATCAAGTCTGGATGATACTTTAATGATCGGTTTATCATATGATTGAACTTTAAATTTCCATTTCTGTTCCTCTCCTCTGATTCATAGAATCATCCGAAATTGGCCAGTGAGCTAAAAACTTGCCCTTTTAATGCACGCCATCTCGTCCCCAAGCATGAGCTGATGCACCACACTGAAACCTGTGTGGACCGGATATCTCTGGACACGGAAGACGGTATTACAACCACTTTACTGTCTGTCCTTTACCCTGCAGAGTCACCATGTGTTTACAGTGGTCCAGAGTTGAATTCTGTTTTGTTTACAGGGGGAAGCACCAATGGGCATTCTAACTGGCAGGTCCCAGTCAGTACTTGGATAAACCCGGACATGTCTGAGGATTGGGACAAAGGTATTACTAACCATAATTTGTTTTTACCCTGAGATTTTTTTTGTATGCTTCATATTAAGCACAGACGTGAGTGGTATGTCTCTCCTTTAACTTTGCAAGAAAGCATACATGTAGCATACGTGTATGCTTCTACAGTATCTATCAATGTTCTATACATGGTATTGAAGGCAATTTTCTTCCTCTTCCCTACTCTGAACCAGACTTTGACACACTGATTTTGTCAGTTAAAGTAACCGTTTTGTCTTGCAGAAGCTGATGATGCTGCTCCACCATTTGTGTGGGGTGTAAAGACGGTCATGGATCAAAAGTAGGTGGTTGTCTCCTGCCGGCATTTATTCCGCATGCATATTTTTGTTGTACTTAACAGTTTTGTCCTGTTTCCACGCAGACTGGAGGCGAGGCCCACCAACAACCTTGGTTCAAGTTTTAGAACTCCTAATACCCTCCCATGGTCTGGTTTCTAAGCCATAATGTACTTTGCATCCAGCTGCAAAGCTTAATGTTTGGCGCTTTGTAGCGTTATTCATAGATATTTCTTAAAATGTTTGTTCTTAGATTTTTCCCACATGCTTCAAAAGGTGCAGTGTGGAGGACTTGGCCACCTAGTGGTGAGGTTACAGATCGCAACCAACTAGAGTAGAGCTCCCTAAATGCTTCATGCTGTTCCTTTTTTACTTTGCATATGTACATTTTATTTTTTGTTTGTACCCTGGTGTGGGAAGTATCCTACATTCAGAGTATGACTGGTGTGCATGCTTTTCTTTTTTTTTTTCTTCCATTAACAAATGGCACTGTTTGAATATCTTGTGATTTTTATATTAAAGGGACTTATTTAATGTTTTGTTAGAAACTTTTTGCTTAAAATCAATCGCCTGTGCAAGGTATGGAAATCTTTAATTATTTATGAAGATAAATTCTATTGAGCCTCAGACAACAAAACTTAACTTACCAAATGGGGGGAGGGGGTGGGTGTAGACTAATATTTCATCCGCCTTGTACAAATAGCAACGCTGTCCTTTGTCCACTGGATGGCAATACTCGTTAAGCCAAGCCTGACACTGATATCTTACCACTTCCCTTTAAATCTTTAGTCATGATTCAAGTAACTTCTCTGGTTATCAAACTTTTAATAAAGACACTTAATGCATGAAGTAAAATATTTGACACATCCCTATTCAAAATCCAAAAATGAATATTGCACTGTCCAAATATTGAGCAAATAGCATAAATACTTTTTACCCTATTGTTAGACACATTATACTTGCCTTTTTTTTCTCCACTTTGAGCTGTTAACTAATTTTATGCTTCTTTGATTTGGTCCAAAGTAACACCTTCACAATGCTTTGTTGAATTATTGCGGAGATCTGAAGGAAATATGATTTGTTTGTTGCTTGGAAAATACATGACTTATGAAAGCTATTGGCAAATGACTATTTTAAAGATTTTAACAGTACTTTACACATTTAGTTATTCGTGAAAACAAAATCCTCATTTGTAATGTAACGTTTTCAGATCAATGAAGAGAAGGAGGGGGAAACATGTTTAATATTTCACTATGTGATGATGTGGCACAGGAGTTGATTAGTGGCAATGAAAGACGTTGGAAGTTGAAATACCTTATTTTTCCATGGCTACATTCCACCAGTGGGCAGATGACATGAAGTGTCTGGCTAATCGAGGCCGGCCAGCCAGAGGCCTCTAATCACATCTAAGTGGCATTTTTACTTGACTATTTTTTTTTTTTTAGTTGTGGCTATTAGAAGTGTTCAGACGGGCTTCTGTGCTGCTGTCACTATCTGTAAGGATGAGTATGACTCGTCTGAGGAGAGCGCGTGCAGCACATCATCTCGTTTGAATATTTGCAAATATCACCAAGATCTGCACCTGCGGCGACTCCAGCCGGTTAGTTCTCAGCACTTGAACTAGTCGCTGAAAGGGCTAGTAATGTTAATTGATGCTCTGGAGAACCCAAACCTCACTCAGGATTAATCAATGTTCTCTTCATTTACAACTTTGCCCGGGGTCGAGTTGCGGGGGCAACAGCTGCAGCAGCTCTAGCTATCAGCTCTAGCTAGGGGGATCCCAAGAAGTTCCAAGGCCAGGGTAGAGATATTAATGATTTTACATAAATGCAATACAATCTCAAAACCTTTATTCACCGGAGAATTTATTCTGGAAGATGCTTTTGTGGTTCACATCAAATGATCTCTAAAACGATAAGGTAAAGAAACAAGTCATCAGGAGTAAAAAAAAAAAATACAAATACAATGTTAAAGGTGTCCAATGAGATTGAAGGCGATAAACAACCACAATAAAAGCAGGTTACAAAGTATTACTGAAACCAATCTAATGCCATAGTAAAAGTACTCATTATCTTAGAATGCCCCGTATCAGTGTTATATCATTACATTACTGATTGGAACATTTGTAGTTTAATATTTGCCTTTGAAATATAGTGAAGTAGCATCAAATGGAAACACTGTAGCCGGCATAAACATTGACCTAATCCCAGCATTTAACTTGTTAATGTTTCCAGTGTCCTATTTTATTCAAATTAGCATACAATTAAACGTTAGTCTAATCAATGATGAACATGTGTGTTTACAATAAAACAATTCTTCCCAGGATGCTAACCAAATCCTTTCTTCTAACATCACAGTAACAAGATCAGTAATAGATTAAAATTAGATCATCATTGAAACTAGAAGTTTGATGCCAAATACCCATATAACACGTGTCAACCAGCATTCAATGAAACTAAATAGGCTCAGTACAGCCTGTTCCAAACTTAGTATCCAGTACAAGACGCCCAGTAAATCTAGAACAGCAAAGAAAAACTGAACACAGCCTTCAAAGGAACTTCTTCAACTCTCATATGTCTTGATTCAAATAAATATTGTCCAATTACGGCATAATTGGGGAAGGTGGGAGGGGGGGGGGGGCTTAGGACATCACTAATCATCAAATTTCTAAACTGATTTGGTTTGATATGCATTAAGTTTTCTACAGACCTTTATACTCCACGAGGATGATTTCTCCCTAGCACCAGCACACGGTGCACATTTATGATATTGAGTGAAATTTCTCAGCAGCTATCAGTCATTTAGCCACAAAATGTGATTTTTATCAGTCAGAACCTATGACATTTCTCAATCCAAAACTCACAACCCACTGGAGACACGCAAACAAACGCTAAGTCTGTTCTCAGTTTTTGATATGATATCTGACCAAAAACAAAATATCTACAGGAACCCAACTGGATGACACTAAAGCATATTGATCTACTAATGTGACTGCAGCTGAAGATTGATATGTACTCCTATTCAGGTAAATATGCACCAGAATGTGTTCTTAGTGATGCCTTTTATAATTTACGATCAAACAAATGCATCAGAGTGCACTTTGTAAAAACTGTGTTTTCTCATTGAGCTGTAGTGTGTCTTCCTTTGAAATGTGGCCCACATTTCAGTATTTTTCCATTATTTAAACACCTAACAGTCTAGCTAATACTATACAGTGACGCAGCTTCCGCAGAATATCAGCATTTTGCCACCATGGTCCACCCACCCGCCTCTGATGCTGTAGTTTTCGGGTTTGAGGCTCTATCAACACTGCAACAACACGGCCCAATAGCTGCTTGCACAGAAGAGAACTCAAACTCCAGCTCCTGGGCCGGGAGCAGAGGTGGCTGATAACCTTGGAGACACTGGAAGGGCGACATTCTTGAGTGCGGTGGGCATACATACAATCTAGAGTATATTGAGGGGGTATGAGAGACGAGATACTGTCGACTAACCTCTAGCTCCTGGTTTGCCCTTTCAAGCTTGGCCATTAGTGTGCGTTGGGGAAACCGGAGTGGAGGGTTGCGGAGGGTTGCGGAGGCACCGATGCTGCAGCAGAAGGCCCTGCATAGTCTGACAGTATGTTAGAAGGCACGGGGCCGGCGGGGGCTTAAACTCTATCTGTAAAACGCTCATCACCCGCTCTGATCCTCACCACGAGGTAGATATACTGCATGTCAAACTTTTAAAAAATCCAAACCCCCTGGATTAGAAAAAGGGCAGAGGGAATAAGTCTGTTGTGGCTTCCCCTTGATAAAGTCTCTGCACGGCCGTAGGGCTCCGTCCTTCTTGCCCGGGAGGAAGAAGCCCAGAACCTAAGCGGGAGGAGAGTGGCCCTAGGAGTCCTGCACGAGATTAAATAAGTCGTCTTCCAATCCAAGACAACAGCCCAGGCTAATGGCGCAAGCAGCATTAGTCCGTGGTCTACGTGTTTGACGAGTGCACTAACTTGAAGTTATTAGGAATCAGGATCTGGAAACATTTATTGCCATGATATGTCAGACATACAAGGAATTTGACTTGGCGGTTGGTGCATGACAGTACGACAATGAACAAAAGACAACATAGTGCAGAAATAAGATAAAAATATAACTTTGCCATCCTTCCGTTTGTGCGTATGTTTTGAATAAATCTAGAATGTCAAAACATTTGTCCACATCCTCTCATATCCTCTCATGACTGGATGCTGAAGGGAAACACTATTACCTTTTCATAAGAAGTGGAATAAGAAGACATTCTGTTGATGGCGGCAATGCTCTTAAAACAACCACCTTCCACTTAGTTACAAGTAGTTTAATGCTGCTGTGGTAGGAAGAGCCGGTGAAGAGCGGAACTGAAAATAATTTGAATTTCCTGTATCCCCCTTGAAACTACCAAAGGAAAGCATTAAGAGGAACCTCAATTGTTAGCTTTTGTGTTTCATCAAGACAACAACGACGCACGTATTGGAGCACGAGACACCTTTCTGGCGGAATGTCTACTGGATCGACCACAATCTGTGCAACTGAAAAATCCTTGTTCCTAAACGTGACCACGTAATCCGACACCAAAAAAAATATGAATTCCATTCCTCGGGTTGGTTTGCTCCACAATCTCTTTGGTGCTATTATTTTCATCCAGTGCAAAATTAAAAATTCCCTCGCCAAACAATTCTCTTCCCTTTGTCTCTTGTCTCCACGCAGCTTTACACCTGAGGCGAGAAGAGCCTCCTGTCTTGTGTTGGCTTTGTGATCTCCAAAAGGGATGCTTCCCCACATTTTGGGTTGTGTCACGCTGTAGGGAAACCTTGCCTAGTGACGGTGTTGTGTAAACTAAGTGCGGCTCCCTCAACCAGAGTCACAACGTAAGCTATTTCAGCCTCACCGTCACTGCTGGGCACTGAGCTGACCGACACTGGGTCAGGACCTCAAGGCAGGTGTTGGCATTTTGCCTGTTTTGGACCACCGTAGTGGCCCACATAGCATTCAAGCATTCAAGGGTGCACCTTGTTAACTTATACCATAGTCTTTAAATAACCATGGGTCAACTTTTAATTCAAGCATTACGCGATGTAGATGCACGGTTCAACACGTGCACACACACATACACACACACACACACACACACGCGCACACAGGTACACACCCACACACTTAGGAGGTTTGAACTACACAATGATGAAGTAGTCTGAGTCACTTGAGACCGCACTGGGAATTCTCCCAGATTCTAAATAGAGACCAGCACATAACTTGGACGGAGGTGAACAGGGCTACATTTCTTCAACAACTGGTCTACTGCCAACAAAAGGAGCTATACTTCACTCCGCCTCACAAAGCACACGATGAATATACACAACGGAAGATAAACAGGAGACTTACTTATTTGATTTTAAGGGAGATATAGTTCATTCTATCTTTATATTGTTTACAAGTGCAACGGATCTTAAGGATGACAAAAGCAGTTGGAAAAGGCAGGCTTACATTTTATTTCATGTTTCATAGTTGCAGTAATATATAATTTCTTAGAGTGTAAAAATAAACCCATTTGCCCCAAACTGCAGAATGCAGTTAATCTGGCAACAACACCAGTAAATTTAAAACAGATTCAAAATAATCTACATAGAAATCCAGTGTGAAAGACACAGTTTTATACAGTATATTAGCTGCACAATGACAATTCATGATACATGAATTATACCATTGAATGTTTCTGTAGGTTTAACCTACTGTATTATTACAAAACCATATGGTGGCATTAGATATGAAGCAAACTAGAGCTCTGTGGGACACGTGAAGTATTGAACCTAAACTGAAATATAATAACTAGTTCATCTTAGATATCATATTAAAGCGTTGTTGGATATTTGATGTGCAATTATTAAGGCAAAATATTGTTAAAATGAAAAGGAAAAAAGCCAACTGATTGCTCATTACATGCATACAATTATAGTGCAGTTATAATTTGTATTGAATTTGTAAGAGCTTGGGAAGTGCAATCATCTTCATTTTTAGGGCATATTGTTGTCTGTAAATTGCTTGTTTGGTCCATGAGCTGGCCCGTCTGCAGAGTAGACAATTTCCCAGAAAAACAAACTACAAAGAGAATTTCCCCAAGTATGTATTGCTTCTGCAACTTTTATAACTCATTTACTTTATAACACAGAAAAGGCACTTCTCTTCTAGAGAGGTTTAATCCTTTAGGATTCTTCTTCTCCAGGATCCCCACACTGTTCTCTTCGGCTCTTATATGAACTCTAGATTATAGATATCACAGGTCTCCAATCCCAAACTCAAAATGGAAGTGTATCCTCAAAGATTTTGTCCACAATCTGTGGTGGTGGAACAAGATCCTCTAATTTAAGGTAAAATATGCGCTGGTAGCCTTCAGTGCAAAGAGTCCTGAGCTCAGGCAGCTTCCCGAGAAGTCTAGACAAATAATTTGGCCGCAACAAGTCAGAGCCGCAGCCCGAGATGTGATCTTTAAGGCAATCGATGAGCTGGTTCTGCAAGTCTTCCACTCGTTTTGGCTCCTTGAGACCATGTCTGTCTGCAGAACAAAACAAGATGCAGGTTTGATTCTGAAACTTGTCGTATAAGTACTTTGAAACGCTGAAATTACCAGTGTGAAATTATTTAATTTTTAACATTTTTACATTAGCTCATTTGATTTTAATAAGCCATAAAAAAGGACCATAGGTCCAGGTTGATTTTAGAAAATCTTAACATGGAACATTAACTAATAATAAGTCAGATACATATAGAGACTGGTGTTTCCAGAAGTGTTAATGCTGCTGCATAGGAATCATTCCTTGGCTGTACATCTAAACCTGCATTGTGGTTATGTTTAGTGTGCTGTGGTATATTACTTCTTTGCTCTATAGGGTACATGAGGTCGTGTTACATTCTGCCGTGTACACCTGTCGCAGCAATCTGCAACGGGCAAGAGTGTGTTGTATTGTCCTCATTGATGACACCTTGTGCAAACTGTTCTTTTTCGACTAAAGATAACCCTCAAAAAACTTTAAATCAGAGAAAGGAGCTGGTTTCTGATATCTATACTTATAAAGGCAGATGTGTCAAATAATGTTGCAAGATGACTGAAGCTCTCACCAGTGATTATGACCAGGGCTGCGAGACATGAGCAGGAGGAGACGTCCAGCTTCATGCGACGGAGACTTTGAGAAAACTCCAAGATGGAGTCGATCCAGTCACCAAAGCCTTGGACGCACTGCGTCTTGTGAAGAACGACCCCATTACAGAAGATCAGCGTGTTCATTTCGGGATTTGACCTTTGAAAAGAGAACCAACGCACGTTATTGATTTTAACAAAGACAAATCGGGAAACTCGATGGCACTTTCGTAGTGGGATGCACTCACCGATAAGCAAGACGCAAGATGAAGAGTTCAACGAATGCAGATTCCAGGAGCAGTTCCTGGTCTTCTAAGCAGAACTCAGAGTAACCGGGAATGCTCTTCGCCCACTTCTTGATGGTCTCCATGGAGGATGTGAGCAAGTCGTAGAACTGTTTGATGTCGCATGCGTCAACTTTCTGGTTGGGACTGACTTCGGTCTCGCCGAACTGAAATCGCAGACACGAGAGGAGTTCAAACTGATGCCTCGGTGTGTAATGAAATATTGCCAAAGCACGAAAAAGATAACTATTTTTTTTTACCTGGGAGTAATCCAGTTTCTCAATGCCCGGGTTTGAGTCAATGTGGGCCCTCACAAGGGAAGCAATCATGCTCACTGGAGACACAGACGCTGTCACATCCTGGACCACTTTAGGCTTTGAAGGCAGGCGACCCCGTCGTCCTTTGAGGCTGTCCGTTCTCACAACTGCAGAAATTGGTGACATCAGCTCTTGTTATCACTTCATCTTCAGCATCCTAATTGTAGGCAATTCACCCGGGTTTGTACTGAACTCACCTTCCTTCACCATGCCCACAGCTAGGCACTTTTGAAAACGGCAGAACTGGCATCGATTCCGCCTCCTCTTGTCTACAAGACAGTCTTTGTTGGCGAGGCAAACATACTTTGAATTTTTTTGTACCGTACGCTGGGAAGCAAAAAAAACAAAGAATTACTCTCAACCTTCCTTTCAAGACCGACACAACACACGCAATCTTTGCAGAGGAGTAGAGTAATTGCATGCGCCTCAGATCCTAGTACCTTGAAAAATCCTTTGCATCCCTCACAGGTGCGAACCCCGTAGTGCTGACAGGAGGCGTTGTCCCCACACACAGCACAGCAGCCCTCATTCCCACTGGAACTTTGCAATTTGGGTGATACGGTCCCGTCAAGTTGGTCGGTGCCATCGAGACGGCGTGCTTCTTCCATCCCCATGGCGGGGAAGGTCAGTGCCAAATGCTGAGGGTGCGTTGATGTGAAAGCGTCCTGCTCTTGTAAGTGTGGTTGACCCAAATTACACATGTCCTCCACGGGACTAAAAGGGAAGAAAGCGGGCTCCTGTGGCAGCGAGGTGTCCTCTGCCGCCCAGTACCCGGGACTGGGCGAATACGGCCCAAAGGCTGAATCCCAGTTGGACACATGCTGGCCTTGGAACCGCGGGGTTGGAGGAGACGAAGTCGACGCAGGGCTGCCAAAATAATCGGACCCACCGGGGGACACGGCCTCGTCCAGGTAACTCAGCGCGAAGGCTCCGGGGTAGCAGCCGTAAACCTGGAGGTCATCCAGCTTCAGGGGGGTCTCCTGGCCAGACGACGGGGTGACGTTGGCAGGGGCCGCAGTGAACTGACAGGAATAGGCATCGAAGTCGCCACCGTGAGTGTCAACGAGGGAGCTGATGCTCGGCAGGGATGGCGCAGAGAGGCGGTCCCCGTGGCTGCTCATGTTCACAGTCAGCTTGGCGATAAAGTCTTTGCTCTGAAGCTCCGGGACGCCAAGGCTGTTCTCGTAGAGCTGAGATCCATGCTGGGAGTGTATGCAAGTCATGGCTGCAAGACTGAAAAAGATGTAGACAAAATCGTTAGAGATAAAAAATATTTCCAACCAGGGCGAGTTTTCTGGTAGAGGCTCACATGGGGCAGAAATGAGCAGCTGGGCCCTATTTACCTCTCCCTTTCTGTGCCGACATACCGTATATCTTAACACATTGTTTATACCACAGTTATTCCATACCTTACTGTGTATTCTGAAACATCACTGTGCACTACTGCTTTGTGCTGCTGTACTGCAGTTCAATGTCTCAGTACAGTCTGAAATGACCATAAAGTTGAGTCCATTTGACTCTGATTCAGGTTTGATACCAATAGTTTTTCACATTTCGATGAATTTGCCTCAGAGTTTTGGTCCTGAACAACGGTTTTAACTAATAGTTTATATTTCAATATCCATGTTTTAAAATAAAGGAACTGTTTAGCTAGAAGGCATATGCTAAATATTGGCATAAGCTAATACAATTTGCAAACAGTTCTCACCTCAAAACCAGTTATCCTCTTCAATACCCAGTTTCTCCTGATAAATGGGTGTAACTGAGACATGCAGGAGCTCTAAATGCTTCACTTTGTACTGCATTAAATGGTGACGGCGCGGCTATACCCTCTCTTTGAATACATTGTAATTCCCATGTGTTACTAAGAGTTTCCGCATTGACGTACAGCGTATGTATATATACTGTATATATCTTATAAAGACAAATCATACATACTTCCTACCTGTTGGGTCCGTCTATAGGAGTTTTGAGTTGTCTGTAATCCACAAACAGCCGTCAGTCATCTTCTGTGTCTCCGAACTGAGGAGCAAGTCCCTGCGCGCTCACATCCCCGCACACACTTTTATAGCATTCGCGTTATCTTACCCATGACGTCGCGAGGTTTCCATACAAGGGTGGGCGGTGGGCGGGGAGCTTTCCATCCTCTGGCCAATCGCAGCGCGCGTTCGAGAGAATAGACGTCCGATGACGCACTTCGGGATTCCGTTGACGCGCGTATGCAGTAGAACCGCAGCATTGTGCTCCTCCCTACACGCACACGCGATTTAACTCAATGAAACGAAATATAACTTGATATTTTATACAGGAGTAAGTTTTACACACCACCAAATTGCAATTAGGTGGCTCATGTTTTAATATTTTACTCTTGCTGATGAACAGGAAAAAAAATAATGAGGTAAAAACAGGAAGACAGACGTTTCTATTTATAGACGCGCGCGCGCACACATACACACACACACACGTATGTATGTCTGTCTGTCTGTCTGTCTGTCTGTCTGTCCGTCTATATATATATATATATATATATATGTGTGTGTATATATACACACACACACACACACACACACACACACACACACATATATATATATATAAAATCGTATTTGGTGTGTAATACATAATAGACTACAAAATTGCCCTTTACCTGCCACAGGACCTGCATGAAGTAGTTCTGCCCCAGGGTTAGAGAAATGAAATGGCACAAGGGGCTCCAGGTTTGCAAAGTGTACTAGCAGGAACACGTGTACTAATGTACTAAAATCTGTACTAAAATCTGTCCGCACAGGGAGGAAAAACAGTGAAATTGAAATTGCAGAATATTTGAATAGAAGAACTTTGTTGTCTACGGCACCGTGATCCTCTTCTTGCTGCCGGTTCACGGACACAGCTGCAAGAAGATTAGTCATATGACTAACATGGAGTTTCTTCACAACATTCTTGGATGGTACACATTTTTGGCTCGTGAGCCCTTGGTAGCAGACTGCAGTGGAAACATATCGCACAGGGCAGATTTTGTGACAGCACCTTTTAGGGCAGAGATTCATTTGAAACTACTCCAAGTTATCTCACTACAGTAACAATGGTAATGTTCGTTTTATTGTGCATCCGTCTAAGAGTTTCAGCGTTCTGTGCTGTGCAATAAATGTGTCTGCAGTAAAAGTATGTGCAACTCTTCTCCCAAACAAGCGCACACACACACACACACACACACACACACACTACTTGTTATGTATTGTCACGTGAGCGTAGCCAGAGATCAACCCACCACCTGTTGCTCCTCCAGAGCGCTATTTTTGAGCTGAGAAGATGTTTGTCATTGTGGAGAAATCCTCCAGTTCTTCAGGCCAATCTCGTCAAACCCGTAAAACACGCCTGTGCTTGTTTCCGGAGATTTGTCATGGACCTCATTTTAAATCAGCACGGGACCAGGAGAACCATGTGGGAGACCCGCATTGTACTGAAGCTGATAACAGAGAGATCCCCAGATAGGCCGACAGCTGCACGGAATCAAATGAGAGCGTGTCTAATTACTGCAGTGGTGGTTGCAGACACAACTGGTGCACTTTTCTGGCTCGTCACGGTTTGCATTTCCCCAAAGGAGACAATCGACTAAACGATATTTGGGACAGCTCTTGATTTCTGCGAGGTATCTTGGAAAGCTTGATGTCTGTTTGGGTCTAATCTAAATAGACCCAATGGGACAGTGTTTTCACCTCATGGCACTAGGACGGAAGTTCGGAAACCTAACATTTCCATATATTTGAAGAAGCTACTGCATCAATGACGGAAACATTAAGAGGCCTTCGGCGAGACTTCCTCTTTTTAACCCAACATACGGGGCAGCTTTTCTGCGGCTCTTACATTCACCAAAGGTCTGAGGGCACGTGTTTTCCTCATCGGGTTTCCCTTTCCCGTCTCAAATGGAAAGAGGATCAGACATCGCATATACAAGATGTTACACATACGGAACCATTCAATTGAATAAGAAGGTGTGTCCAAACTTCTGACTGGTGCTGTATAGATGACATAAATGATGGTCTAGACTTTTATTGTCCCGTTGTTTTCAACTTTTGCTAATGTTTGCACCAAGGGAGGGGGGGGGGACAGTTTCACATACTCTTCATGCCTCATCTGGTGGTCCAACATGACACTCCAAAGCATTGGTCAGCGAAACTGCCCTGCCAAAAATATTATCTGGCTCACTAGTTTAGTTGGAAAGGGTCAGAAAGTCTGTTGGGAAATGAACCGAATGAATATGAATGATAAATACATTCATCCATGATATACTAAACCTCCCAATATTGTTCAACCATAATGTTTGTAGCTGCGGCAATTTGAATGAAAACATATACAAATTTTTAATTTTCCTCCATTGTGATCCTATTCCAATACACAGACAATAAACCCGGCTCTGAAGTGAACGAAGCCACCACCAAATGTCATGTGTTTCATGCCAAGATTTTAAAAATGAATCTTTTAGTGTCTTTTAGATTAATCTTTTAGACTGATCAAAGAGACGAGTAAAGTTTAATAATGACGTCACAAATGTTGTATTCTTTAATGTCGCACAAAGCACGGACATCAGCAAACACCTGTTGTTTCTGACTGTGACAATGAAACCACTGGGGAGCAGTTGATTGAACAGGTATCACCAATCACTGAAATGCCCGGCTCAATTTCCAGCGGCTTTTCCTAAACCAATTTCTCAAGTTTATCAAAACTTGGTTTGGTACTTTTCCAACCCTTCATTTACAGTCGCTATGACTGATGTATTATGGTAAATTCTATTATACTGTTGTTGTGGTGAGTGTCCCTTCTGGCGGAATCACAAGATAGATTTGACGAGATGCAGGATGATTAATGTAGAAGGATACCAAAAAAGAATATCAGTTCTGACTCACACGTGATGTTTGACAGCATAGACAAGACAAGGCCATTTTATTTGTATAGCACATTTCAACAACAAAGCAGTTTAAAGTGCTTCACATAAAACCATTAAAAACATCCAAGCATAAAGCATAAACCAAAGTTCCCTATCCAAAGATAGGGATTATCTTAAAATTAAATGCAGAAACTGTTAGTTCTTAAAATTGGTGTGACCACAGAGACCTTACAAGGAGACACCCCCCTGATATCAGATTCATTTTTTCCCCAACAAAACATTTGATTGAATATATTTTGTCTGTTTCGCAATTAGCTGCTTCGTGCTTTTCCTACCATCAATATTTAAAATGTATATATTTAATAAAGTCAATATTTCTCATGCCAAATAATATTTTTCTCGTAGCCAACATGACGTCTAGAATGATGCTGAACATTGATGCTCAATGACCAACCTTTGACCGCCAGAGGGCAGCATCCTGACATGATTGAATCGCCTCATCTGAGTACATTTCATAATCACTCGATTATTCTCATCCATCTCGTTGACTATTTAAGGACAATGTAAATGATTGAGAAACAAATTTAGCAATATATTAAGCAATGCTATTATATATAGGTCAATGTGTAAGAAAAATAGAACATAACAATGAACGAAAGTAGGATAAAATAATGTCAACTAAAATCAGGAGGTATTTAGGAGAATCAGCAGATCACAAACCACAGAACGTAACTAACATATGTATCAATGTAATACACATGGATACTGAATGCTGGTGTCTCCTCAAGGACCTAAAATGTAAGAACAGAGTGATGGGCACAATTAACAAAATTAACTGCAAGTGAGGGGATGATATGAAATTTGAATTGAAAATCACTTTACAGCTGAGACCCGTTGAATTAAAAAAAAAAGCTTTAAATAATGGAGGATGTTAACAATTTACACATTTGATGTTATTCATTATAGGAGCTCACCACATTAATCCTAATGTGAGAAACGGGCCTCCTGATGAACTCTCCACGGTAGCTGTCAGTGCTGAACAATTACTACCGTCCGGATTACATTAAGCGAAAATGACGCAAGGCTCGGCGGTGCCATCACCAGAGACATTTAATCACAGCGCAGTGTGAATAATGAGCACGTTCTTCATGCCTATGGATGTCACCCGGGTGGACAAAATCCTTTCTGTCATCCGTTTGCAGGTCACAAGAATGTCCCCTTTGAGTCTTCCCACTCTCACATTCCTCTCTCATTGACTGCCCACACACACACACACACACACACACACACACACACACACACACACACACACACACACACACACACACACACACACACACACACACACACAGACACAGACAGACAGACAGACACACACAGACAGACACGCACAGTTCTGCTGGACAGTCCAGCACTGCATTCATTCTCAGGGGCCAACATGTCCGTGTCACTGGGACACCATATTCAATAGTCTCCCAGCTGTGCATTATTGAGCGACAGTTCATCAGATAAGAGTAGGTGGTGGAAGAAGTACTTACGTCTTTTACCTGTAAACTCAGCCAGATGTTCCCGCTTGAAATTGTTTTTTTTTTCAGGTAAGGACCCACTACATTAAACCCACTGGAATGATTTGACATAAAACATATTTGCAATATTTGCATCCACTCCACAGAAAACAAATTAAATATAACAATTCTCAGCTTCAGGTCGCTCATTTGTTTAAATCCTTTGGCCATACCAGAAAGCTCGTGGGCAGTGATGTGAACGACCTCCCTATCTCCTCACAGGCTACGAGCTGCTGGGGCTATTGTTTTGATTCCTCTCTGGGACAGTTGCCATCGGTGACTCACACATACTGGTTTTCGGGCCCCTTTTTCATCTTCAGTGAGTTTCCTCTTGTTTTTCCAGATAAAGTTCGTGGATGGACGGTTGTTGTCTCAACAAGTTTCCTGGACCTGGTCAAGGTCAGGAGCCATTTGTTTAAAAGTAAGCATGGGGATTTTATAGAGAGTGCGTGTGCAGGGGGGGTCAATTTTTTCACGGATGCAAAGTGAAATCCCCAAACAATGCAAGGCCTGTCAGTGTAAGACCGGGATTGAAGAAAACGTCAGCAGTTACAGCCACAGCAGCCATTCAGATGAAAATGGATAATAGCGTCGTCCAAATGCGCTTCTGTTTGGTCTCTTTTCAAATCACAATGAATTCCTCGGTCTCATCAGCACACAGTGCAGTCAGTGTGGTGCTGAATTTAGCCCAATAAAAACACACTCTCACACCAAACCGACGAGACCGAATCAGGAAACAGGGAATCGTGTGACCATTACAGGTCTTTAGGTGTTCAGGATTGGATGCAAAAGAACATTTAACACTGGCAACAATAGCTACAAAACGATGGAAAATCCCGGTACAGTAACCTGCTGAAGGATGCCTTCTAGTAATGTGTTTTAAAAACCAGAAAGAGAAGAAAAGAATGAATAGCCGACAAACTACTTTGACACGGATAGATGGAAATGTATGAAGAAGAAGAAGAAGAAGAAGGAAATGTGACACGAGGTACCCGAATTAATTTTCACTCAAGGGACAGAGACATCTTTACCGTACAAAACAATTTATTAAGACAATACTATAATTATGTACAATGGATATTTATAAAAGCTTGCTACCAGAAAATCTATATACTCGCCCGGTTCCCTAGCCACAGCGAGGGTAGGGCGGCCGTCTGTGTGGGGACAGCGAATCTCCCCGTACAGTAAAACACCCAGTGCCACCTGTAAACATGCAACAAACACACACACAAACACGGCACACTCACTACAAACCCACTCGCACAATGACAACAAGAAAAATTAGAAATAGTTCATGCAAAGTCAACCCGAATGTGCCCGCGCCACTCCTCCACACAGCGAGCACCCCCCGCTCGAAATCAATAAAATAAAATAAGGCGAGTACACAAAAAAACGGAGATCAACAGGAACAAGGAAACGCACAATATAGCAATACAATCACGGTTAACAACACTCAGTCGTTATTGTGCAACCGTGAAAGAAAACCTGGGGCAAAACAGCAGCTGTGCGCCACCTGAAAATTAAACAGATTCGGTCAAATAAATATTGTTTGTCTGCGGTGGTCCTATGATCCTTTTACCTGGAAAGGCTAAGGCGTCAGACCCTCCCCGACGAAGTTTAACGGGACTCCACTCCGCCGGCCAAACCTACAAAAATATTTAGCAAACTGACATTGCTGAAATAACACTAGACCCGCAAGTTAGCAACCTACCTACCGATCTCCCTTTCGCTCACGGTAAGGAACCGGGGGACAGCTGGGACAAAGTGGGTGTCGCCTGCTAGTTAAATAAGACGCTCCCTGATGACGTCAGTCTATCCCGCAGTGCTACCTGTCACAATCTACCCCCACCACTTTTATCCTCGTCCCGAGGGTAAAACTCACCTCCCTGGCCTAAGGGTACCTATTTTATGGCACACCCCGCCCACTCACGGTTGTCTCTGGCAAGCGATGGAGATTAGAATGTTTGCCCGCTGTTACTCGGGTTGTCCGTCGACACACTGGTTCTGGAGGGAGGTTTGGCTGGCCTGTCCCTTCCACTGCAAGGTGGCCTGGTGATCGCACTTGTGGGTTGGGAGTCACTCCAAACTGCACTTCCTCCGTTCTAGCAATGCTGCAAGGATGTTCCACTCCCGCTGGGTTGGCACCGTCTGGGGCAAGTGGCCTCTCCCTCAAAATCCAAACCTCTTCAGGTTCTTCCTCTTCCTCGGTATTTTCTACCGTGCTTTGCTCATCCCGGGGAGTTGGAACATGAAAAGCATTTCGGGGAACCAATCTAATCATTGTTCGATGCACCTGCTTAGTTTGGTCGGGTTTGTCGACGGGGGCCACAGTATATACCGACCCACCATTTGTGGGCGCCTTCAAAATTCTGTAGGGTCGTGGGTTCCAGTGATCCTGAATCTTGTTTCTTCCCCTCGCACTGTGGTCCCTCAGATACACCAACTGATCGACGGCCAGCCCCTCATCAACATTTCGGTCATGTCTCTCCTCTCTCCGTTGTGCAGCCCCCTGCATCCGATGTCTTGCCCCGTCGTAAGCTGTTCGCAGT
The DNA here is from genome assembly GCF_949316345.1 of Pungitius pungitius. Classification (NCBI taxonomy): domain Eukaryota; kingdom Metazoa; phylum Chordata; class Actinopteri; order Perciformes; family Gasterosteidae; genus Pungitius; species Pungitius pungitius. The sequence goes on from NC_084900.1 coordinate 32,420,863, forward strand.
CGCCTTTGATGTTCGCCAAGCCAGCCGTCCACCGTACCAGCAGCGGGCTCTTTAACTCTCCCTAACAAGAAGTCCACCGGCAACTGTGGATCTTGACCAAACATCAGCAGATACGGTGACTCACCAGTTGATTGGTGTGTGGTGGTGTTGTAGGCGAATGTAAGTTGTGGGAGGTACAACGTCCAGTCCCTCTTCTTCTCCACTGGCAACGTACGCAGCAGATTATGCAACGTGCGGTTGAACCGTTCACACTGCCCATTTCCTTGTGGCCTGTAAGGCGTGGTCCTGCTTTTCTGGACCCCGTACAACTCACATAGTTGCTGGATGAGTACCGCTTCAAAACTTCTCCCTTGGTCGGAATGGATCCTAGATGGAACCCCAAACCTGTAGAACCACTCATGTACTAGCAGTCGGGCCACCGTAGGTGCTCGTTGGTCTCTGGTGGGGATGGCCTGCGTATACTTAGAAAACACATCAGTCATAATCAGAACATGTTCTCTACCATCTCTAGAAGGTTCAAGCAGGGTGAAGTCAATGGCCAATATCTGATTCGGCCGGGAGGCCAATAAATGGCCCATGGAGGCACGAACTTTTGGTTGGACCGCTTTTGCCAATGTACATCGTTCACAGTTCTGGCAATACTCTTTAATCTCATTAATCATACCGGGCCAGTAGCATCTTTGTCTCACCAGGTCAGTTGTTCTTTCCACACCTTGGTGTCCTTGGCCCTGATGTAACTGATGCAATACTTCCTCTTTTAGTTTAGCAGGTAATACTAGCTGTTGTCCTTCTTCCCCGCCATCGGATCTAGATACACAGCGATACAAAACTCCCTCCTCCTTGGTCATCCTCTCCCATTGGCGAAGCATTTCCAAAACCGGTTTGGGGAGGGTCTGCCTCTCCTGCTGATCCGGGCCCCGTTTCCGATCCCAAAAAGCCAGGAAGCAACTGATGATTGGATCGGCTTCCTGTAACGCAGCCAGATCTGCAACAGAGTGGGTAGGGAACGCTGACACGGTTGATTGAGTTACCTCCATGTTTGGTTGTGTACTGAGTTGTGCTATCATCTGGGGGATGGCACTGCCCGGCATCAAGGCACCACATCCTTCGGCAGACGTATCCGTTTGATACTGCCGGGATAATCCGTCTGCGTTACCATTGACTCGGCCGGGTCTGTACTTAATGGTGAAATCAAAGTCAGATAGTTGAGCCGCCCACCGCTGCTCGAGGGCACCCAACTTAGCCGTGGATAGGTAGCTTAAAGGGTTATTATCTGTAAACACCACACACTTCTGACCCAGGAGATACTCCCTGAATTTCTCGGTCATGGCCCACTTGAGCGCCAGGAACTCCAATTTCATGGAACTGTAATTTGTCATGTTTCGTTCCGTTGGCTTCAATCCTCTGCTAGCGTAGGCCACTGGTCTCACCTTACCACCCTGTTCTTGCGAGAGCACTGCTCCGAGACCACTGTAGCTGGCATCGACCTCCAGGATAAAGGGCAGGGAGAAGTCAGCATAATTTAGTACTGGCGCAGATACCAACCTTGCCCTCAGATCGTGGAAGCTTTTTGCGCATTCGTCTGTCCAAACCTCATTGAATGGGCGGCTGGATGGTTTTTTCCTTTTGGATCCCGTCATTTCAGCTACTAGACGGTGCAGAGGGGCGGCAAGAGTAGCAAAGCCATTGACAAACCTTCGATAATAACTAGCGAAACCCAAAAAGGAACGTAATTCTGATGTGCGTTTGGGTGGGGCCCAATTAGCCACTGCGCTGATTTTCTCTGGGTCTGTGGACACTCCATCCTTTGAAATAACGTGGCCCAGATACTTCACTTCGGGCTGAAAGAAGTTGCATTTCTCCAATTTGACTTTCAGGCCTTCTTGGCGAAGCCGACGCAGTACTGCCTCCAGGCGTTTCACATGCTCCTCTATGGTAGAGGAAAACACCACCACATCGTCCAAATACAAAAGTAATGACTCAAAATGTTGGGCCCCAAACATTCGTTCCATCAAGCGTTGGAAAGTGCCTGGTGCATTACACAAACCGAAGGGCATACGGTTAAATTCAAACAACCCAAAGGGCGTACAAAAAGCTGTCTTGTTCTTGTCGGCCTCTGCCACGGCAACTTGATTGTACCCACTGGCCAGATCCATGGTACTGAACCAGCGGGCACCCGACAAGGCATCCAGCGACTCTTCGATGCGGGGCAAAGGGAAAGCATCTTTCCTTGTTTTGCCGTTAAGTTGGCGATAATCCACACAAAGACGTATGCTGCCATCTTTCTTTTTCACCAGGACAACCGGAGAGGCGTAGGGGCTGCTACTTTCCCTAATAACCTGGTTTTCCAGCAACTGGTGGATATGAGCTTTGACTGCCTCATAGTCCGACGGCGGGATACGTCGATAACGCTGCCTTACGGGCGTGTTATCCAGTAAAGGTATGTCATGAACAATGAGGTTTGTACAGCCTATGTCACCCTCACATGCGGAGAACACTGACTCATATTTATGCAAAAGGGACCTCACCTTGCCTTGTTCATGGGCGGGTAGACTGGACAAGTCGATGTCCCCGATGGCATTCTGTACTGATCTCCCCCCAGCAGCTTGGACCGAGGACGTTGCCACAACTCCTTGGTCCGACATCCCCTCAATTTCGGTAACACCTGCAGGTAGGCTCACAATCTCTACCTGGCACACTTCTCCCACCCTAATGCGGGGGGGAAGAAATATATCAACAGTGCTTACATTGACGAATGGCAGGTACACAGTACTTTGTGTGACCTTTACGATAGCTGGTGCCAGCAATAAGCCACCGGGGAGGTTGCTATTCTCCGGGGGTTGGAATAGTACCGAGCAGCGAGAATTAAAGGCTCCTTGGGAGCAAGTGGTTGCCACTAGCTTCATGGTGCCAGCCGGGACACATACTCTGGTCTTACCCCTAACTCTGACTGTCCCTACTTTCTCAGCCTGTGGTGTGAGGTGCACTTGATGACAGTACTGCAAGGCCTGGTGCCAGGTGCTATTCGCACCCTTAATAGCGGGAAGGTCGAACATACCCAGTCCGTGCTGACCAAACAGTTCTTCAAAACACTGACCAATAATGTTCATTCCCAAGACCCCTGGGTGATCTGGTTTGGGTAAGGATTGCGGGGGGTCTTTAACAATGAGAATGCCACGTTTTGGAATCACTTTGCCCAGCACAGTGACGTCTAGCTCTAAATAGCCAACATAGGGGATGTCTAGATGGTTAGCCGCTCTGAGCTGCAACCATCTGCATGACTGCAGCCTCTCCTGACCCCACGACTGGAAATGCTGAATAAAGAAGCTTTCAGTTATAGTGGACACCATTGATCCAGTGTCCAACAGACAGGGGACCCCCACCCCCGCTATATGGACAACAACGTGGGGGCATGGATGTACCAACTTAGAGATTGATTCAGGGTCGACCGGAACTATGCTATTCGAGCCTAGCATGACCCCATCTGATTGGCGGCTCTGCCCGTCAGAGGGTGTCAGTTTTCCGACGGTGGCTGCGTGAACCTTGACCCATCCTGTCCAGATCGATGGAAATGTCCAGGTTGGGGAGCTGCCCGTTCATTCTCACAGTCCCTAGCGAAATGACCTGGCAGTTGACACCGCCTACAGATGACTGCACCCCTAGATTGAAACTGAGGGCGCTTAGGGGCGCTTAAGGCCAACAATGTTTTGGAAAACTGCATAAACTGCTCCTGCTGACTTTTTAGCATTTCCCGCAGCTCAGCTACCTCAGACTTCAAAGTAGCATGGGGAACCATGCACTCTGGTCTACCTGAAGCACCCTGATGAATGCTATAAACAGACGGGACGGAATAGCTTCTCGGCCTCCCTTCCCACGGTCTACCTTCTCGCTCCCATCGGATGGCTGCATCACGGATGTCATGGAGATCATAGGCGGGGTTAGTGCGAACAAGTTCTTTTAGCGCACGGCTAAGGTTGCCATCTGACACAAACTCCACATATTGATCACGTAAGAGGCTAGCCGCCTGTGCAACCCCATCAGGAGATTGTTGTATAACAATATCCATTAGCGAGAATAGCGCATTTGCATACTCACGCAATGTCTCCCCTTCTTGCTGTTTCCTAGAGTGGAAATTCTGCAATAAAGCAATAGGTGAGTCTGCACAGCCATACTGAGTCTGAAGGATGGAAAAAATTAGTTTGGGATCTTCCCGAACCTGTCTAGGACGATACTTAATCTCATCTCTTGCTACTCCTCCTAAATGGTCATAAATGAAATGAGCCTGTTCTATCGTAGACATCCTACGTGTGCGTAATTTCGACTGCACCTCATCCACCCATTCCCTCACTGATACCTCCCCTTCCCCCGTAAATGTGGAACACTTATCTTTAAATGTACATCACTAATTAAGCTTCTTTCCGGGAGTTTTTTGTGCTTTCTCGCCTAGCAGGTCTCCGTGGATCATAGTTTCGTGCGGACCCCGGTTCTGACTCCTGGCTCATGGCTCTGCTGACACCTGCTACTGCCATCATCATTACTTTAAATATGATTCATATTACTGTCATCAAAAACCAACATCTTTCTGCTCTCCCTCCCCACAGAAGCCTCTGTGGATGGTGGTTCGATCTGATGGAGGTTGTCCCTGCAGTGGTCCTGCCGTACACCTCTTCTGCTACTTGCAATTACTTGTATCATTTCAGTTAGAGAAATTGAATGTATTGTACATCTTTTACATTGTTGATTCTGTACACATGACATCCATTGCAGTCTGTCCATCCCGGGAGAGGGATCCCTCCTCTGACGTTCTCCCTAAGGTTTCTTCCCTTTTTTCCCCATTGAAGGGTTTTTTTCATATTTTGGGGAGTTTTTCCTGTGCCGATGTGAGGGTTTCGGGACAGAGGATGTTGCATGTGTACAGACTGTAAAGCCCTCTGAGGCAAATTTGTAATTTGCGATTTTGGGCTATACAAAATAAAATGAATTGAATTGAATTGAATTTAGGGATGTAAACCACACGTTCAACTACTGGCATCGACCTAGTAGAGGTTTCCACACCAAGAGTTGGTGCATGGTCAGTATTACCACTGCTGGCAGAGGGAGGTGTGGTCGAGGGCCCCGGGACCGGGTTCAGGGCCTGTCTTTCTTGTGACAGCCGCTCATTATCTGCCTTTAACCGCTGCACCATTTCCCGAAGTTCTTGCATCTCCTCTTCCATGTTAACACCGTATCGTCTCCAAAAGCTGCTGGGAGCGCTGTTTCAGGGGCCCTCTGGCAGACAGACTGCTGTTTTGCTCCAAAATACACAAAAAAACAACAAAAAAAACACCATACAAAAAACAAGCTTATCGTCAAATGTATGATTCCTTTAGGGAACCAGCTTCACGGTATATACAAACATACAATAAAAAAAAATGACTGGCAATGACTGTCTCTGTCCTTGATCCTGCCAGCAACGCCAAATGTGACACGAGGTACCCGAATTAATTTTCACTCAAGGGACAGAGACATCTTTACCGTACAAAACAATTTATTAAGACAATACTATAATTATGTACAATGGATATTTATAAAAGCTTGCTACCAGAAAATCTATATACTCGCCCGGTTCCCTAGCCACAGCGAGGGTAGGGCGGCCGTCTGTGTGGGGACAGCGAATCTCCCCGTACAGTAAAACACCCAGTGCCACCTGTAAACATGCAACAAACACACACACAAACACGGCACACTCACTACAAACCCACTCGCACAATGACAACAAGAAAAATTAGAAATAGTTCATGCAAAGTCAACCCGAATGTGCCCGCGCCACTCCTCCACACAGCGAGCACCCCCCGCTCGAAATCAATAAAATAAAATAAGGCGAGTACACAAAAAAACGGAGATCAACAGGAACAAGGAAACGCACAATATAGCAATACAATCACGGTTAACAACACTCAGTCGTTATTGTGCAACCGTGAAAGAAAACCTGGGGCAAAACAGCAGCTGTGCGCCACCTGAAAATTAAACAGATTCGGTCAAATAAATATTGTTTGTCTGCGGTGGTCCTATGATCCTTTTACCTGGAAAGGCTAAGGCGTCAGACCCTCCCCGACGAAGTTTAACGGGACTCCACTCCGCCGGCCAAACCTACAAAAATATTTAGCAAACTGACATTGCTGAAATAACACTAGACCCGCAAGTTAGCAACCTACCTACCGATCTCCCTTTCGCTCACGGTAAGGAACCGGGGGACAGCTGGGACAAAGTGGGTGTCGCCTGCTAGTTAAATAAGACGCTCCCTGATGACGTCAGTCTATCCCGCAGTGCTACCTGTCACAGAAAGAAGAAGTATAGCTGACAAACCACACAGTGACTCGACAGATGCACCAAGTTCCTCCTTTCTCCTAAACGTCAAAGTAATAGTTGATCATGTAAAGTAGTTTCAGAAACGTAATATCACAACCTGTTGTTGTGTCTACTTTCGAAGTCGTCACCATCCCCCTCAACGTATCGTTTATATAAATAAGAAATATGTGTGTGGTGTGGGGGGGGGGGGTACATCATAACCACAAACGAGTCACTTCTACCATCCCGTGTTAAGAGTGGGGGGGGGGGGGGATGAGAATAGGCAACTCACAATAGTTTGAACTGCGTCACATAAAAGTCGCCACTCACACCAGGTCCCCCAGTCTCAGTACTCAGGAGTTACTCAGAGTCTCTCCAGACCCCCCTGGGCCTAAATGTTCAATGGCTGTTATGACCTAAGAGGCTGTTTTTGTGAGTGGTCACGGCACAGGAGCATCGTCCTCACAACACACAACTTCAGATGAATGTAATTCTTGTGTTTTCTGGGAAAATTGTACAGTATCTGTGGTCCATCCTCTCTTTTTTCCTGGAGCTTGCTTTTGAAAAAAAAAAAACCTGGTGAGTCAACATCCTCTCTCCTTTTGGACAAACACCCGAGAGTACGACATTCCTGCAGCCCCGGCACACACTGCTCTGCAGCCGCCTTCAGCCTGAGGTGGTGGGACAGCGTGCAGTACTCTCCCGTTGGTAGTACTCTCCTGTTGGTAGTACTCTCCTGTTGGTAGTACTCGTCCGTTGGTAGTACTCTCATGTTGGTAGTACTCTCCTGTTGGTAGTACTCTCCTGTTGGTAGTACTCGTCCGTTGGTAGTAGTCTCCTGTTTGTAGTACTCGTCCGTTGGTAGTACTCGTCCGTTGGTAGTACTCTCCTGTTGGTAGTACTCTCCTGTTGGTAGTACTCGTCCGTTGGTAGTAGTCTCCTGTTTGTAGTACTCGTCCGTTGGTAGTACTCTCCTGTTGGTAGTACTCTCATGTTGGTGGTACTCGTCCGTTGGTAGTAGTCTCCTGTTTGTAGTACTCGTCCGTTGGGAGTACTCTCCTGTTGGTAGTACTCTCATGTTGGTGGTACTCGTCCGTTGGTAGTACTCTCCTGTTTGTAGTACTCTCCTGTTGGTAGTACTCTCCTGTTGGTAGTACTCGTCCGTTGGTAGTAGTCTCCTGTTTGTAGTACTCGTCCGTTGGTAGTACTCTCCTGTTGGTAGTACTCTCATGTTGGTGGTACTCGTCCGTTGGTAGTACTCTCCTGTTTGTAGTACTCTCCTGTTGGTAGTACTCTCCTGTTGGTAGTACTCGTCCGTTGGTAGTAGTCTCCTGTTTGTAGTACTAGTCCGTTGGTAGTACTCTCCTGTTGGTAGTACTCCCCTGTTGGTAGTACTCGTCCGTTGGTAGTACTCTCCTGTTGGTAGTACTCGTCCGTTGGTAGTACTCTCCTGTTGGTAGTACTCGTCCGTTGGTAGTACTCTCCTGTTGGTAGTACTCGTCCGTTGGTAGTACTCTCCTGTTGGTAGTACTCTCCTGTTGGTAGTACTCGTCCGTTGGCAGTACTCATCTGTTGGTAGTACTCTCCTGTTGGTAGTACTCTCCTGTTGGTAGTACTCGTCCGTTGGCAGTACTCATCTGTTGGTAGTACTCTCCTGTTTGCAGTACTGTTCGGCGGGGACGTTGTATTTGCTCAATGTACTCAGGGAGAAAACAAACCCTGTTCGGAACCAGGTGATCCGTACCACTTCCTGTCTGGAGACAGGAAGGAGTAACTGTAGTCCTTTTTCTTTCAAACCCTGTGTAGATGTCTGATGGCCTGGAAGTAATTATTTATTTATCAAATTCAAAATTAAATGAATTTGTTTGTTGTATATTTATGTGAAAAAAGTGATGCCTTTCTAAAAACATTTGCTGTTTCGATTTCAATTTCTAAACCCACACAGTGTTTAGAGATATTACCCCCTGACGCTTCCTGCCATTGTATTTCGGGACTTTCTCTTTTTTCGTCACACTCACGGTTGTCAGAGGTTTCATACAACAACATTTCATCGGTCTACAGAAGCTTACTTAGTACCACATTCTGTAACTGGATGGTAACTTGTGTGATGGTTAAATTGGGTAACTGTAAGGCAAAATAATTCTCAGTTAACCTCAGTTCATGTTCACTTTTTCCATTGGATTCAGAACTCAGGACCTGCTACTAGTCTCATTTTAGCAAGTTAGAACACATTGGTTAGATTGTTAGATGGCTGTGCCATAACCGAGGATGCAAGCTAGCAGTTTTTTAGCTAAGCAGTGCTGGTTTGTTGGTGTTAAGTGAAATAAAAACAGTAAATAGTGGATTAAGTTCCCTTCCTGGTCCAGACTAGTGTTTTTCTCCCTCTGTGTTTGTGTGTGTGTGTGTGTGTGTGTGTGTGGATCAGAGTGGAAGCGACTGAACGTTGGCATTTGGTTTCTTATCTTACTTTGTGCTGTCATCATAAAAAAAAAACTTTAATAACAGAACTTGCAGTCGTACACCAAATGTGCTCCACTGTGTGGCTAATACATTTAAAAACATCTCACATCCCTACAAATCAAAGAAAAGTAAGAAATTATGTAAGTATAATCCAGATTTTTATCCTAATCTAACATATTTCTGAAGCATTTACAAGCCATGAGACGGAGAAATGCAGATGTTAATCAAAACACGGTCACGTGTGAATAGTAGTAATTCTGAGTCCACAACTACAAAGCCTACAAATGAGTCATTCCTTCATTCAACCCTAACCGCTACTTGCATCATGTTGCTGTTTTTGTGTTTTCTGCGTTAGCGTTAAAGAAAAACGGTCACGACTGTCAGAAATATGAGCAGCGAGAGGAAATAAAACCACAGGCTAGTCAACGAGACAAGAATTCACACCTGTTACACGCTTAAACAGGAAATAAATATAATGTTCAAATCGGAGAGAGGTTACATCCGTACATGTGTGTGTGTGTGTGTGTGTTTGAGGGGATGTGGTCATTCAAGGTCTTATGGTCTTAAGTGGAGAAAGCACGAGGAGATTATGATGAATAGAATGTGTTGCTACGGTAACCTTGTGGGAGTTTCGGATGCTACATTTATTTTTTAATTTAGGACTGTTGAAAACGTCTTCCTTTACACTCAAATACTCCTCGTATGTGACTCATAAGGACTCTGTGGGTGTTTGTTTGATCAGGTTTTATCGGATGATATTTGGCAGTTGGAAACAAACCACACAGCTGCTATCGGATTTTTATTCAAACTTTGCTCAACTTTGAACTGTGAGTCCAAAAATTTAAATATATCAACTTTTGATGTATTTAAGCACCTCCCACTTTGCACCAGCGAAAAGGGAAAAAAAAGATCAAAGACCAGAAATCTTTCAGTACAATTATCAAAAGAATTTGGAAGAAATCCTCATGTTGGACATCCTTGCTCATAATAAAAGCTAATTGAGAATACATTTTTAGAACCATGTATATATTATTTTGTATGTTGCTATTTTTATATCTTAATGAGTCCTCATAATCAAGCCCCATGCGTGTCGAAATGATCTTTTGGATATTGCATGGATGGTAGAAAAAAGCATTAACCGTGTAACTGAGACGTCCATAGCAAGCCGCTGGGTGGAAATAGTGGCTGTAAAAGACGCGAGGAGACAATATGACCTTTAACCTTTATCAACCCACCGTCGCTGCTGCTGCTGCTGGGAAACACACAACAGGCAGAATCTTTATCTCAGATACAGACGGTGAAGAGCGTGAGGATAATGTTTCACTCGTGTCACGCTGAACGGTGCTTGGCGCTAAACCCTCTCTTCTATGTACATTAATAAGGGACATTTTTTATCTGTGACTTTTGACCCCCATCATGTCGTTAACCCTCACCTGTTGTCCCTCGCGGCAGGTGTTTAGCCTGTGGTCTCTCTTTCTCATTTTACTGCACCTTAACCTCTCTCTCTCTCTCTCTTAAACACACACAGTGATAATCGCCAGCTTGCCATGCTGTAATTTTTTAACCGTTGTGTTCCCTTATCTTTATGCTGGATTTCCGTTGCATTTGCCGACCACATCCCGTGACTTGACAGCTCGCTCAGACACGCATGTCACAATCAGACGCAGCAGACACCCAAGAGCCACACGGGCCCCAGAAACCCTTTCAGTAATATTTAAAGTCTAATGGGATTGTTTAGGTGGTTCCGGCTGGTGTCCTTTTCTGTTTTCGAGATGATGCTGAATGTGTTTGAAGGCATCAAATCGCTTCCTTATTTTTTAACATGTGCACCGATCCATTCTTTGGACATGGGGCCCTACCGGCCCGTCAGAAATGATGACGCACGCCGTGCTTGAGAAAGAGCACGCTGGTCTGAGCCGTTTCCTCTTTCCTATTTCTGTTGCTTCAACACCACAGACTGGCGGCACCAGGGACAGTTTTTGAGTTTTCTGAAGTCTGCAAATTCAGAAGTCAAGCCAACATCAGAAACGGCATCGCTGTAGATCCCTAGATGGAAAGCCAATGGGATTTTTCCACTAGATTGGGGATTTTAAAGAAAATTACCTTTTGGGTTTTCCAGTATTACTGCATCTCAACGAAATAAGAGGAAATATGCATTCTAAATAATTGTATAATCAAAAAGGAGATTGACAGAAAATGAATTGCTATTTCTTTGGACAAGACATTTTTTGAAACCATGGTCTCCCCTTCCCTAAATAAAGGTGCTCTCTTTTTGCCGCATTATTTTGCTTTTAGACACAAGTTTGTCTTTTAATTGATCCTATTGTTTTAAGAACACACCTAAGACACACTTTAAGAAAAACATGTCATTTAAACAATGGAGAGAAAAGGATTCCATTCAAATTTCCAGATATTCTGGTCCCATTTAAAGAACTAAAATCGGAATAATGAGAAAACAAAACTGATCTTACAAGCTTAAATAAATTCGGTGCATATTCTTTGTCAAATAGTGGTGTTTTAACAGTAATGCAACATCACGAAATGTGCAACAGCATTATTGGCTAGTCATCCCCCCCTCATGCTAACTGCCCACTGGCTTGATGCTGACTACACCCCCCTTGTTAGGTCATTGTCTCTGTTAAATGGCCCTTTAACTAATTGTTTTTAGTGTATCTTGAATAATTATCCCCTCGTTATGCTTTCTGCCCCGTCGCTCTAAGCCCACGTTTCAAGCGCCGGCAAACTTGCATAACAATCCCTCGTGTCACCCCCCCCCCCCCCCCCCCCCCCCGCCGACCCCCCTCCTTGCTCCTCCCCAACGTGCCCGCAACAGTCGGAGGGCTCTAACACATGGGCGCATACCATCGCTCAGCGTCGTCAACAGCCCTAACGCATCTGTGAATGTGCAGCAGAGGACAAAAGAGATCCACGCCGGAGAGGGTGACCACCATGACCTCACGGGTCAGCTGGGAGCCAGGTTTGAAAGGACTCCGACCAACCCCCGCCCCCCCCACACACACACACACACACACACACACAGAGAGTGAGCTCTTGGACAACTGAAGTCACCATGGGAATATGGGAGCGTGGAGGAGAAGGAATCAGCGTTCGCTTGCAGAAGCTGAAAGAAAAAACGGTTGGGTTTGGAATTTTGGGTCATGCCTTTCGCCGCACATTCCTCGCTATCATCCCAACAATAAACTGTGTCATGGGCCCAAACAACAGCCTCCCTTCTGGATACCTCACACCACAAAAAGCCTCAAAGCGTCCGAGACCCGACATCAACCTCCAGAACTCGAGTGATAACGTTCTTAAGGACGGAGGGTTGTGGAACGTCGAAGGCTCGCTATTTTTAAAAGTATCACGTGGAGTAGGAAGCTTTTTCACTGGGGGGAAATTACAAACAGATTGTGGGGATTGTAGCTGCCAAACTTACATTAGCGCTCAGACTTTAGGGGGAAAGACAAACAGTTGTGGCTTGTGGAATAAAATAGCTTTTCTTGCAAGTTTCGCACAAAATAATTAGAGTAATATGGGAAGATGACATCATTTATTTTTAGGAACCTTGACTTGGACAAAACAAAAAAACAAAAACAGAATCAATATGAACAATCTAAAAGTAGGTATCAAAGTTGTGTCTAACTAAATGTCGCGTAGAAATGTGTCATTTACTGTAGTAAATAAAAATTGCATACGGTAAAAACAGAGAAATCCTTCATTTTGTACAGAGACATGTTAAATATAAATAAATAACTTAAAAAACAAAAAGGAAACAAAAGTTATTTACAGCTTGGAAACTTTGAGGGCCACAGTATCACCACGTGATCATTGGTCGGATGTGGAGATGTTCTCTTTGGTCTCTCTACAATCTCGCTCTCTTTTTTTCTTTTTCTTTGGTAACTACGGCGAACAGTCGGCGCTGCTCCCTGAGTCTCTGCGTCTGCGGCGTCGCCCGCTCACAGCTTGCTCTCCTCCTCCTCCAGCGGTCGGTTCAACCCCGGGATGAACTTGAGGAGGCGCCTGCGGAAGCTCTTCTGCTTGGGCTTCCTCTGCAGCGAGCTGAACCCCCCTTGCTTCTCCCCCGAGGTGGTCGACTGCGATTGAGACCCCCTCGTGTAGCTGCGAGTGCTGGCGCTGCGGGTCAGCTGCGTCTTGGCGGTCGCAAAGAGCTCGCTGGCCGGCCGGAGGCGCTGCTGCTGCTGCTGCTGCTGCTGCGGCGGCTTCAGCTGCTCCTTCCTCTTGTCCGCGGCGGCGCCGGTCGAGTCCGCCGGGTACAGGCAGGTCTGGTAGAGAGGGTCGTCCTCCGTGGCCGTGCTGAGGAAGCTGGCGCTGCTGCTGGTGCTGCCGGTGCAGCGGAGGGCCCTCTGAGCGGCGGGGCTGGGGGTGCCGAGGCTGCCGTACATGCCCGCCGACTCCAGGGACTCGTAGACCGCAGCGTCGCTGAGCACTATGCCTTCGGGGGGGGGGGGGGGGGGGGGGGGAGAAGTGAGGCAGAGTGAGGAGGATGGTGGACACGTATTTCACAGGCATGCAGGGAACTATTCAGACAGGGAGAAGTACAGCTGAGTGTTTGTCAGCTAGTTTAAATTGGTGCTTTTATGTAAAAGCATGTGAAATGTGCATTGACACTGGGTGGGTCGAAATCACAAAAGGAAATTGAACTAATAAGACCTACCATGAACAAGCCTCTGCTCCTGCACCATCAATGACCGATATTCATCCCATTTCTCGTGGAGGGTTTGCTACAAAAAGTCAGAAATACATCAAATGATTGACAACCAGACCACAACAAACAAGAAGGTACATTTACCATGAAGTAAGTTGTGTGTGGTTAGAAAGCGATACCGCAGGGGTTTGTACAAAACAGTTAAAACTAAAATCGCAGTTGCAGCTCATAACATACACTGTGTAACCGGCACTGCAACAAAACTTTCAAAACGCGGTGACGACACCGCTGGTGCATTGCCTAAAGTTACTTATTTGTGTCAATGGGACGATGTGTGTCAAAGAGAAATACCCGAAAGTGCAGGCAACAGTTTACAGAAAGATGACATACAAGAGGGCTTCCCCAAATACCACTAGCTGACTGACACGCAACTTCACCATTTGGTTTTTTCCTTACCGAGCTACTATTTGTGAAATACAGAGTAAAGATCATTTTGAAAGATTATATTCACAAGAATAAATCGCTACCCCGTTACATACAAGTGAGCCTGTAAAAACAAAAAATGTATATGTATAAGTCTGTGCAAACTATATGCAGAAATATAAATTATACATTTTTATTTCCCTCTAGCGCACACATTCCCAGAAAAGCAAGTCCACCCCCCCCCCCCCCCCTTTAGTAACATGGATAGCGCCATTGAGTGATGAACACATTTTGTTCTTGCGTGTTGAGCAGCAGGTCAATTTTTAAACCGTTGGATTACTATCTCAGAGAGCGGCTGTGTTGCGGCTCCCTCATACTCGTGGATTAGAGCGGGACAGCTGCCGTAATCTCTGGGGAGAGGGGGGGGGGGGGGGGGCTTTTTGACAGCCATGGGTTTGAGAATGTCCGCAGCCATCAGTGAACAGTGAACTGCTCATGCAACAGGTGGCCGTGTGGGGGAGACAGGTGTGAAGGGAGGGGGTGTCAAATCTAGCGTGAAGCGTGTGTGTGTGGGCGTGTGTGTGTGTGTGTGGGCGTGCATGCGTGTGTGGGCGTGCGTGCGTGCGTGTGTGTGTGTGTGTGGTGGACCGACACAAACAGGCCGAAAAAGGAAGCTGCTGCAGCACCGGTGAAAAGAAGAAACCGCTCACCTTCAGAAACTGCAGCCGGGCTTCGAGTTCCGCTCTTCGGATCGAGTCGCTGTAAACCGTCTCCAGCCTTTAAAGGGCGAGACCAGAAGACAATGGAGTCATTCAGCGTTATGGGGAAGCACTTCATTAAAAACAACAACGTCGGAAAATAGCAATAAAAAAGATAATTTAAAAACCCAAATGAAAGGCTCTTTTCATGAGAGGTGGGAACGGGCGGGTGTCAAAACAGTTTATGAGAGGGGGAATGGGGGGGGGGGGGACAGATACGATTTCCACTCAGAACAAGTGAACCAAATGCTTTGAGTTACACGAGTTGGTGACCGGTTTATAGAGCTCGTTTTCACTCCAACAGTTTACACAGACTCCAGTTGTGAGGGTAACTCGATGATGTCAGTTTATAAAAACTGTGCCTACTGAGCCGCTCTGACGCGGTTCACCTCACATTTTTAGCAGCAGCTCTCGAGACGTCGCTAATTTTCCTTTTCATCTTTTACGAGCAGAGGAGGAGGATATGGAAGTGTGGTTCACATTAAACCTCGCTCAGCACTCATCAAGAGACGTTCAACATACTTCCGCTGTTTTTTAACTCAAGAAAAAGAAGTTAAATACATCATTTATATATATTTTTAATCTCTTGATTATGACTTTTAAGCCACCAGAAGGCTCGATTATGAACTGCTGGGCGGTTGGTTGAACAGATCCTGAATGCCCCGCCTCCAAAACCTTTCCCATTGGGGATTAAGGGAGTCAGTGTCTGGCTGTTTCAATGGCTTTCTGAAACAGAGAATTGACACCTTCCAGTGCCAGTGTTTGAACTTCTCCCACTAGCTCCCCAATTCCTCTCACAATTGTACACTCACCGGCCACTTTATTAGGTACCCCACGCTAGTAACGGGTTGGACCCCCTTTTGCCTTCAGAACTGCCTCAATTCTTCGTGGCATAGATTCAACAAGGTGCTGGAAGCATTCCTCAGGGAGTTTGGTCCATATTGACATGATGGCATCACACAGTTGCCGCAGATTTGTCGGCTGCACATCCATGATGCGAATCTCCCGTTCCACCACATCCCAAAGATGCTCTATTGGATTGAGATCTGGTGATTGTGGAGGCCATTTGAGTACAGCGAACTCATTGTCATGTTCAAGAAACCAGTCTGAGATGATTCCAGCTTTATGACATGGCGCTTTATCCTGCTGAAAGTAGCCATCAGAAGTTGGGTACATTGTGGTCATAAAGGGATGGACATGGTCAGCAACAATACTCAGGTAGGCTGTGGCGTTGCAACGATGCTCAATTGGTACCAAGGGGCCCAAAGAGTGCCAAGAAAATATTCCCCACACCATGACACCACCACCACCAGCCTGAACCGTTGATACAAGGCAGGATGGATCCATGCTTTCATGTTGTAGACGCCAAATTCTGACCCTACCATCCGAATGTCGCAGCAGAAGTCGAGACTCATCAGACCAGGCAACGTTTTTCCAATCTTCTATTGTCCAATTTCGATGAGCTTGTGCAAATTGTAGCCTCAGTTTCCTGTTCTTAGCTGAAAGGAGTGGCACCCGGTGTGGTCTTCTGCTGCTGTAGCCCATCTGCCTCAAAGTTGGACGTACTGTGCGTTCAGAGATGCTCTTATGCCCACCTTGGTTGTAACGGGTGGTTATTTGAGTCACTGTTGCCCTTCTATCAGCTCGAACCAGTCTGGCCATTCTCCTCTGACCTCTGGCATCAACAAGGCATTTCCGCCCACAGAACTGCCGCTCACTGGATGTTTTTTCTTTTTCGGACCATTCTCTGTAAACCCTAGAGATGGTTGTGCGTGAAAATCCCAGTAGATTAGCAGTTTCTGAAATACTCAGACCAGCCCTTCTGGCACCAACAATCATGCCACGTTCAAAGTCACTCAAATCACCTTTCTTCCCCATACTGATGCTCGGTTTGAACTGCAGGAGATTGTCTTGACAATGTCTACATGCCTAAATGCACTGAGTTGCCGCCATGTGATTGGCTGCTTGGAAATTAAGTGTTAACGAGCAGTTGGACAGGTGTACCTAATAAAGTGGCCGGTGAGTGTATGCGGCACTTTTCATGTGACCGACATGTGGGAGAGAGGGTCTGCGAACGTGCGCCTTTTAGTGCTAACATGCTTTTAAACTTGGTTGTGTTGCTTCATTCTTTCGAAACAAAAATCTGTGAAATGTCAATTTCCCACAGCCTGGGGCAACATTTTCTAATTGCTAACTTTGACTTGGTAAGCAACAACCCATAACACAAACATATGCAAATTGCCACACATTTCATACGCAGGAAGCAGCATTTGTTTAGCTATCTTTTGGTTATGAGTTATAAAAAGGTTATTAACCCCATTGGTTCTGGTCAAAAGAATGAATCAACCATCATTAAAAAGGTAGAACTCAAACTTCCAATTTGATTAATAGAACAACAGCTCGAACATTAGACGCCTCGCTGTTTTGAATTCAACTGAAGTGTTTCCGCCATGAGCGTCTCCTCTTTTCCTGTTAGGACGCGTCCCTCTTATCATTTACATGACGCTTTCCCCTTTTGAATTAACATTTCTAACCGCCCAGTCAGCAGCACAACTCTCTTCTTTGTCTTTGCTTGATGATCAAATCGCTTCCAACTTGCTGTCACATCAATTTATCGTTTCAGCACTAGAATAAATGAAACATCCTCATTGATGAAGTGAAAACCTGAAAGCGCTACAACAATTTTTGCATCCATGTACCTGAGTGTGTGGCCGCACGCCCGGATGAGCTGAACAATCTCCTTGTGCCGAAATCCCTCCACGGTGGCCTCGTTCACACTCGAGATGGTATCCCCTGAACACACACACACACACAGATGCACTTTAATCAACTGCGGCTTGAATTGATGAGAGCTGCAGCCAGCTGAGGCTTGTTTGATCCCAAATGAAACTTCGACACATGTGCAACACAAATGTGGGGCGTTAATGAAGTGAAGCTGATTTCAAGGTGCTGAAGCCATATTTGTTTCCTTTATTTCTGAGGCCCTCATTGTTCCACGTTGCACTTGTTAGATGTGGTTTGGACTCTCTAGCGTGACAGGAGCCTCCAAAAAGGGGTCAGCACAAAAGCCTTTTTTCCTCTTTTCAAAAACCACCGCCTATTGTGCATCATGCGATCGTCACTGTGTCCGCAGCCAGACACGGGGGGGAACAATGGAGCGAGCATGTGAGGAATGTAGGAAGTGAAACTGAAGTGACATACGCCGGTTAGATGAGGGAAGGAGGCCGAGGAGCACTTTGCTCCTTCTTCTTCTTCTTTGACGCTGACAGAAGCATTAAGGCTGAGAGCCGTCACGAGTTCTCAAACCATGAGCTGACTTCTGCAGATGTGACACTGCTGCATGTCAACCTGGAAGTTAGCGTCGCCATGGTTTCTTAAGCAGAAATCCAACGGGGGGGGGCTTTATTTATCTATCAAATTTTGGAAAAACTTTTGGTGGCAAAAAAATTTAAAGGATACGTAGATTACACAAGATAATCTTCAGTTAAAAACACCTCATTTGGGCTGTGGCATTTAAAAAACAAATCCATTGGCTTTGAGACAAGAGAGCTGTAAGGTCAACTCAACCAAAGAGCTTCTTCCCCTCATCTCACTGACACAAAAAATGAACAATTTTTGACTTTAAAATCGCTCTCACTCATTTGTCTCGATCTTCGACAGTGGCCCATGGAGTACAGAGGGACGCGCTGGGAACCGAAGGGTTGGCTGCTCGAACCCTGTCTGCTCCATGTCAGATGTCGAAGTGACCGTGAGCAAGACACCTAACCCTCAACTGCCCCGCGGGCGCTCCTAAGACAGCCCACTGCTGCCACTGGGTGGGATGGGTAAAATGCAGAGAACAATTTCCTGTATGTATAAAATAATACGTGGCAATAAAAATGGCTTCTTCTTCTTCTTTCTTAAATAAAGATGCACATAAGGAAACAATTTACTTCCTTTCAAACGGGCATTTGGGAGGTTATCTCTGCTCCACTATCTCGCACGTGGGCGGGAGGAGCTTGTAAATACGAGTCATTTTGTTGACTGGAAAAAGAGGAAGCAAACAGACGTGTTTGTACTTCCCTATAGCAGTTGGCAAAGAAGACGCAAGTGCATTTGTTGACGTACGTACCGGAGTGACGGCTGGCAGAAAAAAAAAAAAAAAAAAAAAAACTCACTTCCCCCCAGGACTAGAACGACTGTCGCTCGGGCCTAAAACAAGTCTTCAGAGTAAAAAAGGAGAAACGCGAACTCACCAACTTTGAGGCCTGCCTGCTGAGCCGGGCTGTCGTCGTGCACCTTGCAAACAAACGTGCACATCTCCACTGAGTTCTGGTCTTGATGGTGCAGCCCGTAAGTCTGAAATACACGGGACAAACTATTGAAAAAGACTTCCCTCGACTTGATGTACTGATGTCATCAGTTTTGAAATAACGTGGCCGTACAGGACACCAGGCCGATGACCCAACGGATGACGACGTGAGGAAGCTGTGACGGACGGCGCAGGCCAGCAGATCTTATCACTCAACATGCAGCGGCGTGACTCGAAGTTGCCGATTTGTGCCTAATAAAAGTAACCGTAATTCTTCGTCCCGTCCATGAATACCATCTGAATGCAATTTGATTGCGGTCAACGATGGGGTCAAAAGACTCGACTGTCTCATGAAATGGAAGCCATAAAACTCAGCCTTGTAAACACAGATCATTGTTGAAAGCTAGCAAATGATCAGCTTCCTTAACATGCACCTAATATTTGGTTGTCGTAGAAACATTTCTTTGTCACTTCCACATGTATTTGTATGCTCTTCCTAGTTTTGGTGTGCCTCGTCTCTCTGCAGAAGGTCAGAGCTCTGCGAGCCACAGACAGATATCCTCTTTTCACACAACCGTCGGTCAGTCGATTTGCAATCGAAACTGTCGCGCCGCGTTCCCTGAAACACTCAAAGGGCTGTCATTAAAAACACTGATGAGTGTCGTTCATGAAACATTTGCAAAGATTGTGATCGTTGCGACTCGATTTCCTCTCGGCTGCCTGAAAGACAAAGAGAACCAGGCAAATATCGTTTGAAGGCAAATAAAGGATTTGCATGACCCTGGACGCCGAGCTCCACCTTGGTGTTGAAATGACAGGCACCCAGGGAAACGCACAATTTAAACTCATGTTGCCCCTCACTGATGAACACCCAACCGGCCCCCGTGGTCTCACTTCCTCCTGGCGGCAGGAAGGGCGGGAACCTCCGTCCAAACCGTAAATAGAACAATAGGTCTCTTCCTCCACGGAGCTCTCCCCTCACAGACACTCTGTGTCACGCAACATCGCTACTCAACCCATGTTTGAAAAGCTATTTAAAGAAATCCGTCTCCATGACAGAGTCAACATTGTGAGGTGGCAGCGCTTAGATGCGACGGATGGGGGATGCGGTCGAGCGAGTGCAGCAGGTATTACGCGGGAAGCGGGTGAGCAAACTGCACTGCTTCAGATACAGACGCTTTGAGAAAGAAAAAAAACAACAACAACATGTCTTCACTCCAGTCATGGGACTAACATTAACACAGCTATTTGACTGATGCATGACCTTTCACCCGTGTCAGAGCGGGCAAATGCTGGGATTAAGAGATTTACAGAATATGGTACAAGTTTCAGCATCTGTCGACAGATGTGGCCGATCAGGGAAATCCAGTTAAAAAGGCACTTTGAGAGGTAAACAACCCTTCTGGTGTATATTGCTATTAATCCTCCTACCTGGATCTCGAAACCAAACGACTCTTCTTCATTTTTTTCCAGGACCACCACCTTTCTGAAACAGGAGAGAGACTTGGTCATTTTCAACCTTTTCATTATATTCTGCTTCCATCTCAACGTATTTTCTTACTCGATTTAATCCAAAATCCTTCTTTTAAGATGAATAAGATGTTTGATGAAGTGGGCAATCTATAAAAGGAGCATCTATTTTGCATATCAGTTGGTCTTATAATAATTTCTTTAAGCAAAAGATACGGCAGCTTTTGTCACATGAAGAAAGAGAAGGAAAAAAAAGCATGTAATAAATAAACCATTTGGGATGTTGCTTAGTTGGGTAAGAAAATAGCCAAAAATTGCAGTAATCGTAAGCAGATTATTTTTTGAGTATTTAACACAGTCATCTTAGGCTCTCGGATATTCTTATTTTGTTTTTTACAGATGTGAAACATCAGTGGGGTTTCACTCAAAATACAGATTACAGAGGGATTTCATGGCGCCCCCCTCCCCCCCCTGTTGGCTTTCTAGGCTCATGATACTGATGTTAAAAGACTCATTTATGAAACCCGCATTTTTGTACACGAAGGCAAAGCCAGGGTGAAAGGAGGACAACAAGCTGTTTATGTCCATCTCTTCACTCCTCTCCTCCATATCGAAACATCATTACGAGACGTCATCTTCCGGCTGCACAGGACTTCTTCTGTCAAGCGGACTCCGGACGTCACAGCTGCACGTACAGTACGACGTACAGGACGACTCTCCCAACGAAACACATGAAAATTCATGACGACCCTCAAAAGAATATCATGCATAACAATGGCTGCCGTCGCTGTGGAGCGTTTGAATGTGGTCCTTTCACTGAGAAGAGGCAGCTCACTAAAAAAAAACGCTCATTTTATTGGAAATAGTAGAGTTGAAAAAATTGGGCTAAAAAAAATAAAAAAAACTTTACATAAGTGATCATGTGAGAAAAAACACACCATATGGCCATTTCAAAGAAATATGTATTTATCTTTAATTTATGCTGGTGTACTTTGGAATTTTTCAATAAAAAGGATGTTGGATAAAAAAAGATGCATCATTTCTGTGACTCATCAACATCCTACTGGATGTGATTCAACCACACTCTATTTATCTTTTGTTCTATCTGTTCGACATTTAGGGCACATTTGAAGGATTTAACACAATAATATCAAAATATCTTCCATATTTGGGCCTGGATAATGTTGAGACAAAATATTCATATGACTTGTGATCATTTTGAGTAGTACGTTCTGAGGTGGAATAATATGGAGCTTAATGGTAGATGCCAGTGATAAAGGGGATTGTACCTTTGTGGTTCTGGGGTCAGTGTTAAGGGTTTCCACTTCTGCAACCCGCCACCCTGCGAAGACAAAACGAAACAACACACAAAGCGTGTCAGACACCTGCGTTACTCATGGGGTTCCCCCCACGACATTTCCAGGACACACCTTCCGTACACATCAGTGCATCGACCGGTTCATCGGTTCTCGAGGCCGCTGAGGCAATTTGCAGGTTTAGAAACACCAGAGGCGAAAACCAGAAATGCGTGTCTGGCCGCTGTTTACTTCTCAGTCACAACATCCTAAGACCATCTAAAATTAGCCTCAATTTCACGCTAAATCTGCCGCCTTCAGGCTCCCGAACTGTTGACCCGTGTGAAACTTCAGGTCGTTCGGAGCATTTAGTACAGATTCCCGCCTATTAAAAGAAACCATAAGACACACTTGGGTTAAAATAACGACCACAATGACGGCATTGAGTGAAAACTCGAGTCAGCAGTGGGTCTGGACTACCTGACTGTATAAATAAGGTAGGTACCTGTCCAGAAGGCTCCACTAAATCCCTTACAATCAATCCTCGTCTGTTCCAACTCGATTATTTTCAAATGCTGCCCGTGTGAAAGGCTGCTTTGTACTAAGGTCTCTTGGCGCAGTAAAATGTTGCTTTCTTTACGTCCCAACACTTACAGAATTGTCCCGCTCCCTCCTGAATGAGGGCATTTATTACTCTCAGAGGCCGACGGGGGTGGCTGGAGCAGGATCTCCGTGGCAGTGTTTGCACAATGCACTGTTGTAGCCCTTCCCTCAAGCCACTGCACACACTACGTATGCATGCATGTGTGCGTGTTTGTGGGTAACTATGCCTCTCCTCACTGTACACAGGCACACAAAGTCTGTTGTGAACTGGTTTCCAACCAGGATGCCAGAAACACCAAAGGAGGTAAAGTTTCAGATTTGAATGCAGCTTTATGGAGGGACACAATAGCCAGGAGAATGAGCCAGTTGACCCACGAGAAATGAAAGCCAATCTTATGCAACAGCAGCTGGAGATGGTGTCATTCTGGATCATCGTCAGTCCCTACACTTCATTATTCAATTATGGATTCACTAATTAAGGCTAACCTAAACAGGTTCAAACTTTGGATTTCTTTATCTCAGATGAAGCGGTCTTCAGTACGCTCTTATTTTGAAATAAAGGCAACAAGCATAAATTATGATTTGTGCAGTCAATCAGCTAATTTTTTTTTCTAATAATAGTATTTTTATTTTATTTATTATGTTTTTTTACATTCCATTTGTTTTTCGTGTTAATACCCACTGTATATATCATTTACCTACCTGTTTAATATGTAAAATCATATTATTGTAAATATATTCCATCACCCGTCCAAGGGAAAGGAGTCAGTAGTCTGTGAATAAACCTGAAATCGGTTTTAAAATCCTCCTCATTTTAATCTGTACTCATATGAAATACCTGACCCATCATAAATCAGATTCTGTGTTTGGGTGGTCCACACTCGCTGTTGACCTTTTAGTGAAGATGACCTCAGTGAACCTGCACAGCTTCTCAAAAACATTCAAGCAAGAATAGGGATGGAATGATTTTGGCGATAATCAATGTAATCACGGGGGATTTCTGCATAATCCTGAATACCTTCATGAGTGGGTTGAAATCTGTCTGACTCACTATTGTGGTGAAGAAGTAAAAAAAAAACAGACCTTGATTTAAAATAAAAAAAAACTGCGACTTTTCATGAGTTTATGCAAAGGAGACCCACGGATTAATAATAAACTTATACATGGTGGTTTTTACAGTAAACTAACGTGTGTTGTAGAAATATGTACCATAGTGCATCAAGAATTATAACACGAACTTACGCACCTCATTGGACTTCACAAAATATGCAAATGATTTGCCTCATTTCAGAGAGTAAAAATCTCATATCAAACAAGTCCAAAGGACTACTTCATCTTAAAAGTGACTTTTGGCACCTTTTAACTGAACCCAATAACTTCAGACCACTCAAAGTCACATGGGGGACACTCGGTAGGTCCACGCGCTCATTTACCTTTTTGAAGTTTCTGGGCAGCGTCCCTCCAGAGTAAGCCAAAGTTTTGTGGTTGTAAACCTCCGAGGAGTTTGTCGGAAGGACAACAGTCCCGCAACTGTCTGACTTTGACGAGGGAAAATAAATGTCGCTGTCTTGAGATGCGGTTCCGCTCTCTGGCTCGCTGGAGTTCACCTTCTTCAGCCTCCTGAACGTCATGTTGAGCTCATATAACAAAGTTAAAAAATATATATAATAATAATATTTATGAAAATATCTTGTCCTCAGCTAAAGAAAAGATTAAAAAAAGAAGAGCCCACCCACCCACCAGCCTTGAAAGATGCCGACAGAGTTGTGGGCTTCAACGTGGAGCCAACAAACTACACTTTGACTGGAGAGAGTTTCCCGTGAAGAGGCTGGGGGCGGGGGCTTTTGTTGTGAAGGACGCGAGCGAGTGCCAAACAGGGATGTCGACGCGCATCCGTCTCTGCCGCCTTCATGTGCGCCTCGGAGGATTCGGTTTTCCATTTCGGGAAGTGTGTTTTGGTTTTTCGGGGGGGTCGCAGGCGGCTGTAAAATCAGGCGGAAAGTAGTGTTTTTATTCAAGAAATTGGGGGGGGGGGGGGTAAAAATAAAGAAGGAATAGAGTGCGTGAAGTTTTAGTTGGGGCAGAGATATCATCAATTTAGTTATTCTTAATTTGGGTAATTGATCAGTCGTTTTAATCTTTACTTTTTCAAGCACACATGCCAAATGTACTGGTTTCATCTTCTTACATTTTGGAAATTTCTAGGATTTAATGATAAAAGTGACTTCACTCAACTGGAAGATATTCATGGGAGTTTATGAACCCAAAAGGGAAATTTGAAAATAAATGGACACACACTGAGACTTAAGTAGGAGACATGTGTGAAATAGTGAACTGAAATTGTGAAACTACAAATATGCTTTTTTTTTATTTGCAAGTAAAGGATTGCTTTACGTAGTTCATATTTATAAATGTCTTGAGGGGGCCCTTAATGCTGTAGCATATTTGCACCAGCAAAGAATAACACTGTAAAGCTCATATGAAACAGTCATCTTTAATTGAGTTTCTTGTGTTTCATGCTGTGTGTGTGTGTGTGTGTGTGTATCAATCTGACCAGCAGCAGCTTCTTTGCAAAGTTTCCAAACATACAGCATGGCAGTATTCATTTGTCCAAAGGAATATGAAGGCAGCATTTGTTTCTGGCAGACAAACCTCTCATTAAAAGTTAAGGGTAATATTACTCAGACAAAACAATATTTATTCCCAGTAAAATTCTTGCCTTGTGAACAAAGAGATTAAGTAGTACAACGTGGAGTTAAGGACTTAAAGAGGCAAAGAAAACTATTATTTTGAGTCAGTGGAGCAGATCATGTTGCTGCCATCGGACGCCTCCTTGTGGCAGGAGCAACAAACTACCACATAAATAATGAGCTCTAACGAACACTGGTCCAGATGATTTATTAAAATCTCTACAGTGTGTTATTTCAGGCAAGTCACATATACATCTTCTAGATATATTGAAATGATTCGACTAGGGTTAAGCATTTAAATAAGATAAATTGGAAGTGAACAAATCTTCGCTTCCTTACGCACATGCACACACAGTTAAGTGAATCAATTCAATGGAGCAACATGCGTCCCTCTTTTGGTAATCATTCTCACATTAAAGTTCCTAAAATAACTTTCAAGAATCTTCTTTTTTCTAACAAATTAAATAACTACAGTCACATTCTGAAATGTAATCTCATCTAACCTTCACTTTTGATTTCGATCCAACACAAATACTTATCTGTCTCTTGCAGCATCTTTACAGCCCCAACAAAAACACAACATGGATTATGCACATCTGCCTATCTAAAGTCTTCTACTAAAGCCATTATAACGAACAGATTATAAAGGCACATGAAGCTAAATATTGTTTAATTACCGTGAAATTCACTCTAATTGTTACTTTGAGTTTGTAAAGAGCCGCGTTTCCACTAACTGAAGCACTGAGAACGAAGCAGCGAGAGAGTCGGGTTTTGGTAAAAACACAGAGTACCTTTGGGGAAAATGATTTTGCCACAACGCAAACAATTTCTTATCCTCCACTTGCAGTCACACAAAGCCATGCGTCTGTTATATGTTACAGAGATGCAGTTATCTTAACTTTCACAGTTACGGTGCGATTATTCTACAATAGGAACATTCAAACTATTTTTTGTGTGTGTCATTCCTCTATTTACAGAAAAACGAGTTTGCGCGGCAGCTTCTGAGCAGTTTACTTGTAGTTGAAAAAACCAGCTGATTTGCCCTGAGGCGCCATCAACATACTGGCTTGATTCTTGTGTGTGATGTGAATCTGAAAAGGAAATAAAGAAAGCAGAATGTCAAGTAAATGATGACATAATCAAATCAAAAACATTTCTACTAATGTCATTGCTAAAAGGGAAAGTTGCTTTAATGTTCAATTTATGTAACTTAAGAGGAGACGTGTCCGTGCGTTCTGTACCGTGCAGGGAGGCTGCATCCACGGCTCTCCGTCTATCTGCATCGGTAAGGCTTTCTTCACCCTGAGGGTGAAGAAGAGAGGCGGCAGGGAACAAAATCAAGGACCCTAATGTGTAATTAAAATACCAGAAGAAAAGGGCTGCATATGTAATTATTGTTATGTAAAGAACCGTAGGATTGTCCTAAGCCGGTCATCAAAGTCAACCACAAAGCCATTGTCGAGACTTTAAGGCTCAAAGCCGGACAAGTCTGAGCACGTTTCTCACCTGATGGTGATCTGCGACGTCTTGGCGAGCCTCACCGCGCTCTTGAGCCCCGTGTATATCTGTCCCATCTCCATGGCTCCCTCGAGGCCGACGACTTCTAGTCGACGGTCACTGAGATCTGGCAAGAACAAAGACATATTGAACATTCAATCGCTGAGTTGGAGAAATAATAACACATTATTTATTCATCATTATTAATATTCTGGATACAGTGGAGCATTTAGCATTTAATTTTGCAGGTAACGAGACAGATATGTCCCTCAGAAGCTTTTAGAAAACAGAAATACGACCCCCCCCCCAAAAAAAAAAGAGTCAATATCACACAAGTGGAGACAGACACATTCTAAATTGATGCTAATGCTCAGTGCACGCTGGGTGTGTAACTGTCAGCTAACAAGTTCCCATACAAGCTTGTTGTGTTTACAGCTTGTTGCTGTGACCTCAGAAATAAATCAGTTAATGCAGTTTTAAATACTAGCATGGAAGCACGTCTTTAATCACGTCAGAGCCCGTGTCATTTACTGCACTTATTGATCTGTGCAAAAGACTTTCTTAAAGACACATTAATCGTTCTGACCACTTGGGAGCAACAGATCAAGCAGAAAACGTTACTCTATTATTCACTCCCTCTTTAGCTCGGTTTGGTGCAGAACCCCAGATAATTAAGGTTAAATCCAATATGCCCCCTGGTCTAACTAGCCAAAGACCAAATACCTTGGGAGGTTACTTTCAAGACTTCGGGGTCGACGATCACATCCGGCTCTTTCTGACTCGTCATTCCCTTCGCTTCACATTTTTTGGTCTCACCCCACAGGTTGGAGCCGCCGTGCATGCTGGGAATGTTTAGGACAGCAATCCCTTCTAGAGACAGGCTACTGAGGTCCAGTGGAGTACCACAGCACTGCAGGAGAAACAGCAGCAGGTCAGGGACATCACGTCAGTGCTCGGTGTGCTTGTGGCTTTGTCTCTCGCTGCAGAGGAGTTGACACAGCTGCTGCAGCGCGCTCACCTCGATTGTTAGACTTTCGCTAAGTTTCTTGCAGGAAGCGGAGATGGTTTCTGAAGTCGCAAATTCGAAATACCACAGCTTGTTCTTCATTCTGCGTGTTTTAAAACAACAAAAAAAGTGCTATCTACTTTGCATGGAACATTTTCTCCTGTTATCACAAAGATCTTCAGGAGTCAAGTTGCAACGCTTGCTGCAACAACTATTTGCTGTCGCACCTGTTTTTAAGATATCCTTTTTTTTTTCCACCGAAGACGGAAAAAATTCAATTAAACTGACCTGACGTTCCTCAGGTCTACTTTGTTTTGTTGAAATATTCACGGTGTGATTTTAAAACGGTGAGAAATATATTCACTAATATTTTAGGTAACCATATCTTATGCATATTCATTTCATGTGGTCTGTAATATTTTATTCGGGTGGAGAAAAAACACAACTTTAGAACTAAAACATTAAATTTCTGGGGGATGTTTCTCCCTCATCGTGTGAAACCGGTGGGCAATCGAGGCATCCTGTAACCACAACAAAGCACAGCAATGATCCAAGCGCCAAACTGAAAAATAAACGCTTCCTGGCGTGTGACTGAATTCTGTTAAACTCACCACTCCAATAGAGAAGTAATTGTTGATGATTTCATACGGCACTGGGTCGCCCTTCTCCTGATTCTCATCCGGGATGACCTGCACCGTCCAGCGGTCCATCAGCACCTGAGAGCTCCCCTCAATATCTTTGAGAATACGACTCAGATCCTCACCATCGTATCCTGCAAAGAGAAAACACACAGAAAGACCAACGTGACACAAATATTTGGAGAACTCTCCTTTCGGTGGATCACGCACACACACACACACACACACACACACACACACACACACACACACACACACACACACACACACACACACACACACACACACACACACACACACACACACACACACACACACACACACACACACACACACACACACACACACACACACACACACACACACGCACCATATGTGCAGCAAGCTGTTTCAATATTTCAGGACAAGAAAACACTCAAACTCTTGTCTTCTCACCTCCGCCCCATCGCAGGCATCGCGCAAGGTCATTTCCTGTGCCCAGAGGAAGCACCGCGACAGGTGGTCGTACCAGCAAATTGGCTTTGTCTGATAAAATAACAAACAGGAAGTAGTGGTTTAATTGGAATCTGGGTGTGCGGCAGCCCGTTTATAGAGATCGCTCTTGTGGCGATCGATCGGTCTCACCGATCGCGTCCAGGATCCAGCCGACTGTGCCGTCCCCCCCGCACACCAAGATCCTGTAGTCCTGCAGGTTTCTGAAGAAGCTGAGTCTGAAAGAGGGACGGTCCAATCAAATTTATAATGTCGCTCAATTGATTCTAGAATTTTCATGCTTTATTTAATGCTACTAATAATCGGTTGGACTATCTGCTCACCCTGGTGCAGGTCCGCCATTGCTAAGGTTGTGTACCTGCCGTGGATTCAGTAAATACTGAAATTTATGCAGGACTCTGAAATACAACACACACACACACACACGGCTCAACAATATGAAGGTATTACACAGCCATTTTTTCACAAATATATCCTTTTTAAACTTACCTTTCTCCCTGCTTCCCACCACTTTTAAGGTTGACAAACACTAGAAGAGGATGGGTGTTTGGCACAGGGCTGATCTGTAGAATGATACACAAATAGTGTAGTTTGATTAACTAATTTGCTGCACAAACAGACAGATCAAATGGAACACTGTCATTGCGAATATTACGCATTGAATAGGCTTTGTTGGGGATAACAATAGTACCTGAAGCACTTGTCCATCAGGAGTAGTATTGAGCTCGCTGTCATCTGCTGACCCTGAGGTGCCATTTTTCACATTGTTTGGTCTTTCCTTTAGGGACAAAAACGAAAGGAAAAAAGGAAAGGAAGGTGATGAAATGTTATAGATTTTGCTGGCTTTCAAGTTCAAAAAGAAAAATCTCTCTAGACTTTACCTTGCCACACAGGTCGGAGAGACTTATAAACAACAAACAGCCCTGAGCTGATGTTATGCGTTGGTGTGACAGGCAGTGTTTGTATTGCATGTGTGCCTGAGGATGATTCTGTACCTTTATAACAGGATATATTGCCCATGGAGGCAGAATATGGTCTCTGAGGGGCCCACAGGTGCACTCCGTTGGCTCCTGGTCAGCACATTCATCATGACGCTGTAAAACAAAAACAGCGACACGTGAAATAAACTGCCAGCATAGCGGGGATGACAACTGACAGGATCCAAATTTATCTTTAAAAGATTTTGCTTCAATGGCTTCTCACTGTGTAAAGACAAAGTCAATTTAGTGGAGGAACGGGAGGAAACAAGCCTTTACAGAGTGAATGTGGCTGCCTAGGAACACTAATGCATAATTCATCCTCATTGCTAAACATCAGTCCCACGCCAGCACACATTAGTCCTCACCATCGTGTGGCACCACACACAGTGTTTGCCCGTTAAGCCTTGAAGGCTCTTGATCTTCTTCTGGCATTTTTCACACTTCCTGGAGTCACAATTCCCGCTCACCCAGTCGTGTGTTGGAACCTGAAATGTAAGATGAATGTTGTGGTGTGCACTCAGATACAAGATAACATCTAATACAGACAGAGTGTCACTGTAAATGTTGTCATGAACACACAGGCATACCCCTGTTTCTTTCTTTGACTTCACATACGTCCTGGTACAGGGGGCAGGGTTCCTGTTAGCACAGCGTCCATGGACTGTGTATTTGCAGCCTGCACATCACAACACATAACTCAGCTCTATTACATTAATATTACGGCCCATTAATCAAGAACATGTCACTGCGATTCTCAACGTTTGGCATTCATTAGCTAGAGGTCGCCCTCTTTTGGGGAGTTCTGGTACTCACAGGTGCAGCAGAGTCCTTGTTTCCTCAGACCTAGCAGCATGCTCTGGCACACATTGCAGTAAACGGGCCTATTGAAATGTTTCATCTTCCAAAGGTGCTGCCCGTCCTTTTGAGTCATCTGATAGTTGAAGGAGATAATGCAAACAGAAAAAAATGACCATGACGGAGGGGAAAATTCAAGTAGAAAAATAAATGTAGCACAACAAGCTTGTATATTTTTCCTTTGTTATAATGTGGCTAAAAATACACAAAAACCCTTTCAATCATAAAAACATTGTGGCAAAGCCTTGCATTTCACAGTTATTTTCCACACCTACACTTGAATAACCGTGCCTTAATGAGATGGCTGATTATGCAGTATGTAGAGGCTCTATATATAATGACATACAGGGTGACACCATATTCAAATCAACACTCAATATAATCTCGAATTCTCATCACAAGATTAGAAGGTTGCTTTCAATCCGGGCGGCCGGCGCTTTTATCTGGATTGCACCGTGATTTTTTTTCCCCCTGACATGATGAATCATCCTATCACTTACTCCGTGACACATAGCCAGCAGAACTGAGAAAAAGCACGCAGCCACTGTGAGGGGGCTGAATCCATGCACCCCAGGCTTCAAATGTCCATTGGTAGCTAGAAATAGCCTGAGGGGAAGTCCCTGGCATTGTTGTAGAGGCCAAACCCAGCGGCAGAGTCCAGTCTGTGGTTTTAGACGGCCACAGTGAGCGGGCAGATAAGCAGGGTAGGGTAAGTGGCTGTTACTAGCAACACAGTAAACAAGGCTCATAAACCACAACAGACCTGTCCTAGATGTTACATACACAGAAAATTATACATTTCTTTAGTCAAATGTAGATTCTGGAGATTGCATGTTTTTTTTTTGCAAGCCCTTTGTCAAATGTGGAAAGAGACTCTGCAGAGTAAATGGAAAACACTTAAGCACTCTAATGCTGCAGCGCTTGCATGAGATGACATTACCACACCCTGCAACACTGAGTCAGCAAAAAGGCGCCTATCGTTTATGTGTCTATAAGGAAGGAGGAGCAGGACAGAGGAGAGGCAGGCGAAGCAGTAAAAGAGGGTTTTATGACCTGCTGTAAAAGGAAATGTATATCTGAGAAACGTATTTAAGTCTAACACGACAGAGAGGAAGATGCTGCTTCTAAAGTACCTTAAGACCCAATAACACCAGCAAGGGAACGTTGTTCATGCCTCCCTCCACCCACTCCTCCAGAGACACTGTACCGCTGCTGTCGGCATCAATTGCTGTCATCATGTCCTTCAGAACCTGATGAAATGACATTTGATTGTTATGATGCAATCAGCACACAGACCTCTATTACTTAGAAGAATCATATGGTCTCTAACTAGTCATGCGTGGGAGTTTGTGGATTTTCCATAGGTGCATATACCGCCATATACCGGAGGCAATGATGTAAATGGACTATTATAAATATAACAAATGTGTCTCACTGTACATACATTAACTATGTTATCAGAGTAGTGCGTTGTGACACTTACTGGCCGCAACTCTGACACATCCCATCCAAGGTATTCTGCAGCGTGCATCATCTGAGCAATAATCCGATCCACTTCCTGTTAGAAAAGCAACCGAAGACTTGTTTTAGCATTGTGACAGGTCTGATGCAGTCCTTCCACAACTAAGACAGAACCTTTAATGTGATCTGGAAAACAACTTACAGAGCTGTCGAGGACTCCGTTGCCATCTCTGTCATAGAGCTTGAAGGCAACTACAGATGGGAATGAGGGGAAGTTAAAGTGGAAGTTCTGCGTCTGAGTCATCTTGGGCACAAAACAACCAAAGGACTCACACTCCAGCTTGTCCCTGGGCTGTCCATCCTCCAGCAGAGAGAAGTAACATGAAACATCCTTCAGAAAGACCTCCTCTACAGGAGAGACAGAGAAGGATGTCGG
Source organism: Pungitius pungitius (assembly GCF_949316345.1). Lineage (NCBI taxonomy): Eukaryota > Metazoa > Chordata > Actinopteri > Perciformes > Gasterosteidae > Pungitius > Pungitius pungitius. Next base: position 32,453,211 of record NC_084900.1, read on the forward strand.
TCAACCACACCGGCTCAAACAGCACCTCGTAGGCTTTTGGGGAGATGGGAAGCAATGGCAAAAAGGCCAGGGCATGAAGTGTTATGGGCATGTTCAGAAGTAGCATGGAGGCAGGGAGTTGTGTTAATACACGGTGCATAATCTCACTGGCACTGTCTTCCTGGGTGGGTTCAGAGTTTTGGAAGGAGCAGAAGAGTCGCTGGCAAAGATCCACAGGGAAGTCCTCTACTTCTAAATAAGTCTTGAGGAACAGACGGAAGCCTTCTTCATTGATGCACTGTGAAAAAGGGAGACAGTTTTTTTTACCGTGCTTTTTAAATGAAATGTTGCAACCGTCTGTGTACATGGGTGTGCCAACTTCTGCATTTTTCAAATTCACCTCTATTCAAAATAAAGGGAAGATGACATTGACAATGTGTTTTCTCTAGTTTTGAGCTTGCGATTCATATACCCAAATTGCAGTGGGGGGTTGAAAGGCATTCAAAAGTTGCAGTGTTTTCATGTGAAAAAGGCCAAAAAGAAGCCCTTGAATCATGATTTTGTCCATCTGTTTGGCTTGGTATCGGCCTTCCTTGCATCATAATATGCTGCAGTGCTAATAAGCAATTGTCCATGGACAACGGTGAAGCACAAACTCAATTCTTGTTGTCATGTTCAGATTTCCCTGGTTGAGACCCCTGCCAAGCTGCCCCAGTAATAAACCACAGTGCTGCCAAATAACAAAAACAACAAATGAAACAAAGACCATGGCTCCTGCATCATAGTTTAACACACACACCAACATCTACGAATAGAGTTGTTATTCAGTGTGTTTTGACGGCTAGGAACTAGAACGTTATGGCAGTAGTTATGCTTTCAGTCATAAATTTAAAAAAAAACATTTCCTTCCAATTATCTAATTACCCTGGCTGCTGATAAATCATCCATCTGAAATTACAGCAGTTGCTTCCTGCACAAATTAGTTGGCACTGTCACGCACTGACACCACAGCACAGGAAAGATCTTTTTCAATCCCATTTGAGCTTACACTGCACGGAGCGGCCAGCGCGCTGCTGGGCACAGCCCAGTGCTGCGTGGGCAAAACCAAGAAGTTAATTCACATTGGCGCCACTGCTCGAATGCCCTAAAGATACTTCCCTTGGACAGCATAGTTAACGTGATCGATTGGTCTGGTTCTTATTAATTAGCGCAGCCTAATCATTAACTGTTCAATATACATCAATCAAATGCTCATTCCTTATTAAGCAGGCGCCACTGAAACATAAAATTCGGCTCAGCCATTTCTGGGAGTGAGCTTTGGACCCGCGGGTGAATAGCAGGACACACCCTCCCGTCCCCTCACCTCTCCATGTCTGTGCCGCGCCAGACGGCCATCTGCATCAAATTCCCTCAGCACGTCCTTAACCTTCAAGCGGCAGTCTGGAAGCAGAAACACGCAGGTCACACGGCCATACACATGTACTGTACCATACTACATTAAAGAGTAGCTCTCAAAAGCAGATTGCTCACATGTAACTACTGTGTATTCTCTTTTTTAAAGGCATACAGTATGAACACACTAAAAAACAATAAAGATCTGCATCCCTTATTTGGAAAAATAGGAATACTGTGGCAGGCTGCAACCCCTTCTAGATATGAGCGAGTGCATATGAGTGCGTGAGTGGGTAGAAGTGGAAGTGAAGGGGGGCGTTAAGCGCTAAGGAGGGGGGCCCATCCTTCTGCCTGTCTTTACTCACATTCAATGTACTCCTGTAGCTGGATAAAGTCGACAGGGTTCAGTTCTTTTACTTCTGGGTGTGTGGGGGCAGACATGGTGCCTGCTTCTGCACAAACCGCCTGCCTGTGCACAAGCGAGAGAAACAGTGAGACATAGACGGAATGAAAAGAGAAGGTGGGCGCGTAGTAGCCTGCCTCTTTGTAGAACATAAAAGCACGGCTGCGAGCAAAAGATGGCATCTTCCATCTCACGCTCTGTGAAATCCATGAGTGTAGACAGGGATCATTTCAGCCAACACACAAAGTCTGAGTGGAGCAGAGTCACTGACGGACGATGCTGAACACAAAATGTCTTTTCTTTTTTTGGTGAACACAATGGATAACCTTTTAATGGCTTATTATAGCATTTATTTCCTTGTGGGCTGTGAAATGCTGCTTCTCTGCAGAGAATTAACTGCTGCATGTTCTTTACCGCTTTGTTATCTCTCGCCATCAGTAAAATGTGACTAGCGACTAAAAACTGGGCCAAAAGTTTGGTGGAAATGATGTCAGGTTAACGGCGTTCCCATGATACTTAGACTCTCGGGACTCTCTGCACCTAAATTATCTTTATATGCATTTACTAGCTAATATTTCATTTTTATGAAATACCAGATACAGGGAGAATTTGTTTCAGTTCAGTTCAGCTCGAAGAAGTGCAGTGACATAACCTTAGAGGTAAGAAAAACAAAGGGACCTCCCCTCCAAACAAAAAGGAGAGAATTAAATTTCATACATAGGTGAGAGTGAGAATGTAGTTTGGGATTTTGAAATCAACATACATTTTCAGCATAATGGAGAGAGAAGCCCTAATGGCAGGAAACAATGAGACAAGTGTACATGCATTAATCATTTAAGAAAGAGGAAATACAAGTTAATGGAGGGGAGAAAGGTGCCCTCCTAACATCCTGTGTAATACTGTGGATGTCGATGCCTGCCAGTAAAACACCAACGTACTTTCATGTCAAGGAATTATGCCTGCCAGAAAAGGTGATCTTTCCAGGCAGATCTATCACCATCATCGTCAAGCAATAAACGGTATTTAGGAGCCAACATTTGCGTTCAAGCAAAGCCACGTAATAGTTTGAGATGAAATAACACAATCTCCTCATTCGCAAACAACGCAGTTAAATTAATGACCAATAAAATACATCTTTGCTCCATTTAGTAATAGTAAGTTGTTGTTTTTTTAGATCTGGTATGACCAGTAGTTTGTGATGTAAGCCAATAGATATAATGGCAATTACCAATTCAATTTACTGACTTTTGTAATCCACTTATATAATTTTCAGATTATGGCTTTTTTCCATCACAGTGAATCCCATTAAGTTTTGGCTTAATTGCATTTGAAGGTACTGCGATTGAGACAATAAACTTTTTACAAATCTGCACAAATCAAGAAAGTTTTAATTGCCTGCCTCAATTTTTAAAAATGTATGGAAATCACTGGCAAATGGGGCCTCGAACACAGTAGGAAATGTGAATGCGGAATGAGATACTCTCAAATTCTAAATATGCCGAACCTGAAAAAGCAGCTTTGAGGAGTTGAACTGGCACGTAGCCCACTGTTAATGTGATACCATGTCTGAGATCATTCTAGCATCAACTACCCAAAACAGAAGCTTATAAAAGACGGTGTGGTGGTTTTCAGTCCGTCACGATGAATAGGACCTCGCTATAATAGATTATTCACACCGTTATGCGCAGGTGTTATCACAAATTAAAGTGCACCCGGCGCAGGTATCTGTCTGCTCCTCTGAGTACTTAAAAGGACAAAAAACCTACTGAGAGAAAAAAAGAAATAATCTAAAATTAAAACCCACTCCTTACTTGTGATTGTCTCCATTTGCGGTGTATATAGACTCTGAAAGGTTCACACTGTCCTCCCTTAATTCCCTAAAAGGTCAGCTGCGTTGCCTAGCAGTTCTGTTTATGCAGCCAATCAGGTGCGGCGGGTCTGTATGAGCAGCAAAGTGACACATGAGGGAATCATGAAAATCCATCTGGCACTGATCACCTGATCACTCTTTCTTCTAAAAATATGATTCTAAACTCAGTCTTCAAATGCCGTCAAAAACAACAAGTAAAAAATAGAAAAGACACCTCATATATTTTATAAAAATCAGAAGAGGTGTTTGTCCGTTCCCATTTTCATGCTTTCCAGAGGGGCCTGATGTCATGAGCGGCGTCACACCCACGTTGTCTCCTTACCAACAGAGTATCATCATCATCATCATCGTCTGGTTTGACAAGATATCAAGCCTATCGGAGTAATCGGATTCCTCACTTCCTGATTAGATAACGATTTGCATGCACATTTGCACAGTGGAAATCAGGACCAGTCAGAACACGGAGCACAGGAAGAGGCATTTTCTAACACTTATAGACGAACAGTGTGCTGGAACAAGTATGAATATTTCAGGTGGTTTGAGAAAGGTCTGAGGCTTGTTAAGACGCTATCCAAAAGGTTATACTGTTGAGCGTATTTTGAATTTCAGATGCTTAATGACAGATCGGTTTAAATACTTTATAGAAACATTTAAGAGGTAGAGGCTCTTCAGATGTGAGCAAAAAAAAGCCAAATCATTCAGTGTGATTTTCCTGTGAAAAAGAAAGAGGTATAATTCTGTTCAAACAAAATGTAATTCCATCAAATCAGTAAAGAGTTACTTGTGCTGGACAACAATACACAGCAGAGCTGAGCTCTCCTGCCTTAATCTTGGGCCACTAGTGGTTCTGCAAATAGAAGGAAAGAACATTTTACATTTAAAAAAAAGGGTTCTTCAAGTAGCAACGCCTCTCTCACATAAACCTCTGGAAAACCATCTGTTTAGAATCACACACTCGCCTTGACTTCTGACCAATCCAAATAAAAAATGAAAAATACCAAAAAGGAACTGCTACACAAAACAATTACAGTGAAATAATTGCAGACTCACAGTGGACAGTTTAGGTGGCATTTCCCTTCAAATATGGGTGCGATTAATTGTGGTCTCTTATCGTCTAAAACTGTCAACAATCATACGTCACTCTTTTCACAGGAATCCTCTCCCGGTAGACCTGGGGCACGACCTTTTTTCCACGGCGGCTAATGTTTGTGCAAGCTGTTATGACGCGCGCGCCTTGTGTCATGGAAATCAACAACACTTGCAGGGTGCGAGCCGTCGACTGCCTTTCTGTGGTTGGAAAACACTGCGTAGGTTCTTCGAACAGAGAGCCAAGTCTATGTCTTACTCCGGGCCTGTGTGTTCCCTTTCTGAAACTACATGTATCTTCCCCGAAGTGTGAATAGATTACATCAGGTTAACAGAAGGGGGGAGGGGGACATGCTCAGTTGCTATGGAAAGTGTTTCCCTCCATCAGCTGCTCTCTGTCACAGCAGAGCCACGAGTGACTAAGAGGTAGAACGAGGCAGAGAGAGCGAGGACGCCGACACGGGGAAGGGGAAGGGGAAGGGGGGGGGGGGGGGGGGGTGGGGGCAGTCCGTATAGCTGTGAGTCTCCCCCCTAAAACCCTCCTATTCGCCGCAGATTCAACTCCACCCACGCCATGAACCGCGTGTGGCCTTCAAAACCAGAGGCCACGCTTTAACTTGCATTCTACACGCAGACGCCACCGTGACTCATTGCACGAACACACGCTCTCACTGCTGTAAACGGTCCGTTTGCTCACGGGGTCACCAAGGCAGGAGTTCCACACCAGCAGTAATATTTCGCTTGCTTCTTGGAACCATCATAGCAAGAAGCCACTTCTACGCGTGTATGCATCTCTAGAGCTGCAACCAGTAACCACGACTTCCCCTGGTTGTTTTCTATCGTTCTGTTATTTAATTATATTAATGAATTATATTATATTGTGTACTGGACAGTGTGTTGATGAGCAGAAAGAGGTTTGAATATACCTTTGCTTCATTAAGTGTCCTGGATAAAATTGTTCCTGCTGTAAAAATGCAAAATCGAGGGTTGAAAGTGATGCTTAATCAGAGCTAAACAGGGTTTCCCTTGTCTACTGCTATTGTATGGACGCGTTTGAATAATCGTCTGGTATGCAAACTACACAAGGCTAAAGTTAGTAGAGACTCTGGGGAACTTATACCCTGGAGCACAATCAACTTGGGTTGCAATTCTGACCAAAACACTGAAAGGGAAAATAACAAAAGACTTTCACCACCGAATGAATCACACATTCTTGGGAAAATGTGGGCGAGGCTCTGCTCACTGTCGGGCTTCAGAGCAGGGGACTGCCCATCACTCGGAGTTCAGTCTTGAATGTGAATTATATAATCCTTTTTTTTTTTGTGGCAGAACACCACACTGTGCTCAGAGAAAATAAACCTCTAACCTGCCCAGACTTGAGAGAGTGCATGCTGTCAGACACGAGCCACGTAACCTATCCACAACTGAAAAATAAAACATAAAATGACACTTTTTCCAATGATTTGATCTGAAAGTAATGGCTCATGGGCGCCAAAGTGATTAAAATCATGGTCATGATTGAACACATGACTGGCGGCATACTCGAGGGAATCATATACTCAAGGAATTTAGAGAAGGAAAATAGTTTTCAAACAGAATGTATAGCAACGGCTGAAATTTACAAGCCTAAGCACAGATTGCATAATGGGCAAAGTGTAGGTGCATTTACACCCTGTAATGTAAACATTAACAATAGGAGAACCGCCCTGATTGCAGTATTGACCGTCTGTGCCTGAAAAATGCAGATGAAAACAGATGAATTCCACAGAGACTCCACAGCTTTCAACGAATTTGATTGCAATAAAGACACAGCTCAAGCAGGAAAGTTTCACCTGGAAATTAAGTAGTTGAATGTGAGATTTTAGTCAAAAGGAGAAAAAAAAAGATAATCCTGCCAATTCACTTTACCAATTTGCAGAAAAGTGACACAAACACAAGGGGAACCTTCTGAGGTGTTTTATGTCAATATCATCAGGGAGGCATTCTGCAACCTCATCCCAGATGGGTGATAAATCCAACCAGGAATGGGAATTTGCTCAATGCAAACGTGATAAATAACGCTGCAGCATGTGTGGTTGAATAAAAACCTACAGTGGAAGTTCCTTACACAGAAGTATCTTAAGACATGATCACTCCACCTGCTTCAGATCTCTGATCTCTGATCTATATTCTCTAAACGGTAGCGTGGCAATAACACTCATGACACGCTGGAAAGGGAACTAAAACCCACGAGGTTTTGCTGTTTTTTTATTTAAGAGCAAATGAGCGTGCATTAATATCTGTGCGCTCTTGTCGGTCGTTCGGCTGAGTGAATTACTCCGCAATTGACACACGATTGACTATTCGCTGACATGCACGAAGCGGAAAGACTAAAGGCTACTAAATGCGCAAAATTGTTGCAAAACTGCTGCAGAAATAAATACAAAAGCAGGCTAAAATGCCTCGCTGTATTAGACTGCGGTGCAGTATCGTTCGGGGTTTACACAGAAACTTCAATCAGCCCGTCGAGTCCGGACCTCTTTACTGTCTGTATTTGATAGTCGTTTACCTTTTGTTTTATATTGTCGCGACTCGGTCGTTTCGTCTCAACGAAGAGGTCGTCGTCGTCCGGTCAACAACAACAAAAATGAGAAAAAACAAACCTCCTGCTTTCTCGAAGCGGGTCGTTAACTTGGAACGGCGACAGAGACGCAGCGGCAGCGAGGAGTGGAAGCAGTGAAGTCACGCACAGAGCGGAGCAGATCCCTCCCGCCGGAGAGCACCGCCTCGGCCGCGGGGCGCGCTGCGTGCGGGCCGAGACACATCCCGCCCAAAGTTGAGAGAGTAACCCTCGCTAAAAATTAATCAGATCAAAAACTGCCACATGAAAACTCGTCCGAACACCGGATGGCCAACACAAGCGATTCACTGAGAAGTTTGCGTGTTTTAAATTCTATTATTGATTAATGAATTAGTGCAAATAACGTCACGTGTGTTGCGACGCCTCACGTGCGATGATTTGGTGATAACACTCTAGTACTAGAGTGTGACACGTTAGCTCCGAGTGTAAAAACTCACACAAACGCATTACAATGAATATTAATGAGAAAAACAAATTGCACAAACTTCAAGACATAAAACCGTAAAAGATTGGCCACTGTAACTAAAAAAGTTAAAATAAATGCTAGCTAACTAAACCTAACATTAGTACAGTTTAATGTTTTAATGAAGGCTTAACGTTAGCCTAGCCATAGCTAACGTTAGCTAAGCTAACATCTGTCAGTTACTTGTACAGATTTGCGAAACCATATGAAGACTTTTAATAGATTAAAACACCCAAGAACATTATTCCCAACAAGCATTGCCGACGCCGCCCTTTACACCTGTAATGCCCACCACAAACATATTGTATTATTTAATATTCTATCCATGTATTTTATCTTCTGCAATATATTATTTCTTAGCTTACCTAATAAATACTTCCTCAACCAGGCATCCGAGCCTTAAGAATTTGTACAGCACATTTTGTGGAAATGTTTTAAGTTCATCAAAACTAATTCTTGAACCCATTACACATACTTCGAATGTGACTGCTGTATGCCTTAAAGCAACCAGCCACATCACAAGCTAATGTCTGTAGACAACAGAGTAAAGCACCAGATTTCACATTCCAGTGACCACAATGGCGAGGGATTAGGCTCCACAATGAGGACGAGGCTGGCACGGGAGGATAACAGACATGGAAAACATGAGGGTTTCTGGGTTAGACAGAGAAAAGGAGTGACACAGGTCAGAGCAGATAGACCTTGGTCCCAGTTTAAAAAAAAAAAAAAGATCCTCTTGAATTATCTTGACCTGGATCAACATCATTTAACATCTCCTCCTCATAGCCTAGATTTTGGGAAAGCCAGAAATGTTTACTCTAATGTTTTTGCCTAATCCTTTCAGCCAATGTGCCCTTAAGAAATCTCCCAACCTGAGGTTCTCTGATGACATGGTGTGGTAAAGTGAGGAACTGCATTATCTTCATGATTAGAATGCTAAATATTAAATGTTAATACACTCATTTGGGATGAAGTTTGAAATGTTTTATTACTTTCTTGTCTGTGCAACACAGTACATAACAGACACAAAACAAACAAAAACGGTTAAGAGGAAAAATGATAATGGGTACAATATAAACCGATGTATACTGCACATCTTTCATACTAGATGGTTTTGTCTTACTACAGCAATAATTGATTAATGGTGAAACATTTTACCCTTCAAAAGCCATACGAGTGACTTTACAAATATATTTTTACATTCTCCGAGCTATGGTTTGCTGACTGTAAAGAATGAAAAGATCAATTACTATATTTCAACAGTCGGAAACAGATGTAAGAATTACCTAAAATATCTAGTGAACCATTATGATTTGTCAAACAAAACTCATCATACACGGTTAAATCTCAAATGTTAAACTGCTAGTTTAACACTTTAACTGGACCCAACATACAGATTATATTTACAACTGAGGCAACAAAGAAAACACAAAACCCATTTTCTTCCTGCAATGGACTTCAAATGCACCTTAAAAGGCAGATTTCCATACATCAAATGGTAACATTTTCAAGCATGTTTGTGTAAAAGGCAACATAATAAATAAAACAAATGGCACAGAAGGTTTAGACAATCAAAACTCAGAAGCACAATGTCTCGTGAAAGATTCACAAGAAACTAAAAACTAAAGCAAGCACACAAAAAAAATCTTCAGAGTCAAATTCAACAAACTGACAAAACAGAAGTGAGATTTAAAAAAAAAAAAAAAATCACAATCCAATTACAGTGAGCAGAGTAAGAGAAGGACATTTATAATTCAATATAGTATTTGTATTTACAAGCATTTATACAACTGAGCATTAAACTGGAGTTTAAGCTTATTACTATATTAGGACATGGAGCAGAACAATGAGATCATTCACTGCACCAAAATATAAACCTTGTAAACATCACATCTCACCTTTAATCTCAGATATCAGTCAGATTAAGTTTCTATTAGCCAGGTTCCTAATATATTTGTCCTTACTTTAAGGCATAGGTATCACGCTTAGGATTGAGCCTCTTATAAGATATTCTTTGAAATAAGCCAGATTCAATCAGAAGGTTTTCGCTCCAAACGAGAAACGCTCTACTCGTCTCAGCGAAAGCCCCCCCCCCCACCACACCCACACTCGCCCCACCCCCCCCCCGTGGGAAAGGCTCTTCCCGCTCGTCTCTGGAGCAGGTCAGTACGCTGTCAAGTTATAATATCTCCTCCACTCCGTGTGCAAAGATCATCACCAGGCCCGGCTCCAGGATCATGTCCTCCCCCATATGCTGATTCTCGCAGGCCATCACCACCACGGCCTGCTTGCCAGGGATACGCTTGGCGACGTAGTTCTCGTAGTAGCGCCTGTTCATCTGCCGCGTCTCCAGCGTGGCCAGTCCCTGCGGCCAGTTTCGCTCGTGGGCGTTCTCGATCAGGTCGTTCACGATTGAGAGGGGACAGCCGCTGTCGATGAGGGAGCGCTTGATGACGGCTTGAAGCACGGCGTCGGGGGTGGAGATCATGCCCCCCCAGCGTGTGACTCTGGCGGGCTGCATGGAGTTCACCCACCTGGAGATTAGGTAGAAGGGAAGATTAGGGACTGGGCGACAACTCTCGGGACAAAGCTAATATTGAAATGCAAGCATTGGATGGGGGGGACATTTTACTTACTCCAAGATCTCGTTGTACTCAATGCTCTCCTCGAGGTTTTGGAGGTTAGGATTAGCACTGCGGATTGCTCTCATGTAGGCTTTTAGCAGCTGAATGTCCCGTTTCTGGAAAGTAAAAGCATCATCTACATTGACTGATATCACAGAATACTCCAAATCAGTTCATAAAAAAGAGCCTATTACTAATATCACCAATCCTAACTCTTTTCATCTTTTTCAGACTCCAATCTAGCCATTGCGATAGATGATGCAAATGCAGAGCATGTTGGGATCCGCTATGCCTGCACATTTTAACACTAGCCTGTTTTTAAACAAAGCAATCATGATAATAGAGAAACGTCCATATATTTATCTCTATTAGTCCTGCTCCCAAATGTGTACGTGTGGCATGTTCAGCTGAGAAAAGAGCGTGGTCTTTAGAGTTCGACAAATATTTGCAAAACAAGTGATGACGTAACACATTTAGAATTTCATTGATTCCCCAGACGGGGACTTTCTAATTAAACGGGGCTTGAAAGTACTTTTTCAACTCGACGATTGCACAGTGAGCATTAAAATGTCAACTGAAAGCACTTTATTTTCCATGTACGCCACACAGACATTTACAGGCCTAATGAATTAACTCTCTTTATTACCATTTTGCTTTGTACAGCACAGCTATCTTCACTTTACAACCACAAACTAATACATGTAGTCAAAGGATTCGTATTCTAGCAATAGCTATTTCAAGACGTGGGATTAAACAGATAGATCTGATAGTTTTCTCACTAATATACGAAAAACATTACAACTAGCCAGAAGCCACCAATTTTGGACTTTACTGCCAAATTACTTACTAGATAAAATCGTAGCCACCACTCCGGAGAAAACTCACCTTCAAGTAATCATGCAAAATAACTATGCTCATAAACATCAAAACCCGTTCCACAACCTACTAGATAGCATATTTAAAAACTTGGCTCAAAAAGTAAGCAACAAAATATTCTTACTTGTTCCCCCAACTGGTGTTTATGCTCCGCAACCGTTTTCTCCAGGTCCGAAATCTTTGTCTGTTGCTGCTGGACGACGCTCCGCAAGTGTTTAATACAGTTATGGTTGGGCACCTCATCTTTGGGCATCTCATGCCTGCAAAAGTCAGGGAGTAAATAGAGTATTTAGAAAAATAAAGAGGGAAAGGTCAACCTTTTTTTTTTTTTTTTAAATCCTACGTGTATTTTACATCACAAACATTTAATGGCAACAAATATTCATCTTTTTTGAGCAATTGCTGTGTTCTGAATAGATTCACCTCGCGCCTGACATGTCTCTGGAACTCCACCCATATCTCCAGAGAGTTAATTGCATTGTTCATTTCCACTCACCCACATCCCTCCTCGCAGTTGACAGGCCTTTTGGGGTTATGTTCACAGTCCTTGAGGTGTGATTGCAGCTGGTCCAGCCGCAGCGTGGCTGTGCAGCCGAAACCTGCGTTGTCACAGCTGATCTGAAGTTTGGACAGCATGTTACGCATGATGCGGGGCACAGGTCGAAGGTGAGCTAGCGTCACTACCGTGCGGTCAACAGGACAGATCTGCTGCTGGGCAAACCACTGCGTTATGCAGGCGTTGCAGAAGGCATGCTCACAGTGTGGAGCCTGGAATGAAAAAGGAGAACACAGAGCCCAAAAAAATTAAGTCTTAGAAATGCGCCGTTGTGAACAAGAGTGGGTCATCTTTTAGACAGGGTCTTGCCTGCACTGGTTCTTCGAGCACTCCACTGCATATAGGGCACAGCAGGTCTTCATCCACCTCCCCTTGGAACCTCGTAATGTCGTACCCCATGGTACATTACTGGGATCCACAACCTCCTGGGAGAAAAATAAAACCCACATCAAGGACATGTGATTTTCAGGCAAGTAAAAATGCTACAGATATGGCATGAATGTAAACAAATACTTTGAACCTACCTCACTCATAAAAGGCCTCAAATGCTTCCATTCAGCTCTCAATGTAAAGATGATACATCATATCTGGCTGATCTAATCTGTCTGATGACACAGACACAACCACTGCCTGCAAAACAAAAACAAAACAATATTCACACGGATTATTTGGTTTTCATTACACTCTATTGGATGGCTTATTGTTTCAGCTGAGCTGCGATTCACATTCTAGATGACGTTATGATTCCAAAAAATGCTGCTTACTTACTTACAGACATAATTCAATTACCGGGATCTAGTGATGCATTCTGATCATATTTAGAGGCAGGGAACAAAACAGGGGGAATCTTGCAATGTAACATGAATATATTAAATGAATTAATCTATAAAAGTATAATCACTCAAATTTAAGCACACAGCCATGTTCGAACACATCCGAGAGCCAACAAGTGATCTCCTCGATCCGTAACGTTAGTGTGTGAAACAGCACCAGCCGAGATGCACCATCCGAGGAGACCACCCTGTTGTCCCAGGTGACTTGTTGTGGCTGACCTAAATTCCGTGAAAGCAGTACACACCGATCCGGAGGCGATGCACAGGTTTCCCTTTTCCCAATCGCACTCAGCATGCTTTGCAAACAAGCTAACACCTCCGAGCTAACGTTAGCTAACGAAACGTAACGTCTATGATGTCATTTCAATGTTATACATTACGCTGAATCGCAGTTCATTGAGGTTTGTAATGAGCTACACTCGTGTCACGCTGTGAAACACCCCCAAAAAATGGAGTTCATGGGTCAGTAGAGCTTGCTCACCATGAATTAAACGAGGCTAGCGGCGGCAAACCAGAATAGCACTGGCAGCCCCACTGTACCGTTGGTTTCCTCTGGATATTAGCCATCCAGCTAACCTCACAGTCCGGAGCAACTACACCGACGAACGGCTCATTACGATCACAACCACTAGAAGAACACGCTGTAACGGAGCGACGTACTCACTTGAACATGTACAAGAACAGATCCTGATCCCGATGTTTGTGTGTTTTCTGACGCCCTACTGTTGCTAGTAGCTCGCTAGACACGTCCTGTGCTACATCCTACAGCTCTGCGTCGTCATGACGCAGGCGGGTGGAAACGTCATGACGTACAGTGGTAGCCTTCGATTGGTCTTTAAAATCAATCAATCAATAAATGCAATCTTGAAAGTGTTAAAACATTTTGTTCAAAGAACCATACCCTAAACACACTTTCTACAGGAGACAGAATTAAAACTAAATTATAACTTAGACTCATCACAGTGTAACTTTATAACGTATATGTGATGACTGAATGCTATGTGGAATTCATTTATGAATGAATTTATTTCGTTAGTGTGCATTTTCCATGTTTGTGAAATGTGTTTCCAACACATTAGGTATGAAATGCCTCTTTCTCTAGAGTATGTACCGTTGCAATTCCCTGTATGAGGCAGAAGGTAAACAGTCAGTACCAGCCAGCATGAAGAGAGTAATTGCACTGCACCCAGAATGTGACGACATGGCAGACAGAAGGAGCAGCACATTGAAAACACGAGTCATCATCAGTCACTACCAGTGTTATTTTAAGTCTTCACAATGCCTGTAGAATTTAATCTAGCCCTCGGCAATGTTGGCACAGTTCACAGTTAACGGACAGCTATGTCTAGATTAGTCTTTTTGACTTTGAAATTGAATTTCTGACACAAAGCATTAAAGGGAAACCCTGAAGATCTTTGTTCAGTTGTGACGTTTTCACATTTAAAATAACATTTGATTCAAAACTTTTCAGACAAATAGAAGCATTTCCCCCCCCTAACTGTACTTAGCCTCATAGCTGGGAGCTACTCCATGAAGATTACCAGAAACGTTAATTCAGGATGAACAACGCTAGAGGAACTACATGATCCAAAACATTGATTCACCCTTAAAAAAAAAAACAACAACTTCAGACTCGGGAATTATTTAGCAATAGCACTTTATTGAACACAAACAACCCTAAGCCACAATACTGAATGACAAGACCAATTGGCTGCAGCAAACATTTTATAAAATAGATTTAGGTTTAATGTCACCCTGGTTTAGGGTGTGGGTGGATATGGGTTGGTAGGGAGACCCTGGTCAGTAAACCTCAAACCTTTCACCTTGTCCTGTACCCCTTGTAGTCAAACCAAATGTAAAAATGTCAGGGCAGTGTGGAGACAGGCGCCTGTGTAGCAGAATTTGGTTCGGCGTGGACAAATGGATTCAAAAAGGCATACGGCTCGAGGGGCTCAAACTCGCCCCCGTACAGAACTACAAATCCACCCCGACTATCTTCTCTGAGACCACCTGTGGTATCATTACAACTGCAGGGCAAATTCGATCGCTGGCCCAGAATGAAGCTGTAAACGTTGAAATGATGCACGATAAAAAAGGGCTAGACAGGGAAGTATACGTACAAGAGGAATCCAAAGAAATACGTGCTGTTGAAACAAAAAACTACAACAACAAAAAAAAAGAAGCCAATGCACAGTTACTTATTCTCAACAAAAAAAAAGAAGGATGAATCCTCTGACCATTCGCCACTGAATGTTAAAGGGGATAGACTATCTTTATAATCTGCATCATAACATTGTCTGGCTTCACATTCCAGTGGTAATTTGTCATATAAATGCTTCTCATAAATATTTATTCAATTAGACATATACACATACAGCACAACCAAGCACACCTTTTTTTTTTTTTTAAATGTTTAACTACCATTGCTTTTGATAAATCTGTATTCCTGTACTGTGAATAGATTTGTTGTACTTTCTTGAAGTCAGAACAGGTAGAGCGGACAAAACAAGGAGGTAGGAGAAATGCTACGGAGTAACAGCAAGTGATGCTGACACGATGATCGTTCACTTAAATAAACGTGAGACTCGGCTTAACTTGCCAACAGTTGCTGTTCCAGTCAGTGTTTTAACAACTGCAACATTAACCAACCCCCCCCCCCCCCCCCCCCCCTTAAACGAACACTTAAAAATCGGAGGGCTCCAGATGAAGACCGGTGTAGCTGTTTGATTTACTCACTGAAGTAATCTCAGAGGCCCTTTTTGCCTCACAAATATTCAAATTGTGTCCTTATGGTTTCAGACTGGTCATATTCTAACTTGGCTAATTTCAACAGAGCAACTTGATTGCTCCTGGTTGTCATCACAGGTGGAGAAGCCACGCGGCTGGTGATGGCATTGACTCCTTTTACACACAGTAGAGTAGTATATTTGCAGATTTGTAAATGAGGTAATCAGCGTTAGGCTAAATAGGGAACCCTGTCATTGACACACACCAGCAAAAAAAAAAAAAAAAACCCCAAAGATTTCCTCAATCAGCGGGATAGGACTAGAAAATCAAATCAACTTTGGAATGTTGGGATGGACGAGCTCAACTCTTAATCTTTTTTTTGTTTGTTTGCGAAGCAGCACTGTAAAAACTATTTGATTGTAACTCATCACATGCCCGGATTCAGAGTCCTTCCGATCACACGGTCTCCTTTGCATTTCCCCCCCCCCCCCCCCCAGATAAAACACTCAAAAACAGGCAACCCTTTCTCTAACCCTCATCTTTCTTTTTAATTGCCATGAAATAAGGCTGCCGCAGCAGCAAATCGGGGTCGGCTTTGAGTCCAGTTGTGAACGGGTAGTTGACAGCTTGCAACGTCTACAGTGAAGTGGACTAAACGTAAGAACATGAAAAGGGACTAAGCCGCTACCAAAATGTCACACAACATGCAGTATTACATCCTTACCTACGGTAGGCTATTTCCTAATAGCACATTCAAAAAAAGGGGGGCTCCTAGTGGGTAAACTCTGTGATATGGCTCTGCTTTAGAGTAACCAAGCTCACGGAAGGAGCGCGTCTGTAAGGTGCTCCATCAAGAGATCGCTGCCTCATTTTCACCTGCACGTGTACTTCGTGTCGTTCAGGTTCAAGAGTCAACGCCGCAAAGTCTTTACAACATTTGTCTTCCTTTTGTCTTAATCCATTATCTCCCCCCCCCCCCTCCCCTCCCCCGCCACCCCCCAAAAAGACACATCCTTTGCTGGTGAAAACAAACGGCACTTTCAAAAAAGGGGAATGTTTTTCTAAAACCACAATCACAGGACCTCCAAGTAACAAATTCTGAAAACACATATGCTGTACAGAAGATATAAATCTCATGAGCTTCTTAACTGTACAAGCTTTAGGCTACACGCTGAAAAGGGAGGGAACACGCAAGAACCCTTAATGCTCAACATTGAAAACAAATATAAGGCATTTCATATTTCCTTTTATCCGCATACATCACTGACAGCAGGTCTAAATATTTTTGAGAAAACATTTCATTCAAAGAGGAAGAGGATGCATATACACATCTACACATGCAAATGAAAATGTCCGCCGGCTCTAAACCAGAAGTCCAAACTACAACAGCATCCATCAGCAAGTCCATCAGCGAAAACAAAAAATACGCACCTACTCAAATCTGTCAGTCAACTTGTGCAGGCAGCTTTTAATAGTCGGATATCACAGTTTTAAGAATGAAATATCAAACACTCAAACACTACCAAATGCCACCTCTCTGAGCACAAACTGAAGGACCAATTGAGATCCTTTATTTGCTACAGATGAGTGACTTTCGGTGTCAACAAAAAGGGCATATTTGAATAATATTCTTTTTTTTTTTTTTTTTTTCAACTGAGGAAGCGATAATAAGCAAAAAGGTTATTGCACTTTTTATCTTTTGTCTATTTCAAAACGAGGTCAGCTTGAGAGAAGAGGATTCATGCCTTAAATGTCGTGGTGAGACCACAATTGTTACGTCACTTCTACAGTATGATCACAGTTATTAACACTGCACACAGCTACTATCGCAAACCCTACTCGTAGTCAGTCTAGAACTACAGAACACAAAACAATCTCTACAGTCCATTTCGCAACACAGTCACAAACTGTTTGCCGTGACTCGATCTCCAAACGCGCCGCCTCACGATTTGGTTCGTACGGTGAACTTTACGAATCGCCGATGACCGCCGAGGGGTTGAGGGTCACAATCTGAACGAGGCTCTGAGATGCCAGACAATGCTCTTTCTACAGTTAATGTCTTTCTGACAATCAAAACTTGTGTTCTTTGCACTCTAGGAGGAGTCCAGTGTTTTTCCTCTTCTTTTCTCCCCCCCCCCCCCCCCCCACCCCTCGCATTTTTGCCTAAATTTGGTGTAAAGGCTCCCCGGCGTCTCGATGTTGGGAGAGCCGACCGAGCCCAGAGGTGCCTTCTTTGGATTTGTGCTTTCGTACAACTGATCCCCCACCCATTCAATCTTAGATGTGCCTGAAATCGCAACATTGATGTGCATTTTATTCTGTGCCCCCCCCCCCCCCCCGAAGGGAGCACTCAGTCGCTGGAAATGCATCTTGATACCCAGGCTAATACAGAAGGGTTTTTATATTTATTCACATTGGGTTGAAAGAATCATGCTCAGAGGGAGAATTAGCCGTGTCATGTACTTTCAGTGGAAAGTTTTTTTTTTTTATCCCATTATAAGGCTTCTGGGAAATACAAATGGAAGACCGTACCTTTCGGTAGTAACGAATAAAAAGGCACCATGCCACCACTGTGCTGGATATTACACAGGTCCTATTGGTGGGGGGATTAATAACCAGCTGTTCAGGCGGGGAGGGCGGTCAAACTAGCATTAGTCAAACAGTCAAATTGGATCGTTTTGACCTTCAGAGGTAATGTTTTATAGCTCCTTTCATTCCCCGCCTTACATTGGACTGAATCCTCTAGCGCCTTGCGCCAGATAATAAGACTCATCTGTTGGTTGTAATGGAGAGAACGTGTTGAAACCGCTTTCCTGTTCTAGGAAAAAAAAAAAAAAAAAGGGCATGTTCGTGAATGTTTAGGTTTGACATGCATATATATATATATATATATATATATATATATATATATATATATATATCGAAAAGGTCTCTCACACACAAACTACAAGAGAGAAATCGACACGACTGGCATGAGAAGAAATCACAGAGGAGAAATGTCAGCGTCGTCTCACACAAAAGATCACTGATGAGGTAAAACTGCAGGTCCAATAAAAAGTACAAGGTGCAGTTGGCTGCCCCGATTGTGAAGGTAGGAAACGTGAGACATCGGCCCACACCGATCCATGGACACGTCTCTGGTTTAGGCTGGTTTAAGCAGAATTACACTACCCACAAAAAGGAGAGACCACGACAATTCAACTCTTTGTTAGCAAAGCTGTACAAGCATTCTTCAATATAATTTACTTTCTATCTAACTATTTTTTTTTTTTTTTTTTTTTTGGAGGTACACCACTTTAACTGCAGGGAAATTTGAGCTCTGGATGACGCAGAAGCCAGTCGATTGTTTAGGAGTGAATTCGGAATTTGTTCCTTCACAGTGGCAAATATGGCAATATCCTAAGCGACAAATCTCTGCACCGTGGCAACCTTTAGCTATGTGCTACCTCGATAGATGCGTGTGCTTTTAGACACCCAAAGATGTCCGTAAGACCAAAATAAGCCATGAATTCTTTGTTTTACAGCAATCCAACAAAGCGGTGTAACTCTACAGATGATGCAACTTATCAGGTACTGCCAGGTATCATTTCCCTTTTAAGGCAAAAGGCTCAACAGTGGATCACAGAGTTGAATTAAAATTTGCCATTTACTTCAAGTAAGAATCGAGACATCCATTGAGGCAAATCAATTCTATACCATATACGCTATGTATTTTTTTTTTTTTTGGACATCATTTTTTTTCTCCTGGTAACCAGCACACACACACACACACACACACACACACACACACACACACACACACACACACACACACACACACACACACACACACACACACACACACACACACACACACACACACACACACACACACACACACACACACACACACACACACACACACACACACACACACACACACACACACACACCCAAGGGATTGCCTTGCCAATACCAAAAGGGACCAGCGGTATTCTTCAAAAATGTCCAATTATACAATAGACTTCAACAACCACCAAAGCGTTAACGGAATATTTGCATTTAAATACTAATATCCCATGCACATAATTCTTAGACTTATATAATTGGTGAAAAGACATGCAGCTCCAAACACAAAACTTTAATAATCCTGCCTACTTCTGAATTAGTTAGTGACCAAGTAATAATGATTTACGTCTAAAGGCAAATAAAGGTTTCTATGGCACTAAATGGGTGTAGCTTAGGTGCATTTTTGTCAAATACAGGCTATTAACGAGTATGTGTGATCATGTCTACGGTCGACCTTTTTCCTCCCCTCTTGTTTTACTAAGGCAATCTCAATGGAATGGATGAACATGAATGTTGAATTCATCTAAACTCTTGTCTTCCGTTTACCTTGTAGGCTACACTCCACACAAATATATATGTATAGAGATATTACACAACAGCAGGCCTATTCGCCTACAATTCGTCAATGCCACAAAAAAAAAAAAAAAAAAACCCTATCTAGACCATCAATGCAGGAAGACCACTCTACATACTGTGTCATTTGTAGAGCATTAGGTTATTACATGCTACCTGTATAGTCATATCTACTCAAGACAAATGAAGAGCAACAGTTTAAAGTCGGGAGAAAGCAAATTATCCTGCTCTAAACTGACCCTACATTCATTTAGTTAGAAAAAAAAAAAATCATGGCTCAGATTTGATGGTCAGACTGTAAACTGCTTGAACATATGCATAAATCCATTGCTGCTTTACTAAGAGGTTCTCTCCTCTCGACACAGTTTGGCAATTAGGCCTTATCAGTGACAAAATATTATAACATCCAACCCGCATTTGAATCTTCCATTGGCATTTATGCTATGATTTACTGACTTTCCTACATGGATGGCAGTGCAATGTTTGTGCTGCACACGATCACACACACACACACACACACACACACTATTGCTACAATTGGACTTTTCATTGCTTTCGCTGTTTCTGACACCAGATATATTGTATATACTCCACTCGCTTAAATTGTTCCTATATATAAAAATTGTGATCTAGCTCCATGCACGATTACTCAAACATCACTGGTACACAGGGAAAAAAAAAGGGAGAAAATAAAAAGCCTGTATAAGAATACTGCAATACGACAAGGGGATTCAGTTACAACTTGTACAGTTGTAGGGGCTCTGTTTACTAGTAAACTCACGAGAGAAAAAACAACAACAACAACAACCCAACGGTCTGAGAGCACCTGGCGATGTGGTGGAGGGTTCAAGGAGCCTGCCTGAGGTGTCTGTGGAGCCACTCGACTGACTTTAAGTGACTGAGGCCAGAGTCTGTGTCGTTAACAGTAGGCTGGGTAAAGAAACCGTGTCACTTCCTTTGGGCCGGTTGCCCAGCCATAAAAACACAAGAATAAAGTCAGCGGGCGATATCCCAAAGTACTCGGGAGACACTTCTTCTTTATAAATAATGCATTATTAGAGTACAATTTTGTTACAGCCTTTGCTTGTCTGTTGTAACCATATCTTCCTGTATTCAGCAGCAACACACATGCATGTAAACATAAGTACATACATTACATCTGCTCTATTTTGCACACTTTGAACCTGAATGTACTAAAGTGCGTTCTTGACTATCTAATTAAGTGCTGTGGGATTACTGTTAAAAAGGAATTACATTATGGAACATCCCATCAAAAGAAAATGTAGACATAACCATCCTGCTGAGATCTGATTGGATTAATAAATTCTGCTTTTTCAGCACAGATCCTGAGATTACAAAACCTTTTGTACCTATCCCGAATGCTCATGACGATAATAATGTCGTTTTCTCATGAAATTCGAGAGAACAAAGGCGGGGGGGGGGGGATCACCTGTTACAGACACTCATTTAAATTCAGTCAGTTATGGAGGTCAATTGAAATGCAAACTATGAAACTATGACACTGAGAAATAACTGTACTGAAATGGACTTTACCATTTTTTGTAAATTATGTCAAATTCAAGCTTTTTTTTGCAGGGGTATTTAATCTACCAGTCTGGGTTCACGTCTCTTATCCAGTCAACTAACGTGTGCAATTGTGCCACTTCTTTTACCAGCGGATATGAAGTTATCGCACCGACGACAACAATCCAACGCCGTGTAATTTAACCACCAGCAGAAGGTCTAAAAAAATATCCAACACAAAATAAGAACAGACAAAATAGCATAGATAGAACATCTAAAAGTCACAAACAGCTCTAGTGGTCCGATACAATCATCTTTAGTACCAGAAATGGGAGGAGACAATAATATGAACACCAAAAAAAGCACATATTTGGATTTCTGCTATTCCTGAAATCTAAACAACAGGTATTGGCCTCAGCAAAGATCCCTCTCCTTTTCCCCTCCTAGCCCCATCTGCCTCCAGCAGGGATATCAACCTCGTGGTCATTGATTATCCCCGGGACATATGAACATACGCCGGGCAATTCCCCCTCCAAAGGAGACTACGAGTGCAACTGTGGTTCAATGCTGTTGCTCTCAAACGGGAAATGGGAAGATAGTCAGTCTCAGGGCTCATCTTATTTTGCCATTATGCAATCCAACTGAAATGATGTGTTACAGAAGGCATGGGTCAAAAAGGCATTTCATGAGACGCCGTAAAGGCAATCCAGTGCATTTGTGTTGACACTGACAGTAAAATGCCCGGCACACACAGAGCCATTCGTTTAGTCTTTAGGTCATTTTCCATGAAATAAGGAACGAAAAACAAAAAATCAAAAACACATTCCAGGGAAATAAAAGCCCTTGTGACAGTGATTGTCTATTCAAAAACGTTAAAAAAAAAAGAAAAGAAAAAAAGGCCAAAAGTAAATATTGCTTGAAAACTGCCCAATAAAAATAGCAGACATTACTCTATAGCTGTTCCAATGGATCGCAGATGACCACCGAGAAGTTGAGATACGAGCCAATTGATGTTTAAGACTAGTTCACCAGCTCCAAGTAATACTTTTAGTGCGAGTTTCTTAAAACCACCAAGCTGACGGCCGCTTCAGCTTAGAAAAAACAAAACAACAACAAAACGTCACGAGTGCCTAAAAACCCAAAGTGATCGCCCCCTTTTCAATAATTAGGCCTTTTGAATATGGAAATCTGTTCCAAAAAAAACAACAAAAAAAATTGCCACTGTTAATTAGATGGGAAATAAATTGAAATGGCTTGTTCATTTATGTGCTCAATATGATACTTTGATGAGGTGTTGTTGGCAGATATTACTAGTAAAGCCTTCATCTAGAACTAAACAAGGCCTCAGTCAGTCACTACCCTACAGTAGTTCTCCAAAGAGAGAACCAGAGGCCAACGGACCCTGGGTGAAGATGAAGCAGCTGCTAAACGAGTTGACGAGGTATATCGAGATCTATTGTCTTTCTCTATACAGTACAGTTCATCTCAAATAAATAATTTATAGCCATAATAGTGTTGATCAACTTTGGTCATAAGTTATATGCTTTCGAAAACATTCTAGCTTAACAAACACTTATTTAGCATCTTTAAAACCCGACGTCAGCGTCAAGAACAAATCGATGTTGCGACGCTGACCCAAACATTGCTCTCCTTTGGAAGGAGACATGCTAATGTGTTCAGCAGCATTACCAAATTAGTTTAAAATGCCAAACAATTGTACGCCGTACACTTAAAGTACACTATGGAATTAACATCTTTGTGACCGTTTTCCTAATTTCGGATTGTACTGTAGTACACGAGCATTGCACGCTTAATCAAACTTTTCTATTTTTCCCTTGTGTGGTTCCTTCATAAAAATTCTAGGCTAACGGAGAATAAAAAATAAAAATAAAATAAAAACAAAAACAAATACTCTTTGATCATCATTTTGGGAAGGCTGTATGTTCCTCTACAAGGTCACCACAACTAAACATGATATGACTTATATATTGAGTGATATGAAGAGAAAGACAGGTGAGGATGCAGAGATGCTTCGATGTCTGTTGTGTAATTATGTCGGCATGGCTTTAAAGGGTTAAATGGTTTAGAGATGGACAGATTTCTAGTGTTTATTTTGGATGCCACACTTCATCTGAGTGACCTTGTAGAACAATCCGCCTCTACATAGCAAGCACTACCGGGAGATGGAGGAATCTAATTGCATATTAGGTTTGACTGCACCTCAAGAGAAGAACAAGCACTCACGCGCACACGGACGGACGGACACACACGCACACAGAGAACAGACATGTGGGTGGGTGCTCTCCTGGTCCTCTGGGCCATGTTAAAGGGAGTCCCCCCCCCCTCCCCCTCCCCTCCCCTGGTGGTGGTGATGATGATGGTAATAGCAGCTGACTGAGGGGGGCCAGGTGACCTCACTCAGACAGACACCCGTCCAGGCCAACCGGCGCGCCGTGGCGGTCTTTGACGTAGCCGTTGTGGAGGCCGTTGCTCGGCAAGGGGGCGCAGGCGGCGGTGATGCCGCAGTGCTTCAGCAAGTTGAGACCCGTGGAGGGGGAGACGGTGGGAGAAGGGCCGGAGCTGGAGGAAGGGTCCCGCTGGGGGAAAGGCTTCATGGTAGAGAGGATCAGAGCCAGGCAGTCGGCCACGTCCTTGTTGGGAGCGCAGGCCAGGGCCGGGGTATGGCCTGATGGACAGACAACACATTCACATCAGACCTGCGACGATTCCTCAACATAATCGGTTTCTCAAAGAATTCTCGATGCAGGTGCTTTGCGTCAAGGCTTTGTTGAGCACCTTTGGCAACAACAAAGCTTTATAAAAAAGGGATGTCAATGTGATGTTTACAGCCCATTTACTGCCCCTAATTGGGCACTAAGGACAAAAAAACCCCTCAATTTATAGTTCGATTTATAGTAGCAGAATCCATATAAAACCCTGTATGACACTTCAAATATCCAAAGTGCAACGTCCTTCAAGGTAACTCTTTTTCTTATCAGCCTGGATGAGCTCTTTTAGCTAACCAAGCGCCGAAAGGCCTCACCTTCCTCATCCACAGCCAGCACAGTGGCTCCTCTGCTCAGGAGTGCCTGCACCACCGTCGCCAGGCCGTTGCGTGCTGCAAGATGGAGGGGCCTGCAAGAGAATGTGGGAAAGAGTATGAGGAACAGCAGGCAGATTGACTACAATTAAAACCTGTTAAGAAGACCCCAAGTCTTTTAAGTCAAAGGGGCGGATGTAAACGATGACAAACGTGGCAGACAGTTTTAAAAGGCTATTGGCTTAAAAGTGTATGTGCACAATTATGTGCAGAAAATCCCAATAAACTCAACAATCTTCATCCCCTTTTCTCGTCGATAGCTTGAAGGTATTGCTAACTTTCTCACATTTGCAGAGCGCTGTTGGTGGCATTTATGAGTGTTGGACTGTGGATTTCCCCCAGAATCAGCAGGGCACACATCTCATGGGCCTGACGGACAAAACCAAAATATAAGTGACACGTCTACATACTACTTGTTGTGTCTCATTGCATTCAGTTGTTAATACTCAGAACACGGAGGAGCTTCTTGTACCTTGCTGCAGGCCAGGTGCAGGGCAGTGTTCTTGTTCTCATCCAGCAGTGTCAGGTCGGCCTTGGCCCGGTGAAGGAGGATGGCTGGGGAAAATCAAGACACAAAGACCATTATTTCAGGCTACAAAAGTGTGACAAGTAACAGTGCCACGTATCGCTACGGGAACGACCAGCACAAGAATAGCGGATCAACGACGTACCCACGGTGCCACTGTGTCCCTTGTCGGCAGCTACCATCAGAGCGGAGCATCCACTGTTGTCCACTGCGTTGATCTCGGTCCCGTGGCGGAGCACCAGCTGAAGTCCCGCCACATCCTCGGCAAATGCAGCGGCGTGCAGCGGGGTCCTACGGGCGCAGACAGAGACAGCCCAAACAATTACTCAATGATCAGTGCTATGGCTCCAGGGGCTGCGGCAGTGCAACACGCGAGGCCTTCACGGCCAATTACTTGATTGTTTTTGAAGGTTTTTCCACTAGAATATTTCCTTTTATAATTCATACGGTCTTATATTCATATTCTGTCTGAAAAGCTTTGCAGAATCATTTTCATTTGAGCTGATGCCACTCAAATACGCCGCACAAGGAAACAAAATGGGACCCATTCAGAATGTTTACGATTAAAACTGTTAAATATCTCACTTATGTCGTTTTTACACACAATTTTACAGCAATCCTGCAGACATTTGTCCGTGGATTGAACGTTAATGCTTTCACATTACTTATACAGCACTTACACCTGCTTTATCATCAAAACATTTTTTTTTAAAGATTCTCACCTTCCTTTGGCATCTCTGGTGTTAATCATGTGGACCCCGGCTGACACCAGCAGCCTCTCTGCAGCACCGCTGTGCCCATTCATCCTAAACGCAAGACCGGAGTGTAAACCAAACCTACTCATTTCATTTGTTTCTTTAAAGACATGACACGGTAAGGCATGCGACGAAAGCACATGCTGAATACTCACAGAGCACAGTGCAGGGGCGTGAAAGGATTTCCCTCATCATGGATAAATGTTTTAAATTCAAGTAAAACCTCCAAACAGTCTTCATGCCCTAAGAACAAACACACCCAGCATTAGAGACAACAGATGTGACTCATTGCAACATTTAGGGATTACCCATCTCAAGTCGATCACACTAAGCCAACCTTTGTAAGCAGCCCAGTGTAACGGGGTGTATTGTTTGTTGTCCAGCAGTTTGTCTTGTTGGTCTGTTGCCAAGGCGGCCTGCACCATACTGGCCAGGATCTCCGTATGGCCTCTGGATGCGGCGTAGTGCAACGGTGTCCTACCCTGAACGTCCCGACACAGCGCGGATGCCTTGTGCTCCAGCAGGGCCGTCACACAGTCATCGTGGCCCAACACCGCCTGAACACAGACCAGCAAAAGGAGATGAGACCATCTCCATTGAAACAAACAACTTGGACTGAGAAAAATAACAATGTACGTTACAGACATTATAAATAGTAGACATCCTTAAGAAAAAGGAGCTTCAAACATCAATTCACTGCTGGATGCCGCTGAACTTCCCCAGTTCCCATTTAAGTGCAGGAATGAACTAATAAAACCGACTTCAACATTGACGCCTCAAAAAAGCGCTTCCCTTAAATTCTGAATGCTAATTAAAATTCTTGAATGGGTTAATGTAATGCAGCATGTTTTTTTGCCCTACCCCTCTGTGCAAAGATGTGCTGCCCCTCTTGTCCTTGGCATCTGGCAAGGAATCCTTCTCCAACAGGTAGTGGACACAGTCGGTGTGACCTCCCAGAACAGCTAGCATCAAAGGGGTCCTTAAGGGGACAGAAGGAACAATTTTTGCTGATTGATCAGATTTGCTTTAGAGATTAAACCATTTAGAATAGCAGAAAATTCAAACTGGAGCAGTGCTTTTCAAAGAAAACAACTCACTGGCCAAATTTGTCTGCAACATTGGTGAGATCTCCCTCCTCCCCGTAATCAATCATCATGCGCAGGCAGTCTGAGTGACCGTTGGAAGCTGGTATGAAATAAAACCACAGGAGATAATTAAAATACCGGTTCTCTGTAACTTGGTGACCATTCAGGGTGGTGATGGTCAGTTAGAATCGGAAATCTTCCAGCAGAGAGCCGTATACCTGCAACATGAATCGGAGTCCACATGAGGCGGTTGTCATTGAGGAGACAGGAGGCTCCCTGAGCCAAAAGTACCTCCACGCAGCGGGCGTAGCCTTTTTGTGCAGCCAAGTAGAGCACAGAACGCCCCGCGGCATCCTGCATGTCCACATAGGCTGCAGTCTCTGTCAGCACGCGCAACGCCTGCCAGTGGCCCTTATCAGCCTAAGGGAGCAGAGAACGGCAGTCACAACTTTGCCTGCAGTCAGCATGAAGAGCTTGACAATAACCGGTTTAAACCAGAGTTGATTTAGTGAGAAACACTCACAGCAAGATGCAGAGGACTGACTGGAATACTGCTCTCTATGTCTCCTAGTGCATTAAAAGACATCTCCAGGAGCTGAGAAATAAACCAATTGGATTTTTTATTTAATTAAATCTGGAAATAAATAAACACCAGACACAAATGAATATGAATATGAATCAAAAGCTACACGTCAACGTGTTTTCATCATGCCCAGCCTACCAAAAGGATCCCTTTTATTAATGGTATTTGGCTAAACAACACAACTGGAAAAACATTTCACTATTCTATGAAATAATAATAATAATAATAATAATAATAATAATAATTGTGTTCACTGAAGTCTTATGGACAAGATCCATTACATCTGCTCGAGTGAAATACCAATCTAGAGCGCATTTAATGTGAGAGATTTTGAGTTATTAATACATGTGCAAAGTGAACTTGTGAAATGATTTCAGAATAAAAACGGAAAAAACTCACCAGCTCCAGGTTCTGTTTGTTGCCATGGTAAGCTGCATAGTGAACAGCACTGTAACCCTTCGAGTTGACCATCGATGGATCGGCACCGTTGTCCAAAAGATGCTCCAAGCAGCTGAAATTAGAGATGACCAAACGTGGAGTGAGAGGATAAAGAATAGAGTTTGTTGTTGCCAGCAGCTTTAGTTGCTGAAACTGAAAATATCGGTCAACATTTTTAGTTGTTTGAGTAACTGAGATGCAACGCAGTTATATGGAAACTTAGTGGGGCTGTCAAAGTTAACGTGTTAATCCATCAGATGTTTGTGGTTGAGACTAACGTGATGAAATATATATTACTTATAGTTACTATTACTGATTGTGTCCGTAACTTAATTGTGACATGTATACTACTTATCTATCATGTGTATGCTTTGCAGTATAAATAAGTATCTTAAATAGATCCCTGCGTGCACAAATGTTAATGTTGAAAAAGATACTTTGGGTTTCCATGGCAACCCATACTGAGACTTTACAACCATTCCATTCAGTGGCTTTTAGGAACAAATATTTTCTAATAGCAAATTTGCTGTCCGTTTTAAGCCATGATCACATTTTTCATGTTTCAGTGATGGAGAGGAAATAAATTGATAAACAAACTCACAAGTACGACTCCTTCGCCTCATCCTCGTCATTCTGATGGTTCCCAGAAAAATGACGATCAACTCTGAAAATTACAAGAAATGCTGTTATCCAATTAACCTTTGATATCAGTATGAAGTGTTGTGAAGATGGTTAGACTGCTCTGAAGTGGATGCAAAACAACCAGGAAATCAAACATTCAGTAGACGGCATACGTATGGTATATGATAAAAAAAGATGTGTTCTAGGAACAACATTTTTTTTGTCCACCATTTTAATTTCAAGAGACCGGGCTGCAGCATGACAGTTTGACGCAGAAAGGAGAGGGAAATGTTTTCCAACCTGCTGAAGGCTTGGGAGGCGGCAGAGTAGTGCAGGGGAGTACAGCCGGTCTGGTCAGGTTCGTTGACCTCAGCGCCAGCGCTCACCAGGGTCACAGTGCACTGGTACCTCCCATTAGCAGCCGCATAGTGCAACGGAGTCCTAAAGGGAGGACGAGAGGGAAGAGCATAATCAGTCAGAAGAGTTCCATGTGCTTAGGTGGCACTTTAACGCCAAAGCATCAGCAGCAAATGAACACATTTAACACAGATTGGGGGAAAAAATACTCACCTTCCCATAATGTCCCTCTTATTCAAGTCGGTACCGCTACTCAAGAGCAAGTTCAGACATTCAACATTTCTGTAAAGTGGTTGTAGAAAAGGAAATCAAGTTAGGGATTAAATGAAACGTGCTACAAGAAAATTTGGGGTCATTTTAGTACGACAAAGCAGATTCTGCATCTTACCCTCCGGAGGCAGCAGCGTGCAGACAGGTCCTTCCGAAGTTGTCAGTGGTGTTTATGTCAAACCCGGCCGAAAGTACATGCTCCTTACTCATGGATGAAACTATACTGTACAGCTGACCTGTGGGGTAATGAGGAGACACGATGTCGGTAACTACCGCGGCAAAGCGCGCTTCACGCAGGGAGATTTTGTTTGCCGATTGTTGTGGAACAAAGACGAACCTGAGGAGAGTAACTTGCGACAACAGTCTGAAAACCCGTACAGCACCGCTAAGTGCAAGGGAAACATTCCACTGATTCCACGCCTGGAAATGACAAAACCATACAAGCTGAATATTACACACACCAGACAGTCATTGAGGAAAATGAAAATAAGGATGCAATTAAGAGGAAAGTCAATTTACTGATTTGTTATTTAATCAAAATGCACATTGGCAACATGGGATAGAAAATCAGCTTTTAATTAATGCAGCAATAAATTTGTCAATTTGTGTGGTATCTGATATCGGTGAATCCCTACATGTAATCCCATTTACGACCATTTTTTTTTTTACAAGTATATATATATATATGTGGATTAAAGGCTGTACTTGACTGTATGATTAAACCCATCTGTAATACAACTTAAGGCTTCTTTCTGTACCTGGCCGTGTCTGCTCCGTTGGTCATGAGAGTGCTGATCAGCAGTTCGTGGCCGTACTTAGCAGCAACGTGGAGAGGAGTATTGCCATACCTATCCACACAATCAATTTCCCCACCTGATGTAAACAAGGCAAGAGGGCTAAAGCAAAAGACTCGTCGGGATAAACATCTCACAGGTCAGTCAGGCGGCACAGTCATCTTTACCGTTTTGGATGAGGATCTGAGAGCGTGTGAAGCGTCCATGAATGGCTGCCATGTGCAGGGGGCTTTTCCCTTCTTTGCTCTGACAAAAGAAAAGAATAATTAATAATCTTTATTCTCTAATAAAAGTTAGGTACATAGAAATTACAATTCACTGATTTTTTGAGCAAGCCTCAGAAAGCCGCTACAATCAAGGTTTCTGAATGAGCATCTCAAACTTGAATTTTTTTAAATCGATGACAAGGACCAAAACATATGTGGTGCAGTGCCACATCTTAACATTTCATTATCAACACGTAGTGAACAGCAGGGAAAGTAAATGTAATTTCCATTTGTGGCACGTCTCTAACCTGCTGGTTGACATCTGCCCCATTGTTGACCAGCAACTCCAGACAGAGGGCACCGTTGGTGGAGACCGCGGCCAGGTGCAGAGGGGTGAAGCCGCACTTGTTTGGCTGATTGACATTAGCTCCATGGTTCACCAGCTCAGTAGCCACAGCCTCCTGTCCCATGTAGCAAGCCACATGAAGCGCAGTGTTTCCGAAGCAATTAGGCTCATCAATCTGACAGCAAAACACAAACACCAGAAGTCGGATGAGACTAAGCCAAGTGGTTGAAAGTCAGGAGTCCTACAAATCATAGAATAGTGGC
Source organism: Pungitius pungitius (assembly GCF_949316345.1). Classification (NCBI taxonomy): domain Eukaryota; kingdom Metazoa; phylum Chordata; class Actinopteri; order Perciformes; family Gasterosteidae; genus Pungitius; species Pungitius pungitius. Next base: position 32,483,909 of record NC_084900.1, read on the forward strand.
AAATTTAATCAGAAAATAAAAGACTATCAATTAAACTATGTGACAGTTGATGGTCAGACAACAATGCAGCTTAATTTGGCCAAGTATAAAAAACATATATATATATATAAACACATATATAAATGTTATTACTAAATATAAACAAAATCACTCACCTCTGTCCCCATCCTCAGTAGGTACTTTACAATTTCAAGGTGACCACTTGCAGCTGCAGCATGGAGAGGTGTGTATCCCTGCTTATCCTTGCAGCTCTTGTCGGCACTACGGGAAACCAGCAACTTCACGATCTCTGAATGCCCTACGAGAAGCATGAAAAAAGGAAGAAAACATGTAGCATTATCTTTAACACAAGCCATACTCAAATCGGAGGATTCAGAGCATTCACGTCCACTAACAGAGTATTCAATCACTGATTGTTGCGTCGTTCCCCCCTCAGATAATGACGTAAGTACATGGCGACATGATCACACATTGTTTGCGTGAAACATGAGATGAACAATAGGAGCTTTAACTGCTATTCCACTATGAAAAAGTGTGCTGTGTGCAGAATTGGCAAGAAAGCGAAACCTGCTCACCCAAGTAGGCAGCACAATGGATAGGCTGTCTTTCCTTCTTATCGATGGCACTCAGGTTGGCCCCTTTGTTCAGCAGCAGCTTCACCATCTGTAAGACAAATAAACACAATTTTTAGGAAAACACAGGTCCTCGAGGAAAAAAATATCAAAACAGGAAGCCAATAACGCATGACGTACCTCCTGGAACCCGCTCTGAGCTGCGTGGTGCAAGGCTGTTCTGCCAGTGCGATCTGCCATGTTCAGGTTGCTCAGCTGGGTCAGCAGGGCCTCTGCGCAGCGAGTGGCACGATTGGCAGTAGCCACATGTAGCGGTGTCTGCCAGAACTTGTCTCGCGCATTTGCCTCTGCTCCGCGCCTCAGCAGCAGACCCACTGCCCTCTGGGGAGAAGGAAACCATCACAGGAGCTCAGAGCATATATTTTATCTGCGGTTTGCTGCATTTCCTCCTGTCAGCACAATATTTTGGTGCATACATGTAAATGAGTTATACAAACATTGTGGTTTAGTACATAATGGAATTAGAGGGTGATGCCAACAGGCTGAGTCTTTCTAAATGGCAAGAGTATACAAGTTTATTGGTTACCTCATTCCTGGAAGCGGCCGCCCTGTGCAACGGGGTCAACCATACGTGGTCTTTAGCATTTACAGTGGCACCTGGCAAACAAGAAAAGATAACAATTTAGGAGGTATCGGGGATTTTGTAGGTGGAAAGAGCAAAACAGTGGCCCGGTAAACTGACAATGACAATGGTATGTTTGTTGGAGTAGTTGAGAATGATTTGTGCATGCCCCACACAGTATTTATGCAGAAGACTCAATATGAGCCAAATCTCAGGGATGCATTTTGCTGTTAACTCACCTGATTCAATGAGGAGGTCCAATATATGGACGTCACCCACACAGGCAGCAGCATGAAGTGGTGTGCGGCGCTCTTGGTCCTGTGGGAATTTATCAATTAAAAAGGGAAATCTGAGATTAAATCTTCAAGGATATAGACAGCATGACCCAAGCCCGTTATTATGATAACCCGTTTGCATTGCAGCTGATGACAGAGCATACATACCAGTGCATTGACATCCTCCTGTTTGTGCAATAATAGTTGAACTTCTTCTGCATTACGATTGAAGATGGCCTGTACCAGAGGAGGCTGCAACACAGAAATAGCTGCTTAGTTACGTTGGGTATCACGATAACGTTGACTCGTAGCGACGATTCGTTAGTCAACATTTAACGCTCATCTCGCTGGGATTTCTCGGCGCCATATTGAGTGTAATGGGTTGATATGTTATAGTAATATTACATGTTGTATTTACAGTAGCGTTGGGTACCGAATGCGATTTTTTGTTTCTTTCCAAGAAATACACCGAGCCCTGGCTGAGGCCTGCAGGCCCTTGTCTAACTACTTACGTCAGCTAGCCAAAACTGCTATGTAGCTACATGGCCGGCGCCGACCCAGAGAAGGGCCGAGACATGAGCAGCAATAGAATCGAAAATCCCCGGCGATCTGCACCTAAATCAGCACGCACGGCCAAGAAGCTAAAAATGAAACACCTCGCTCCGCGGATAATACGCAATAAGCTGCGCGCATGAACGGGGGATGTCCAGCAAATAGACTGCGCCACAGCACGAACACGGAGCGCTTTATTTCCACGTACCTGGTCTGCAATGTTATGTACTCCCATCTCCCAAACTCAGCCAGGACGGAGCTCCTTCATGAGGATAAAACTTCGAGGTATATTGCGGTGCGCTACTGTATCCACTTTTCAGACTACAGCCATGGTTGGCTACAAACAGAAATGCGGTCTTGATCTGTCACTGTTGTTGTCTGTATCCGATGTCTGGTTTGACGATACAGGCTACGACTGTGCTGGTCCGCCTACAGGCGTGGCGGTCTGTTTTCTCCCGCTTGGGGGAAATGGCGCCATCGTGTGAAAGACAACGGTGGTCCGTTTACACAGAACGGAGGCTACAACATGGAGGGCCCTGGCGTCTGTCTGCGAGGTCAAACGAAACGTTTAGGGTCGGTGGTTAAGCACAGCGAAGGCTGTTGGTCGAGGTTATGTAACCCGGTTACTGCTATGGAGCATATTTTGTTGGAACTTGAGAAAATATTTTGGACGCATATTATCTATCTGTTTTGTAGATGCCCTTCTCCTCTGTTGTCATGGAGATCCTCCGCCATGATAGTCGTCAATATAGTCGTCTAATAATAATCACTGATAATATCAGCAATATTAATGATGGTAATACTTAGCAATGTAAGTACCATTACCTTTCTAAATAGAACATTTTAATTTAAAGATACGTTTGGAGAAAAAAATATGTGTTATATATTAATTATTGCTAGAAATTTGACTTATACATTAATTACTGAAATTATGTTTTTGAGTTTATATGTATATGAGTTTTTCTCGATTGTTTACACACAAATACTGGTACTTGACACACAATGACCACAACATAACTCATGCACCAACCCCCTGAACCAATTCTGCTACACATATGTATGTACTGTCTGTAGTAAGTGTAAAAAAAAAGGTCAAAGTCGTTATGATGAATGGAGAAGTTTTTTTCCATTCATCATAGTGTTTTACATTGAGCACATCAGTGTTCAACTGGTTCTTATAAATGTCTATTCATATGATGGTTTGTGTGTGTCATTTGAAAACAATACCATTTTGAGAAGAAATTACATTGTTTTGAATGTAAAGTTTCATTTTGCAGGAGTATTGAGGTGTGTTTTTTTATTTGTGTGTAGAGTTCTGAGAGTATGAGGCATGCTTTAAGAAAATGTGTGTAAACAATCGAGAATAAATGTAACATGATTTAACGTTAAATACACACTTTAAACCCCATTCAAACTTGAGCCTCCAACACAGTGGGAGGCAGCATTTCGAGCAAGGAGGAGATCAGCAGACTAGACCAGACCCCGGCGTTTTATTTAGCCGCAGAAGGTCGTTCACAGCTGGGTCTTATTGAGCACTATTTAAAACCAAAAACCAGAGCCGCTTATATTGTATTGAAAGTTTATAACTCTAAGCGCGTAGTGATGCGAGTATTGCTGGAGAAAAAAGCCACTGGCACAAGGGGGGATAGGTCGTGTTTAGGCACTCGGGCTCGTTATGAAACACTGCTAGCGAACGTTGGCTAACGTTAGCAGCTAACGGACGTTGAGGAAGCTACGTTGGATACGCTGACAGCTCTAAAAGCGGCTGGAGACGCTGCTGAGGTGACTGCACTCAACCAGCCGGTAAACGCCAGCCAGTTATTGAGGGCATTAGTACTAACTTACAAAACCTACGTTGGCACTAATATACCCGCACTGCGGAGGGTGTTTGGAGCAGACCTTTCAAGCCTACTGCCTGGGTCTTTTTCGACCAGACCCGTTTCTCTGGATCCAGGAGCTCCGCTCGTTAAACTGAGTGGCTGATTTGATGGCAGCCACGGCCAGTGCCCGGCGGTTACCCATGGGTGTACGGACCTTTAGTGACCTCCTCCATATTGCCTGCGTGGGCAGCCCTCGCCCGTGTCGCCCGGGAGTGCTTAGAGGATGCCTGCGACAGAACATAAGGTAAGCCCACCGCGGAAACTCAGCCGCTCCTACCAAACCGAGGCAGTTAGCTAGCTAGCACTCTTTAGCATTGAAGAGTGGCGAGATGACAAGATAAGCTCAATTAAAGTTAAGTTAAGTTTGCCAGGGTCGTATTTTTTTCTTTAAAGTTAGACATTATGTCAAGCTTTGTGACGTCATATGAGGTTCATGCTCGATAATTCCTATTACATAACGTTACGCATTTTTTTACGAAACCCCTAAACCTATAGCTAACGTTAGCTAGCTATATGTTGTCATTTATGGTTGGAGAGTTGGAAACTGTCTGTTACAAGATGGTAACGAAATGTTTATTTTCTTGACCTGATATACCATTACAATTGTTTGGGTGTAAGATGGACTTGTTTCTACATTACAAAACGGCTTGGATAAAATACTTTCTTCACATTTCACCAACAAAAAGAGTCTAATGGCAATATCGGCTTCCCCTATCCCCAGTAAGTAGTGATGCAATAGTCATGACACATTTTCTTAGAATGTACAGATTGCCTACTGGTGGAATTGCTAAGTGGTGGTTGTCAAATTACTTTGCTTTTACTATCCACACAAGAGACCCAACTCAGAAAATACCAGCACAGTCCACACTGAAAGCTTCCACTACCTCCTGGTTGACCCTATTATCTGTTGTCATTGCCCTTAGCATCTGGTAAAGGGAACGTTGTGGACTGTGCCTGTAGAAGGTTGCACTCTTTTCCAGAATGTGGCTCACAGAAAAACATTTCTCTTGCCTTTTTAGACACCTGTCGTCATGTGGCATTTTGATGACCAGAACTCCGAAAGTGCTTTGCCTTCAAGACTGGGACACCATGACAGCCGCTCCTCACAGCCGAAACTTCATCAGTTTCACCAACAAAAGGAAGGAGTACTCCGAGCGCAGGATACTTGGGTAATTTTCCAGTATGTGCTACAAATAACTTACTTGTGTGCTTTGTTTTGTTTTTTTAACCGTCCCAATATCTTGTCTCAGCTTTTCTATGCAGGAAATGCATGATGTGGTGGCCAATGTTGACGAATACAAGAACTTTGTGCCCTGGTGTAAGAAGTCTCAGACCATCATGAAAAGAGCAGGTCACTCTAAAGCACAAATTGAGGTCGGATTTCCTCCTGTGGTGGAAAGATACACATCTATGATCACCTGTGTCCGGCCCCATCTAGTCAAAGTAAGTGTCAGTTCTGTGAATTATTATATATTCGCAATGTCTATGGATTATGTCTATTCTATAGGGCTACAAAGTGAATGCAAATAAGTTAAAATGTTGGCACTTGACTAAAAGCAAAGCAAAGCTGTCTGTGACACACAACAGTCATTAGTTTAAGCAGGAAATGTTTGTGATGCCAACATCTACTTAATGTCTAATCACATTTTTTTTCTGGGGGATTTTAGGCGGTGTGTACAGATGGAAAGCTATTCAATCACTTGGAGACGATATGGCGCTTTAGTCCTGGTATTCCTGGTTACCCTCGCACCTGCACGGTAGACTTTTCTGTAAGTAGCCTGCATTTGGTTTCCTTTGATGAAAACATTTTAGTGCCAAAAGTTAGCTGACAAGCTCAATGCCATTCTCAAGTCTGTATGGTACGTCAGCAGATGATTACCTTTAGCTGAAGGAAACTGCTAGCCGGCATGAGATGTCAACTTTTGACAACTTTTTATGGTTTTTCGGCTGGATGTGCCGCCTCTCCTCTCACTCTCACTGCTCGTGGAAGCTTCACATGAACGAAAAAGCAAACTATCGTAACCATAACTATGAGACTTTTTTTCTGTCTTTAACAGATATCCTTTGAGTTCCGCTCTTTGCTGCACTCCCAGTTAGCCACCATGTTCTTCGACGAGGTTGTAAAGCAGAATGTCGCCGCGTTCGAGCGGCGAGCCGGTAAGCTCTACGGCCCAGAGACTCGTATCCCACGAGAGCTGATGTTTCACGAGGTGCATCAGACGTGATCTCAGGAGCTCTATGTTCGCATCTGACCTTAAACCATACCAACTGTTTATTTCCTTTTATCAAAACAAACCTGCATGATGCTTCTTAGTCTGCCATCGCCTCATGTCCGCAGCGCCACATAGACCTCCAACTGTAGTAAGCAATATGTTGGAATTCCTGCATCAACACATTCTTGTTTATCTCCTCTGTGTGTTAAGTCTGTCAAATTTCTTCCACTTCCACCTAAAGGATTCTTGTTTTATCAGAAGGAACCCACCTTTCATCTCGCTTCCATGGCAGTTACAAGCTCTATTTATGTGAACGCAACAGTAAAACATTGCATCATGTTACCAACCATTATTATTAGAGGGCTATTATTTTAAATGTAAAGCACAGTGGCGCTGAACAAAACATGCTTTTTATCACTTAGAAAAGGGCAAAGACTTTTACTCTCAACAGGGATCAAGGCTCATTCATCGTGATCTGAGATATTTGCTACACGGATGCAAAATCAACTGTGCATCCACTTTTCAATTGATTTCCGCTCCTTATACCCTATTAATGTAATGCTTTTACATTTGTTAGTGTTCATTTGCATATTCTGCTGTTTTCTTGGGGTTCAATGGTATGCTGTGACGTTATTGAAGGGCAACATTTCTTCACAGGGAAAAGGTAACGTCAGCTTTGGCCTAAATTTAATTTTTGGTTTGGAACATTTTGCGTTAATTTGGATGTTGATGTGCTGTGAACATTGTGTGTTTGAACATTTAGACTTCCATGGTCAAATATGCCTTATTTTACAGCCAGGAACAAGTAACTATTGGGTGATTAATAGAGGAAGGGGAATTTGAACTTTGTGCCAACAAAAACATGTAATAAACTGATGACTACTGTGAAATACTCCAAATGACACTACAAATCTTTTCAAGGTTCTCTCTAAATGATCTGCTTCAAAACTTGGCTATGATTCAATTAATAACTGCTGTGTCAACATTAATATGTAACTCATGCTGTTAGTCACTGAAGGTCATCAGCATGTTACATTTCCATCATGTATATAATATCCTTGTGTGCTGCAAAATAAAACATTCTAGATCATTTATCACTATTGGCTTTCATGGTTATTTTTGGGGAAGTTGAGTTTTAAATGTATGATGATGCATTTGTGCACGACTTGTTGGGATTTCATATGTAAGACATCCCCCTAAAGTAATGTATCTGCTGCTTTAAAAGTTGGCCTTGCTCAAGTTGGAAAATGTCAACGGATAAGTTGGTGTGTGTGTGTGACCTTCCTCGTAATAGGCAGTGCGTAATGTCCACATTCTCCAAGTCACATGCCTCGAGTATTTTCAAAGCTGAATTTGGTCTGAGACTGATATGCGTAGTCATGTCAGTGATTGAAAATGAAAGGTAATCAATGCATTTGTTAAATCAGTCTCTTCAAACGATGTTCAGATCAGTTTATTTTGGATCTTACTAGAATTGTATTAGGTGTGGTGCTCATTGTCTAATGTAAATGCACTTTTTTCTTTGACGTTTTCTATATTCAGTACGCGGTGTACACAATGGACACATCACCAGTGGCTGGAAAGTTGCCACAGAATATATTTTGCCTTTATTAACCTTGCACCTTTTAATCAACCATCTTAAGCCTTTCCTTAAAATACTGTATATCAGAGCTTTATTTCAATAAGAGGAATTTGTTCCTATGGAGCATTCTAATTTGCAAAGTTACACATTTAAATTCAGCCGCCACTGAACTTTACCCCAATGGTGTGATGTCAGAGGGCAACGTGGAGCGCCAAAAGACAGCTGACCGGCACAAGAAACCAGAGCGGGGGGTGGGGGGGGAGATGGTATTTGGGACAGTTATAAATAACAGCGCATAGGAGCTGGGTATTTGTAACAGTTCTTAATGTCAATTGTAATTATTTAAACTCTGGCAGTCGATCATCTTGTCAGGGATAGAAAACTGAAAAAAAAATGGGATTTGTGACACTCAAGTTTACACCTTAGACAAAGGGCAGACTCCTTTAGGTGAGAGAAAATGAATTATTCTATAGGCCCGTTTATACATTTAAGAAAATGAGATGCAAGAAATGTTAATAAAAACCTTTTATTTGATTGGGTTTTCCCTCAAGTTTTATCTTGCCCTTAAGACACATCCAACCCCAAAGTGGCTCTCTGATCAACCTGCAATGAACAACCGTTACACAACCAGTTCTCTACGATCAAAATAACCTTGTCTGCTAGACACAAGGAAAAACAAAAACATGCCTTAAAGAAGCCAGAAGGAAGCAGAGCAGAGATATTCATACGTGTGAATTACTGACTAACAGGGCAAGAGTACTGTGTGTGTGTGTGTGGGGGGGGGGGAGGAAGAGAAAGAATGGAACAACTTAAACTACACAGAAATGGAGTGTTGGCAAACCCAGAACTTAAGAGCAAGCTTGAACCATGGAAGTGAGACGCCCTGAAAAACAGCACCAACTAAGCCGACAGAGCAAGGCAAGAGATCATGTATGTACAAGATAGCTGCAGGTTTCCTTTGTTCATGATCACAATGTGAGACTGGACATTAGAGTGAGATTGGATACTACATTGTTGGTAAACTATGGTAATCATTGTGGTAATTACAAGCAAGTGGTCACACAGCTCATACATTCAAGCTATTTATATATACCTATGTACACAACGTATAAATAAAGCCACAAGATCAGTCCCAAAGATTATTGTTTTATACATTTACAACCAAAGAAACTGTAAAAAAAAGGGACACAATCAACCTGTGTGTGGGGGGGGGGGGGGGGTCTACATCTAAAAGTAAGGAAATCCAATCAAGCAAGTGCTAATTTTGGAGTAGTTGATGTTCAAAGCGCTCTCCTATGGGATGAAGTCACAAACAGACTCAAATAAGACAGGATCTTTACAAATACAACGCCCCCAACCGCCCCCACCCACCCCACTTACATATTCAAGCTTGCTCTTATAGATTTAGGACAGGCTGCCAAATAGAACACCCTTTGCACAAATCTTTACTGTACATTCTTTATTCTCTACCATTCAGAAGACCCTTTGAGCAGAGAAACATTAAAAACAGAAGAGCATATTAACAAAGAATAATCATTTCTATATAGACAAGTTATTTTGATCATAGAGCCAATACAGGTCGCTAGTAAAAGAAACGTAAGAACTACAAGTTGGAGAAAAGGGAGGGACCAAAGATTTAAAGGGGCAGTAACTTTTAACAGATTTTCACAATCTTGTACATCTCGCTTAAACAGCTTGGTAATTTTATTGCTGAGGGCCTTAATTTGTCAACTGGAGTGTTCATAAATGGGAGTGAAACACATTGATCGACTTGGAGGGATGACATCAGGGAACATTGCATAGAGGAAACCAGGTGGGGTGCCTCTATTGCAGGTAAAGGGTCTTTAGCTTTGGGATATCTTCTAAAACAAAGTCACTACATTTGCCAAAAGCAGCAAAAGGTTGAGTTACGTACTTAACTTTAGATCTTTAAACAAATACAAAGGATGTGTTGATCACCTCCATGATTCCTTTCAATGCCACTGCCTATTCATAGTTCAGACCCAGCGCCCAGTGACAAAGGCAGTTCACAGGGGATGCTAGCAAACCAATAATGGGACATAGTTGGAGCCTAGTCTTTTTAACTGAACACATTTAAAGACTAAATGGTGTGGCAGTAAAAAAAACAAAAAAAACAAGGCCCTTCTTTTGTGAAATGACATTAAAAGCGTACTGTCTCTTTGAAACCCATTGAATCTCTGGGGTTGGAAATGACAAGAGGGGGTGAACAATCCATGTCTCCCTTTTGATGTTGCCCCCTTCCTCCCACCTTCCACACTAACCCCCGGCTCTTTTCAGGTGCTCTTTCAGCCTGACTTGGCTCCCACCAGTTTCATCAGTCCATCTGTGCTCATGGACTTGGGGCGCTCCAAGGGGAAGCCCAGGGCTCTACTCCACACCAGCTGGGCCAGCACGCCGAGAGCCCGGGACACGCCGAACAGCACAGTGTAGTAATTCATCTCGCTCATCCCGTAGTACTGCAGACAGAGGGGAGAGAGAGAGAGAGAGATAGAGAGAGACAGTCAGGGCCGTCGGTCGCCACCGTGGGCCGACTGATGCGTGATCGGCACACGCCTCTCACCTGCAGCAGCACGCCGCTGTGGGCGTCCACATTGGGCCACGGGTTCTTGGCCTTGCCCTGCTCCAGCAGCACGTTGGGCACAATCTTATAGAGCTGGGCAACCATCTTGAACATGGGGTCGTTGGGCAAGTGCTTCAGGGCAAACTCGCGCTGACAGGTGTAACGGGGGTCTGTCTTCCTCAGAACGGCGTGGCCGTAGCCCGGCACAACCTACAAGGGGAAAAAATGTGGTTAATAGAAAGGTGCATCTCAGGCTGTCGAAGTTATGACTATGACCCTATCGCCTTTGGTTTTAAACAATAAAAATGATTGGCAGTATGGCAGATATGACCACTGAATCAAATACATATCACACATCAATAGCAGCCCGTTACAACACTTCAAGAATTGGCAGAGGAGATGGCGTCTTTACCCTTCCAGACTTCAGGGTGTTCCAGATGTAATCCCTCATCTTCTCATCGGACACCTCTCCACCCAACTCCTTCTGCAGGGCAGTCAGCCACACCAGTACCTCCTGTGAGATGCACAATATATTAATGAGAATTACTGTTAATTGTTTCAAAGTGTACATTAAGACTTTTGGATATTACATCAGCTGGTAATGCATTCTAGTAAAAAATGGAAAATGATCAGATCAGGGTTATAATATTAGAGTGAAATAATCATTTGCGTGGTACAAACCTGATTAGCAAGCCCATGCAAAGGACCAGCCAGACCGTTCATGGCGGCGCTGAAGGACAGATAGGGGTCAGACAGAGCGCTGCCCACCAGGTGGCTGGTATGCGCGCTGACGTTGCCTCCTTCATGGTCACTGTAACATTTTAAAAAAATAAAAAGAAACGCATTCAAATAATATGTTAGCAATCTTTATAAATGACATTTTTTCTGAGATTAAAACAGACAGAAAGGGACAAAATATTTGTTGAACACTGCCGTCAAATGAAATTAAACCCTTGTGTATCAACAGCGAATAAATGAAACCCAGTCATGTGCACTTTAAACGAGAAATGCATTCACCTTTGATGGCACGTTGTGTTTGGTACAAAGGTGTGATGCCATAACAAAGTACAGATTGTGTAACATCCAATGACCCAGTATTTATGGCTGTCCCTCGGCCAATTCAGGAAAGCAGTAGAGGCAGCTCCATACAAACGTAAATGGCCAAACAAGACCAGTCTTACTTTGGGGTGAGGTGCCTTGAGTTATCGATGTAAACTGAACAGAGTTTTACGGTTCAAATTGAGATGTTTAGTAGAGCGTAGTTCTGAAAGGGGGACTCTTTCGCTTTATCAAATGTCATTCAAATACAATATAAAACCGCTTCTTGGTTCACATATCAATTCCAACCTGTTCCATCACGCCCCTTTCAGTCACCATTTCCAAGTAAAACAAACGCCCGAAGCATCAAAGCTGGATTATACTCTGAAAGGATTGCTTGAAGGTGCACCTGTGGATGGTGAGGTAGAGCCTCATTAGCTCAGTGAACTGGGCGTCGCTGTAGCCCAGCATGTTGCTAAAGTTGTGGGACCAGTCCAGGTTTGAGTCGATGGCTCCGATGCTGCTGCCCTCGCGGTACAGGTTGCGGTAGATCTTGGCAGCAATGCAGGGAAGCTTGGCGATCAAGTCCATGGAATCTTCATAAGCAAACTATGAGAACCAACACAAAACGGGACGTACGGCAAATCATTCACGAGTCAATAATATCCCACTTTAAACAAAGAATTCAAGGCTCGTGTCTAGAGGAGATGGAAAAGAACTCACCTCCCAGTACTTGGACTTGTGGACCCCCTCAGAGTAGGCCCGCGCAAAGGTGCTCTCGCTGTTCAGAGCCGTGATTGCAGCACTGAACTGCGACATGGGGTGCAGGTTTGTGGGGAAGTTATCCAACATGGTGACAACGTGCGAGGGAAGTGCTGCTCTCTTCGCCCACTCTTTGGACACCCAGGTCACCTGGAAGCAACAGGATCACACAATATGAGACGGGACCAGAGACAAGCTGCTCTATGAACATCATGTTAATAGTACAATTTGAGCTACAGGTTCAATTAAAAAAAAAAGAAAAAAAAAAGGGAATATCAAAGAGGCAGAATAATTTAAAAGTTGTGGCCGGTGAAGGCTTACTTGTCAGTTATAGGACTCAAGGACATAGCTGGCAGCAATATCATTACCATTTAAAAAAAAAATAATGCAAGTGTTTGTTATGCAGTTATCAGATATATATATATATAAAACAATCAAAAAAATGTTCTGGAGTCCTACATAATTTAAATATCCTGTGATCCACCTTCCCAAATTCGGGCAAGGTAACAATAATCCTGTTTGCACTCGTATCAAGTTCTTCTGTGAACTGATCAAACACATGTCGTCTTAGTCTAATATTCATGACTCTTGAATGAAAACAGTGTCCATGTATCCAGCACTGGCAGATAGAGAAAATGAACAGCTGAACTGCCCTCCCCCATTAACCATCTGGCACCATCAGCTTTGAGGCTCCACTCACCTGCTCCTCGGTGGGCACCTGTCCGGTGACCAGCAGCCAGAAGAGGCCTTCAGGCAGCGGCTCTTCACCTCCTGGGGCTTTAGGCAGAAGCCCCTGGCACTCTGGAATGCTGTAGCCTCGGAAACGGATGCCCTGCGTATCGACGGAGGGAAGAAAAACAGGTAAATCAACCTTAAACCGAGTGGGCCACCAATGAATGTGTCATTTTATGCTGTGGCCTGTTTAGTTTCCTGACTTCTGGCACTATTGCTTAGGTACTGCAGTCACAGGTTTAACATGAATGCACTTCATTACCAGTGTAATATGAAGCTACCCCTGCCTTTTACTTACGTAAAGCATCTCTGGTTATCTAGAAAAGCGGCATACAATTATTATAGATTTTCATTGGAAGATGATTGGTAACACTGCCTTAGATGTTATTTTTTGAAAAGTTTTTCCCAGTTGACCAACCACGCCCGTAACCAGATGCATGGGAACCATTCTGCTGCCACTGGAAGCCACAAATGAAAGCTCTCAGCTTAATTGAGAAAATGAATCAAGATGAGTGCCTTTGGAGCAGGCACTTATCTTATCACAGAATGCTCTTGGCCCCAAAAAGCGAAGAGCATCCAAATGATTAGTGCCACTTGAGGAAAACTGACCTCATCAGGATCCAACACAGAGGTCTCATAGACCAGACCCTTCATCCCCCTCATTCCTCCATAGATCTGTAGATGGAAACCAAAGCATATAGTTAATACATCCAATAATTCAATAATATTTTTTTCAATGAGGCAATTCATCTAATGACAAATGTATAGCTCAAAGATTTTTTAACCGTGTTTTATAACAAGCCTTTAACTGATCAGTGAGACCAGAGTGTTTACATGGGTATTTCAGTTACAGGATTAAATGGTTTGAACATAAATTGACTTCATTACTATGGTAATAGGCAGCTACAATTGTCACCTGCTAATGTATTTTAAAGACTACAACACAAAAGTTACGCAAGTTTGAGTCAACTTCTCACCCAGAAGAGGTTAAAGTAAACCAAAAATGTTAAATGGGTTACTCACAATGCAGGATGACTCATAGTGCAACTGTGAGTTACTACATTAGTGGTACGGCAATGGTTACCTAAATCCTATTAAACCTTATTCGCTAGATGCGCATTATTTGTTGGTTGCTCTCTTGTTCTTATAAATAAAAAACACACTGAGGTCTTAGTCAAATTCTTCTAAAATCAATATGGCAACTAGCCAGAGGAGTTGTGAACGAAGGCTATTGTAGCACAGGGTGTGTGTTTGTTTGTACACAGGATGGGAGCAATGTACAGGGTCTGAGTGACTCTGTAAAGTTTCCCATTGTGGACTGAGGAAGACGACCGAACAGTGATTCCTGACAGTTAATAAGGCCGTGCAGGCCAGGACGGATTAAGTGACGCCAATATGTCCTTCACTAATCCACATCATTGTAGATGCCCTAGATGCTCATTCCTTCATTGCCACGAGGGATCAGAAGAATCTTGGCCTAGTTGCTGATCTGTTTTAAACATTTAAACGTCAAACCTCGAGACACTCACCATGTCAACAGAAACCTGTCCTATGTTGGTTTTGCCATACTGTTGTTTAAAGTTTTTGATCCTGGTCTGTTCCTTAGGGATGAGGTCTGCCAGAACATCCTTCAGATTCTGTAAGAAAAAAAGACACGTGGACCAAAATCTTTTCTTCTCTCCAATGTGAGCTGGGGTTAAAGACTTTGTGCAAACACTTTAGTTTTATAAAATCAAAGGTCAGCATATTTCATAATTATTCAAGGGATCAAACAAGTGTCTTTTCCAAATGCCCCTTACACTACAGCATAATGACCAGGTTATGATCTGGACAGTAGACGTAGTGCACTCACTGTTGTTGATGCGCTGGCATTTCGGGCAGCCACAAGGAAGTTGGTGGCATTCTGCGAAACAGAACACCAAACAAAAGGATTGAGTATTAATAACACAACCATTCAAAAACTAAAGGCTAGAGCAGCAGTATTCTATAAATTCCCTCATGTCAAAAATATATATATGAATGAGATTTGTGTTTTTCTACTGTGATTGGATGGCACTTAAATGGGCTACCACATGTACTTACAAGCCTGTGACTCTTGCCTGAACTGGGAAAAGACTAAGGGGAGATGTACAAGCTCAAATAAAAGGAACTACAGGCCCGGCCTATGAAAGTGTTTGGAGAAAAAGTAATCTCATTGAAAGGTCAGTGGTAAAAAAAGTCAAAGATTCCTGTCAGCTTGAAAAATGTTTTAGTGGGAAAAGGGAGTGGGAGTTTCACAATAAGATCTCCTAGTCACAAAAAATAAAAGGTAGGATCATGAGTCAGCACTCACACATACTACCCAGCTGAAAGAGAGCAGGTGATTACAGTAACAGCTCAGGGCCTTAAATATACAATAGTAGTTCTACTATATCACTCCCACGTCCCGTCTGGGACAAAGGTTACAGCAGCTCACAAGGGTGAAGGAGTCAACCCAGAGCCTGGGACTACATGAGTAACAGGGCTTTTTAAGGACTCATCTGTAAACTACACTATACACTGTTGACAGATAAACAAATTATTTTCAAAAATAAAACTGAGGAAATAAACCATGTTGACGCCACCACACAAATACTACTGTCCTTCCTCTGTGGACCTGAATCATGTGATTTGCCTTATGAATGCGAGATGCAAAACGGACATGTGTAACCTCTGTGCAAAGATTACAGCTAATAACGGACTGAGAGACAGTTATATCTGCGTTTTTCCTAAATACAAGAGTGTTAACGGGACCGGGATAACCGCCCCACCTGGGTCAAGAACCTGAATTATCATACAGCAGCTAATGCGTGCCAGGGGTCAGCAGAGTTGAACACTGGGTTTCAGTCAGTGGAAGTTTACAGTCAGCACGGGAGCCCACTACCTTTATCAGTGATTGGATGAGTTACAGCGGGCTGACCTGAGCATACGAATCCATCGTGACATACCAAGTTAATAATTAAATCATTTAATCACACGCTAAAAATGGGCCAACTGAGATAACGCACTTAAAAACTCCCGTCTGGATCCCCACCTGACCACGTTTTGCAACTTCCACATTGTGCAGGTCCTCATCAAACGGTGCGAAGTTAGGACATTTGTGTGGTATCTTAAGCTGAAGGTCGACGGGGTTTGCGTTAGACGAAACAGAGCGTATGTGGAGTTCAATCTAAGGGTCTGAAACCAATCAACAATAGTGGCTATTTATTAACAGCAGTGACACGTTCGCGTCGACTTAAAGGGGGTCTAATGTTAGTCGTTGACGTTTGGTTAAAAAAACTCATCCAGCCTGGCGGTGACTATGTCAGGCCAGCACAAGTAGCACGTTAGCTAACCAGAGACACACGTTGACAGACACTAGCAACTCAAAATGTTATTAGCGTTATAAAATATACAAAAACCCATCTAGAGATCGAGGAACCTCGAAAAAGCCTCTACTCGGTTTTACGCAACTATTAACCGCCCTCTTAGCAAACAGCATTTCACAATGAGGTTGATACGGCTAAGCTAACTAGGCTAGCTTGCTAATACCTCACGAGCCGGCTAAACTTTAGCCATCAGCGTCTGCAGATAGCATCAACCATTTTGACTTCTAAAGTGGCATCCAAGCCGTTCAAAGTCCACTTACCTTTGAATTGAGGAGTTTAGGGGCTAACCTACTGACAGTGAGAAAAGACATTGCGTCTGTGTCAATCTGTTATTTCTAATTGTTCTTAAAACTAAGGAAGCCGCTGCCTGTGCACCACGGAGCTGGTTGAAGGTGCCCCTCCAGAAAGCAGAAGGTTGAAGAGGGATTCGGGCCCGGACGTAGCAGCGACGTTGATTGGACGATGGGCAGGATCAGGCACCACAGCGTATTGCCGTTGGATTGGCTCAGCGGCTTTTGGGTATACGCTGATTGGATAACGCCCCTTTCCATTTCTATGACGATGTGTGCGCGCTCGGGGCCTGTTCAAGAACGACGTTTTATGAAGACTCTCCACTTTCCTAACCGGTTGAAAAAAAGTGACGCGATTCTTATTACGGGTTTTGAAGCTCGCCGTTCAACGACCTCTAACCTGGACAATGTGACGATGATTTTCCCCTACACCACTTTCCATTTAAGATCATATTTAACCAGTACTAGTGCTGCTGATGTGTAGGTACTGTTCAAGGGCATCCTGTATGTCTCAAAAAAGTGTGAGCAAATGGTAGGATTTTTAAAAAATGTAAAGGAACCCCCGTTTTGCTGTAAAACAAGAAGTTCAAACGTCAATGTTGTTGGCAAATAGATTCCAGACCGCTCATTTTCAAACTCACGCCATACAGTCCACGTTTATGATTTGGTTGATAGTTTAATAGTCAAGACCCAGACTCATTTATTTCTGCACTTCACAATGTTTTTTAAATGATGTAATGTAGCGAAACAGAAACATACTGTACTTTGAAATACAGTAAAAAAAGACGCTCTTGCAATCGTCCTTGAACCAGAGCTTGTGGTGTTATTGGTCACAGTTGCTCACTTAATCACAAAATGCAAGTGATGCAAAACAACAAGTGAATAGTCCCCAAGTCCCCAAAATAAATTTGGCACATTAGAAATAATCCATATGGGTCATTTAAGCAGGAAATACATTGTTCAAAAGACCTGAAATAACCCAGATTTATCATATAGAATCTGATGAGTCTGTGACCAGCGGGGTCAAGTTGCATGTTATCTTATAGTTCAGTATTAAAATATCTTGTATGTATTGTACATTCTTACTTTGTAGGAATGGAACTTGTACAAATCATGATCCAGTAATAAGGATTTTTCCCTAATATATTCCCTGTTGCTGGCAGATTTCATAATTTTAACCCTAATGGGTGAAATATAAATCTGCAAAACCCAGGTCAACTCTATGTAAACTAATCCACATCATGCAGCCAGTACGACATGCACGTTTCAAAATCTTTGTAAAGGTGTGGCAGAATCAGTAGCCTTTTTTTACACACTAGCTGAAGTACATTTTGTAAACAAACTGTCACACAGTATAACAGAAAACATAAATTTGTGCAAAAATATTTTCCAGAAGTTGAAGGACGTGATATGATGTTTGGTCCCCACTCCTTTGCTCTTGTGCCTGGTAATCTGAACCCAAGGTGATGCATAAGATGGCCTCCAGTCCAAAGATAGTCCTTAGAGACGGCAGGAAGGGGCTCTGGGCTCAGTCATCTTCCTCCTCGTCATCCTCTACGGGTTCTAGGAAGGTGCTGTGCTTCAAGCAGGATTGGAGGTAGTTCACCACCGTCCGCTGGAAGTGCTGGATGCTGTGCGCCTCCCTCAGAACGTGGCCCTCATCGGGATACAGCTGCAGTGTATAATTGGCTTCTACCTTCACCAGTCGGCTCAAGAGTTCTGCGCTGTGCTGGAAGTGTACCCTCGCTTTGGCCAAACCCACACGCATACATTTCAATTATAATTTAAAAAATAAACATGTAACGTTTTACGTTAGCGCTCCTTTTTAAATTTGATGATTTTAATGTAAAGTTTCTTTGAGTACTATGAAAAGTGGTGTACAAATGCAGTGTATTTTTATTATTAAAATCTCACCGTCTGCGGTTCCGTGGAGAATAAGGAAATTCTGATCTTTTAGCTTGTTAACCTCCTCCAGCAATGAAGCAGTCTGGAAAAAAACATGCCATCACAATATACGTGTTTTATTAAGTACACTAAGCCGACACTAATGCTGTCCAACAATAGATCCCACCTTCAAATTCATCATATTAATCGTTTAGATTTTAATGAAACTGTTAAACTGTATTAAATCTGTAACAGAGAATATATGGGTAGCCTCACCGAGTAAGCATGCTCCTCCTTAGCTGGAAGGCCCAGATACCTCTCTGAGAATGCAGCACCTGAAATAGGTGGCAAAAATTCCCCTCAAACACATCGGTTATGTTTTGGTTTCAACATAATTCCTATGAACTTGAATTTGAATAGCTAATCATGTGATCTCAACTCACTATAAAGCCTGAAGTCAGTTATTGGTGCCACAGCGGCCGTGCATTGAAAGACCTTATCTGTAGCAGTTAGCATCTTCAGGGTTAAATATCCGCCAAATGCCTGCAAGGAGAAACCGAAAAGTGTGAAAACCATCAAAGCTTTGATGCATCCAACAACAGGAGTTTTCTTAATAAAAATAAAGAAAAAGCTGTGACCTTGCCATAGAGGACTATCCGTCGATCATCAATGTAAGGCAGTTGCATCAATAGCCTGCGGATATATTCAATTATTTAACCAGTTTACAGGCAATATTCTTCCATGTTTATGTAACTAAACTTACTCTACAACTCCAAGATAATCTTTGACTCTAACTGAGCCAAGCTTGCGCGGATCAACGGTGGTGGTCTTCTGTCCGCGGCCGACCCCACTCCTCCCGTCCACCCAGGCCAAGGCCACATTGTGAGTGCCGGAGAGGACCTGAGGCCAGTCGAGGGAAAACTCCTCCGTCACCGACTGACTGCCAGGCACCCCGTCCCTGAGCGACAGGACGAACAGGATCAGCGAGGTGCGAGACAGAGGCTGGGGCCCCCGAAGAGTGAAGAAAAGGCCACGGAGCATAGTTTGCACAACAGGTGACATAAAATAACTCTTAGCTGCCCTTTGTTCAGCGATGCTTACACAAGGACGAGGAGGGGGTGCAGGTTGGCCTCGTAACCCTGAGGTAGGGATAGTTTCAGGTGTAGATCTAAAAAAAAGCAAACCAGTCAAATAAGGTTAACTGCTTATGAATATGTTTGGAATGTAACGCTACATGTACTGCCTCGCCCTGACATGCATGTAACAATGACTTTCAAAAAAAAAAAGTTAGTTTTCATCTGACTAAAACACGAAGAAACATGCACAATTATACCAAGACAATGATTGGTCCCATAGCGGAGGTACCCTAAACCACACACTAATAATTACCAAATTGGCACAAAATGTGTTGGTTACTCTGCACTTGTCCCCCACTATATTTGTCCCTTCCAGGCTGCGACACTTGCAGCCAGTGCTTAATATAGTCTGACTGCTTGAGAAGGGCACTCACAGTGAACTTTGAAAGCCTGTATTTGTGCGTCCATTATGTTAAATATCAAACTATATAAACCACTCGTTTTATTTGTCGTACCATGGTTGTCTGCCGGAAGTGTCCTGAACAGAGTCTCAGGAAGTCTCTTGTCCTCCAGAGCTTTAGACAGAGGACCGTTATCCTCCAAAATGACATATCCTACAGGAGATTAAACACCAGTGTGTCAGATTATTAATCCTAAATATCAAAACAGAAGCGTTTAAGATTTACGCCGAGGGCCAAATCCTCATGATCTCAATGCGGACGGTTCAAACTGAGAACTACAGACAGACGGCAGTGTTTACACATGTTGGATTAAAGCCTCTACGTTCTGGTGTGCTTGAATATAGCTTCCTCTGCAGGCTGTAGCAAGAAACTGCAGACAGGATTGTGTGTGTATGTGTGTGTTTGTCGTTATATAATAAATCCGACAGGCAGATGCAACACTCACTGGAGGGGTCCTTTGTACTGTGAACCGTCACTTTAGGTATTCCAGGGCCTGAGGAATTTTTCAAAAGAAAACATTGTAAAACCAACTGTCTGGAAAGCGTTAAGCTCCAGAGCTCACTGCTCGTCTTTTGTGTTTCCCAATTACCTAGACAATAGAGGATGAAGTAGGTTTGATCGGGGCTGAATTCAGCTTTAAAGAAGCGGCATCCGTCTATAAGAGTACAGGAGATGCACCGGCGCTGAAACACTCCATCCAGGTCCACACTTGGACACAAGAAGGAGAGAAAAAGGGTTATTGACCACACAACAGAGGAAAAGGTCCTCCTGGGGAGATTTTATCGGCGCCAGGATATGTTCATTTAATTGCCAAGACGTTAAGAAAAAATGTTGGTGCGTTGAGACCAACTAAGCAGTTTGGCTTTTAAGGAAGAAATACATGCTCAATAAGATCAGACATAAAAGCAGTTATACAGATGGCTCTGTGTCGCGTCTCACGCTGACCGTCTCCACTGTGCTGCCTACAAATTGCATACAGGAATAATTACAGACCACATTAAACAAGCCACAGACTACATAATAATGTGTCATGTCCTGAAGCCCAAAGCTTGATTTTTATCATCCTCTGACTCTTTAGCTACCACCACCATGCGGTCAAAATCTAAAGGGTCTCCATATCTACAAGATTGATTGGCATACGTTATATACAGGCTTTCCTTAAAAATGTCTCAACAACTATGGGGTGGAAAGCCATTCAATGAACTTCTTGTGACTTCTCATCTGGCGCCACCATTACGTCAAATCGTATTATCTGTACACAAATACCTTGCCAACTTTATGACACTCCCATCGGCACGTTGTGTTGTGTCCTAATTATCAAAACGCGTGAAATAGTGGCCGTGGCACATATTATACCGGCCAGCATAGCTAGTTCTCTCACAACGAAACAATGTGTAATGTTTCTGTCCGAGTAGTTTTAAAAAAAAAAGAATGTGAACTCTTCCGCCATTTCTGAGGGAAGCATGTTTACCTGTACAGGTGTCTGCTCTGTCGAGATTCCTCTGCACTGAGGAAATAGCTGATGATGAGACATACAAATCACAGACATAGCACGTTATATATCAACACGGATCTCCTTTGGGCATCTGAGCTTCATCATAATTATTCTGGACATCAATTATTCATGGTGAGAATACATAGATTTACATACTTCAGCATGTTAAATCACACGTATTTGTAAAGCACCATCGGGGGGTGTGAATTGAATAAATCAAATGTGAAGTGGATGTGCATGAAAGCATCCAACGTCAACCACACACCTCTATTTAGGTAGAGTACTGTGAGACAGAAACACAGGCAAAGAGCAGTATCCGCCCGCCAGCTTTAGGGCTGCAAACACCTGACTGGATCTGCAATTGACTTGGCTTGACTATCTGTGATGCTCAGCCAGTCGGTTTATGAGGGGTTTCTGCCCCCAGCAGGATAAAAGCAGATTTAAGTGATTACATGCTCCATTAAAACTTCAATAATCATTTATCCCCTTTCAGTGGTAAAGCATTGCGACATTCAAAGTCAAGGTTAAAGTAGTTTCTTTAGGTCCTTTTTCCACTTTGGGTTGAAGAATCTCATATGTACCATTCACCCAGTGTCTGGCCTAACAAAAGGAGTTTGTTATTCAGTAGCTGACGCGTCTAGAAATAGCTTTCTGCTTGTAACGAGAGACAATCTTTTTAATGATGGCCACTATGCTACTGTAGCCTGTACGTTCATAGTTAGGAGCCCCTAGCCGTTGGAGCGTTGCGAGGCGATTAAAGCCGTCTACACACACTGCGACTCTCACGTACATTTTTCCAGCCTTCTTGTCGAGGGCACAGAGCGAAACGACGTCCCAGCTCCCGGACGTCAAGAAGCGAGCGGGGACGGAGGGGATGGCAGCCTGCGTTACACAGGGAGACAAATGAAGAGCGATGGGGAAGCCAGCTCATACCGACGATAAAAAAAAGGCACCAGGATACAACACATCTGTGTCAAAGGAACAGGTAACAAAGCAAAAACACAGTAAAAAAAAGTTAAACCAAATGAAGGCACAGGAAAGAGTGTTTTAATGTTTTAATGACGACTATCACAGATGTCCCTAAAGATGTCTCAGTATTATTGGTTCAATATTGTGCCTTGCTGTCCATGTTCTGATTCTGTGTACTGATCCCTGTGTGTGTTTGAGGAAGTGATGGGTTCTCCAAAAAAGAAAAACAGCTATGTAACATATGCAACTGTCTACTAATGGGAAGATAGCACAATAAAAAAGAAAATAAATCATCATAAAACTGCCCTCCGTGACATTCATTCATTGCTGAATGGGAAATACCGGTGCTTTTTTTTTAATGATGCAAAGACTACAACGGCCATTAAAGTAATAGCTGAAATGGCTTCTTAGATAAAAAGTGGTGTTTCAGTAATTAGGGATAAAAAAAAATGCAAATGGTTTCAATAAAAAGAGAGCAGAGGATTTCAAGCAAACCAGACTTGTTATCCCAGCATTTTAACTGACTTCTGTTAAAATGTCAATGAGCAATTCTGTCAGAAATCTTTCAAGGATCGCCTGAGGAGGAAAAACTGACCTGTGCGGAAAGACCAGCAATATGGTGAAACTCTCCTCGAGCGCCCTGCTTGGCTGGCAAAATGGTATAAAACACAGAGCCGTCTGCTGAAAACAACGGCACATCCTGTTGATGGAAAGTATTAAGTCAAAAAGGCCAACAATTGAGGGAAATGTGCAATAAAACATGAGCAGAACATACCTGTCGGTCGTTTTGCATTATGTCCATGGCCATTTTGTGCTTCTTTTGATTGAGAATCAGACAATATAGAGAAATGTGTTAATGGCACTATTCACACTAAAGCAAAATAGCATTGTGGAAATAAAGACCATTAATAGTTAATATAATATAAAACATAGAAATAATAAATGATTGGAACAGAGTAACTGAAATATTTGAGGATTTAGAGAGAATGGGCAATATAAAACTACACTACATTCTCTTGCAAATGACCTTAAATATTAATCCAGCCTGAGAGCCAATGGAAATCAATCCTAACTCCCAAGTGTAAAAGAAGCAAAAATTCTATTAGAGCCATATATTGCAGCAGAGCCCATTTGCGGACTACAAATGCTGAACACCGCTCACCTCTGAGCAAGCCCCCGTGGTGGCCTCGCACACGCAGAGCACCGATTGGTTCTGGGCACGATTCAGCCAACGAACCGCGAGGCGGGTGCTGCTGATCCAGGTCACCATGGAGATGTAGCTGTCTCTGAAGGGGCGTTGCAGAAAGATAATACACCGGCAAAAGGGATTGGAAAGTGGTGGGGGGGGGGAACACAATTCTGACTATTTTAGACCCAATATCTGGGTATCAGTAGGTGCTGATCCCATACCAGTATTTAGGTAATACTGGTTACTTCCTTAGTGTGGAAGTAACTTTGATCATTATTTAATGTGCGTGGCAGAATTAGGCCTGACTTTAACATAGCTTTCTAACTATTTAAAGCAAAATAGCATCCAAACCAAAATAAACATTATATATAATGTATATTATACTAGCTATTACAAAAATGGCATCTGCTTGTCTTATCCAGCAATCCAAGTGAGCATCGGTGCATCTCTAGTCCATTAAGAAGGAAGAGGTGTAGTACCTGGCCCTGAGGGAGTCCAGAGGCATCATCTCCAGAGTGTGAGCTGGACCGTACAGATTCACCACAAACAGACTGACCGATGGGATACTTGACCCAGCCTGTGACACAAACATGAAAAGAGACAAAATAATCAAAAGTACGTACACTCAGGCAAATGTTTTTAGCCGAGCTAACTGTATTTAATAAGTGGATGTAGGACTTTGACCATTACTTTGTGTGAATGGTGTTGAAGCCTCGAACTGGGAAGTTTGGTCGTCACTACGTTGTTTTATTGGAACCAAAAGTGACTTTTAAAATTTAAGGGACTGCAACTTGAAAAATGAACATCGTAGTGTATCGAAGAACCGTTTAAAAAAGATGTTGAAAACCTAGACTGGTGTTTACACTAATGTTAACTGTAATAGTAGTAATAAGTCAAGTGAAGTTGCCACATCATTGAAACCGCTGAACATCCGAATGTTCATTTCACCCTCAGAGCTTCCAGAGGGACTACAGACTAACCCTTTTTACCTTGGGGTAGGGGAAGAGCACATTGGAGGGGTAGAGACCACCGAGGAAGTGAGGTATTTCCATCACAGGTGTGGCAGAGTTGTTAATGGCGAGGTACGCCAGCCGGGCCCCGTCCCCGGACCACCAGTGGGCCACGTATGTCAGAAGCACTTCCTCTGTTTCAACAGACAGTGTAAGTTGTTGTATCAGCTCAAAAGCACACACGGGAGGAGTGTTGTCCGCTTGGTTTCGCCGATTCTGCATTTTAAGTGCTGGAAAACGTCCCACCTTCATAAGTCCAGTCAGAGAGCCCGTTCACCACGTTCTGCTCCAGGTCGGTGGTTGTGAGGCGCAGGTCTTTGCTGTTCACACTCGGCCTGTAGTAGATATCTCCGTCAAACACGTAGGCCTGGCGGGGGGGGGCGGCACAGACAGACAGGGCGAATCCGTTATCAAAGAGCACATGCGGTTGAAGGCTTCGTCGCTTGGCTGCTTGAACCGAGCGTGAGTGAATGATCCATCGGCCATTACAAGTGAGAGCCAACACATCTTCCCTCGCCAGTTAATATGCTGCCGACATAGAAGCCAAAAGCCAATTATAATACAGGGAGGGTAGATGAAGTGTAAAACAATTCCACTCTCCAACAGTCTCCGGCAATAACCCCTTGGAGAGAGTTCGTCTCAAAATGACAGAGACATGATGCTATTGATGACACAATTATGAAAATGATGTCAAAGGACTTTGTTTCGATGGATTCTTGAGGTTGAGAAGATGTCTTTATCAGCTGATTCAGCTGACGCAGACGGCACATTGATCAGGTAAATGAGAGAGGCCCCGGCTTACCAGCTGGCTCCCCTGAGGCCCCCAGGAAGCGTACTGTAGCACTGCCTTCTCCCTCTCCGGGGGATTAAGCTCAAGCAGATTCCTGGAACACACAAATACTCAGACATAAGGCCACTGTTAGGGACTGGTGACCTGTTTACAGCCCTCTGAGGTCCATCCATGCCGTGTCCTTGAGCTTTGCTCACTGCACTGCGAGGACAAAGGAGCAAGATGCAGACAAGGAAAAACAGGACAGAGGATGGAGTTGGAACATGCAGGAGTGCAACTTTTCTTCCTACATATTCCCAGCTGCACTGGTGTTCTTCCTAAGGACAGGCAAACAGTTTCCCCCAAAGCATCAGGCAATGATCAATACGGCAGGCCCCTCCTGAATTCCTTTATCAGAACCATTCATCAGAAGCTCCAGGGATCATTCACAGTTTCCGCCGGAGGTCTTCCACCATTACAATGGACCTGAACATGAATCTCAGGCAGTGAAATCTGAAGTATATTAAAAAAACCTTACGATTGGATATGAAGCCAAAAAAACCACCGAAGAATGAATGCAGGTCTGACATAAACATGAGGCTCTGATTGGATGAGACACACTCTGCAGGGGGAGGTTTTTAATCCGCGGGTCTGCTTGTATTGGTGACATGCCCAGTGCAGCCCATGCATTAGCATTCATGATTCCACCTACCCATCGGCCACATTGTAGATAGCATAGGAGGCTGTGAAGGACTGAGAGAACA
This sequence comes from Pungitius pungitius, assembly GCF_949316345.1. Classification (NCBI taxonomy): domain Eukaryota; kingdom Metazoa; phylum Chordata; class Actinopteri; order Perciformes; family Gasterosteidae; genus Pungitius; species Pungitius pungitius. The sequence goes on from NC_084900.1 coordinate 32,510,011, forward strand.
CCTGAAAGAGGTAGAGGATATCATGCACACAGGTGTGCCGCACTTAGATGACAACACAAACACGTATAAAGGAAACTTTATACAAATTGAACAAAGGTTGGGGAGGGCCATGCAGAGACCCATATTACTTAAACAAATCCCTTGTATCTCTTAATAATTTTCTAGATCCCTGCAAATCACTGAGTGGCTCATTATATTTTGAAAGAGCAACAAGAATATGCAGCAAAATTCAGGAAGCCCAATTTTAGGTTATTATTTCACCTAAAGTAAGCAGTTGAAGCAAAGTATATGGAACTGTGGCAATATTACCAAGTGTTTGAATGAAAATGAACAAAACTCTTCAGGACTGATACAATATATTGACTTATTACACCGCTTCTGATACCATCGGCAACAATGTCTCACCTAAAGAGCTGGATGGTTTTCAGAACGTTTTGATTGATGAGGTTTTGAATACAACAAGAGGGGGCAGCATCAGAGCATTCGGGTGAAGGTTCCGGATAAATGGGCACATCTTGTGTTCCAGAACTGAAAACCCTATTCTGCTAGGCTATACTAATAGAGCAAAGCTGATTTTGGTAGTCAAAAGTTCTTTGGTTTCTGGCTTTGAGAGTAGCTTGTGTTTACAAATATTGACCGAAAACACAATGGCGATGACAGTGTACATCGTTGCAAGTGGGGTACCCATTCAAGACAGAAACCACGTTATACATTCTTAGAAATAGTATTTTAACAGCCAACATCTTTCCCACTGAGCTGTGTGACTAAATAAATGAACACACTGAAGAAGACGAAGCGACCACAATGAACCAATGTGTGCACGGGTAGGTGTGCATGTTAACCAAAATTGACTTGAGCATTACCTGATGAATTCTGGGTAATGTATTGATTTGTATTGTATTTTTATTTCTTTCATGCAACGGGTTGGAAATAAGCTATTTGCTCACTGGCCTCTGAAGGCCCGACCCTTCTGAACAAACAGTCCCCACAGAAATTAAATGTCACGTCGTCTTTACGGCACAGTTAGCGGTGAAATTGGATTTCTCCTGTCCGTTGCTAGACCATGCATGGAAGGAAAAACACAATGCTCAGCACTAAAGAAAGAGAAATAAGTTCTGAGGCTATCTAAATGAAAATGAAGATCTGTAACAGGGTGTACAGCTCTAACAATCACAACAGAAAAGAACGGCGAGGGAAGGAAGACGAAGGGGTGAATTGGTCCAACTATACAGGAAGAAGTGAGTGAGGGAGATACAGAGAAAGACGGTAGGATGGAAAGGAGGAGAAAAGGACTGAAGTGCCCATCGCCCCGTGAACCACGTTCATTAAGCCGTTCATGATTACTAAATGATCCCGGAGATTCCGCCCATGATTTAACATCGCGGGGCTGGTGGCTGTACTTTATTGGGTGTTTGTGTTTGTCAGTGTGATAAACGGATAGAGACAGTGAGAGCATCTGTCCTGGAGAGGAAGATTGAATTCTAATGTGGCTGCGAGTAAAAAAATCATAAATCTTCCAGACTACTCCCCGTTCCAGTTCCCACCCACCTATTTTTTTCCCCCTACCAAATAGGAAGGGGGTAGGAATAAAGCACAGATTAAACACTGATAATATAGCTTGTGAATAATGTGTTAAAGGAGACTCATGGCACAGATAATTATATATTAGTATAGTATCGTAGTAATCCATATTTTGTACCCACTGCATGATCCACAGTACAGAGATCCCCGCATCCTTCCCTCTCATCGTTGCAGCCCCGCTAAGCTCTGTCTTTGATACCAGCGCCCGTCAGCGTTTGCTGCAGAGTGTAGACACGACTCTGTTGGCATGTTATTTGTCCTTAAACTGCACCGTCTTGGTTGGAGGGTATATTCTCAGTCGGCCCTTTCAAAGAAATATTTGGTACTTCTCTTTCTTGTTTCCTCCACTGGTACAGAACCCCATTCCAGTCAAACAGGCTTTAAGAAAAGAAAAGATTTGCCTGTCTAGAGGAAAATCTGCGCTCCCTTGTTGTGGCAAAATCCCCAATCCACTTCAAGGTATACCCTTTTATCCACATCCATTTATTTCCAACCACCAGGTTCAAAAGACTCCCTAAAGAACAAACACAAAATCCAGAGAAGCCTTTTAACTTTACCCACAGCCTTAACATCCACTCCGCTCTACTGCGACATTCTCCTTTTGGCGTCTCTGCCATTCTCCGAACACCATTCTGATTTTAACAGGGCAGTGTATTAGAGGGCAAATGATGCATTTCCTATTTTGTGCCCAACTCCATCCATCCCATGTGGCTTCCCCCGCTGCTCCCTCTGTTTTTTTTTTTCTTCTTCTAACGTTCTCTGCCACTCTCAGCAGCGTGATGCTTCTCGTTTGAACAGCAAAGCTGGGGCAAACAGCTTCAGTCAGCACAAATCCCCCCCCTGAGATAGAGAGAACAAGGAGTATCCGAGAGTGAGGAGGAAGGAGCGAGGAGGGAAGGACGGAGCAGGGGAAGGTTGAGGAGAATGGAGGAAGGCACACAAAGTGTGAGGCATGCTTAAGTGAACATATCCGTTTCTAAATATTCAAATGATTCCAGGTGGCGTGCCCACTGCCTTGGATTTCCCACCGTGTGAATGCACACTGAGCATACAGATGAGAGGCGCCGATTCCTGCAGACATCAAAGAAAGCTGTTGAGATTCATCTAGGATAACCCAAAGATTGGAAAACGAGATCCGAGCCCTATCTCTACAGAGACATCTGCGAAAGTGATACACATGTTAATCACAGAACAATGCTGAACAATGCAGTTAAAATGGATTCATACTGTGATACAGCAACAGGACCCTCTTCTCCCCCGCAGAAAAGAAATGACAAATGAGAGCGTGAGAGAGCTGCTAAATCTGGTTTCAGGTTTTTAATAAAAAAATCGAGTGGAAAATGTGGGGAGAGATTTGATTTCACCCTCCGTCGCTGATTACTTGCAAATACCAAAACTTGTGTGGCCTTTTAGGAGAGACCCGACAATTTCTGAATGGAACAGGGATTTGCAGAGTGAACAGGGAGCTACGTGGCCTTAAAGTAAAGGGCGCCAAACGCCATCGGTATGGTTTCTACCACGGCGCTTGTGCAAAACCACCTGCAATTGTGATTCTCGTCAGCTTCTCATTCAAATTCACCGTCGAGCTGCCGGGGCGATTTCATTATGCCGCTCTAAAATATACCCCTCCATCTCCCAGATGTCCCCCCCCCCCCCCCCCTCTCCCCGGTATCTCACAGATCACTCACCAAGCTTCCCTCAGTCGAGTCGCCTGCACCTTACGCCATCAGCCACTTTAATTATTCAACTCCCCATATGTTATCCCAGTCATGTGACAGGCGTTATAGAGCTTATGAGGGCTGCAGTAGCAGAATATGTATACACACACATGCGCGCGCACACACACACACACACACACACACACACACAGGCTCTGATTAGGATGCTTTTCAGCATTGTTTTGCATCGTTGATATTAGGAGGATAATGAAGGTCCCGAATAACTTAACCGAGTCAATTTAGGCACCCGGAGAAAACCTACCGGTCGAATGTTATACGCCAGGAGGACAGACGTCTTGTCTGCAGACACTTCAAATTTAGTAGTGGTCAGGTCCTGTTGAAAGATTGGACAACACATCATCAGCAACTTCTGTTTGTTTTCTTGTGGAAACAACCCTTCAAAATCCTTCACAATGACATTCGCATTCTATCCGACCGCTCTCTCAAACAAGCCCAGAGGGAAATGTTCACTGCTCTCTGAGTTGCATCCTTTTTATATTGCATGGTTTGCATTCAATTGGGCATACTAAATTGTCATAACATGTAACGGTAAATTGTACCCTTTTGATCATATCATCTGCTGAGGATTGTGTGTCAGAATAGCAGGCACAGTATGCTAGTTAAAATACAGCAGAATGTAGCCAGAAGCAGTAAGACACTCTGGTATTTTTGGCTTACTGCATTTGACAAACTATGTATTGGGATGTGTCTGCACTGCAATGCTAAACTACTACATTTGTATTCAGAATGCACAAATGTTCTCCTGGATTACAGTTGTACTTTTAAACAGTCAGCAACACAAGGATATGGTTACAAATGGCAACAAAAGAGCTAGGTCCTGTAGAAAAAAGATCAGGATTTGGCTTGTAACTACTAGGAACACGAAGAAAAGGGTAATACATTTTGCTGGAAACGAACAATGACGTTTTGTTGTAAGGGGTCATAGTTTATAGAAAACAGGGTGTCGGTATAGTATAATACAATATTTTACAGAACTCAAGTTTCTTAATCCGAACCTTGAGAGACAAACACATCACCAATGTCGTTGGCAAGTAAAACACTAGAGTAAACAAAATATTTACATTAAATGGGTAGAATTGTATAAAATTAAGGTCCAAGGCCTGAAGCAAATGTGTAGATGAATCATAAAGGATATATTTGCATGGTAAATTTTAATTTAGCATAATACTTCACTATAAACTCCATAATAAGTATAAATATGACGACTACTGTTGATCACCTATGCACCTGTCTCATAAAATAGATGTAAGATGAGTTTACCTGTTTGAAAAAGTGTTCCCTAAAAAGGTTTTCTTAATTACTTTGAATACAAATATCAACGTTTGACATCATATGCAAGTATAATTGTGTCAGCCCTTCATTTAAATAAGGAAAGGCAATAAGGATCTTGGCTATTCATACAGGTATATACAGTTTTCTGGAAGCAGTAAATAAAGAATCATATCATAGCACCGAGGAACGTCACGTTGTCAACCCAACAACACAACCCCGCTTTAAGCGCCTCAGCAATGACCCATATAGGGCTGTCAGTGCCGCACGGAGGCGTTCGAAATGATGCCCCTGCTCGGGAAAGTCTCTTTGAAGCCACATGTTGAGAGAGCTCCCAGCGCAGCCAGATTTGGGGGGAGCAATGAGCTTAAACCGTCACTCTTTTTTTTTTTGTCTTAAGTGTGGGATGTGGAATAGTGGGACTCTACGTCTTCTCTCTCTCTCTCTCTCTCTCTCTCTCAATCCAGAAGCCCTATTTATCCAGTCGATTGGTTCTACTGTCCGCGGATCCGTCAATCCGGTCAATACTGAAAAATTCGACCCTGCTCTCAAAAGCTACGTTGGCGTAACTCACCAGGGAGCTGTTGTCCACGAGAGTCGAGGTGATGTTGCTGTTGAGGGTAAACGACAGGACTTGTCCTTCTCTCGTACGGAGAGCCACTTCGTTCTCTGACAGGGTCGCGGCAGGTCAGGAAAAAAGGGATGCTGGGTTATCAAAGCGATGGTCTCAAATGAGATTGGCCAAGTGGCATTGAGCCGACCCGAGCACTTGGTCAGTCGCGGGGACAAAATGCGGGTCCTTACCGTTCAACCATGCCGCACAAGGGTTGTGAACTTTGAACTCGGCCCTCTCCAGATCCTCCATAGTGAGATGGGAGCGGAGTAATAAGTGAGATTCATCTTCAGAGGGAAGAGAGGAGAGTTAATCACGTTATCAAAAAAAGTACGTCATGTTTACAGTGAAGAAGCCCGAGCATGTTGGAGCTTGTGCTTCGGTTATAGAGTAATTGTTCACTTTTTTTTGCCTTCATTTGACAGACTGCAGAGAAAAGGGAAGGCGGGGGATGGAGGGCTATGTCACGCACCAAAGGCTGGCTTCCAAGGTGCTCCCATTTCTTTTCTTTCTCTTTTTTAAGGAGACGAGATTCGGAGCAGATATATCGCCTCTCAACGTTTTACAACATGGCCTCCCCTGATCCAGCGCCCTGTAGCTAAGTTATCTATTTGAACTGGGCTAAATTACGGCAAGCGTGCTAAGAGAGTTTTCCTCGGGGGGGGCGGGGGGGGGGGGGGGGGAGACTAGAAGGATTGTTGTTTCACTTCCGTAATGAAGCTGTCAATTGGCACATCGTTATCAGCTGACTCGCTCACATGCAAACATTCACCAAAAGTCAGCCAAGCTATGTCGACACAAATCTTGGATAACAACACAGACTTAACTACTCAGGTAGACATTAAGCCACGATATCTTTACATATAAAATAGCCGTGTGCTGCTATATTATTTCGTCATTTGCTCCTTTAATGTTGCTGTTTCTATGTTGGAAAATGTTGAATGCAGTAACATGCAGCTATCTGTCCAGCAGCTGGTTGTGTGGTTGTGTGGTTGAACCTCTTTAAGCATCAGGCAATATGAAGAGTTTATGACTCTATTGACATTGGAGGACGCGTTAACAGAATAACCACCAGAATAGAAATAGGTAAGATCCACTAGCCGACACACACAGCCCTCCATGTAACTGTGTACGTACGGCCCAAAAAAACTCAGGAATGTCTTTTTTAAAACCGTTTTCAGACAGATAATATAAGCAAGATATTGTATCTTCATTTGAAGGCTTTAGAGGTGTTGGAAGCCGATAGCGATGGCTTCATACCCGACAGACAACAGAGTTCTATCGTTCTTTTCATCTAACCCTCTATCCGTTTACACATTTCCCAAAATATCCCTTTAATACCCCAAATTAAAACACAGCTCTCCTTTGCTGCTTTTTCTCCTCCAAACAGTCGTTCTTACCGGGCGTGAGGAGGATGACAGAGAGAATAACCAGTGACATAACAGCCAGGATCACCACCATGGCTATTCCTATGCCCTTCCAGTTCCGCGGGGGACCATCTGAACTCCCCAGGTCCTGATATGAAAAGAACAAACACAAACACAGCGATGAGTGCCAGCACAGCAGTGGAGGAGGACATTAGTGCTGCTTCATCCCCACGATCTCACAGAAACTCCTCCCTGACAGGCCCATCATTACAGCGAGCCCCCCGGGGGAGGCTGCTGAGACCGGTCTTTGCTGAGTTACACTGATTTTACGTATGAGAAATGCATGACATTGTGGTTATATACAGTATATATGACACCTTCAGACTTTGATCGCAGGAGCAATTTTGTCCGCGCTTTAAGTTTTTTAGATCACCGCCTCATTTCACCGGTTACATGACTTATGGGCCATGTGGTTTTTCTACAATAAAAGAGGGAAGTGGTGGAAATTACAATGAAAAATGTGGTGCCTGAATGCTTTTTATAGGGAAAGCTGCCACCTATTTCTTCTGCTTCGCTGGATCAGAATTTATTCAATAGGCCTGGATGACACTGTTAACGAGGCAATGGAAGGGCGGAAAAGTAGTTGGGAATATTTAACTATCCAATATATTACAGGCAAAGCTTCAGTTACCAACACATCCTGTGTGTGTTATCAGCGAGATCTGATGGAAGGAGCCACCATCCGTGTCATTTACAATTAAACACAATTGCATGCTGTTCCCCGGCTGCACTCTCCTCAGAGCCGCTGAGGGTGAGTGGGTTCAATCGCGTGTAGCGGCTACACATTTCACTCCTCGTTGTGGCTGTCCCACCTTTTGGCTCAGCCCCTCGAGGCCCCGCCTGTCCAGATCACCTTCCTCTGGGCAGCTGAAGGCGGGAATCTTTGCTCGCTGGACAACAGATTGCTCCAGCCGGCGCTCCCCGGGTGACACCAGCTGTCTCTGACTCAGTTGTATTGGAAGCGTCTAACGAATCCTCTCCACAAACGTACACTTTTTCACCTCAATGGACTATCTGACATAAAGCCGCAGGGACATAAGAGTATCAAAGTGCAGAAAAACTGAGAGTGCACTCACAGAACTGGAGTCAAAATGCCTTTTAAAATACATTTTAGAAAAGTGAAACATGGGAAAAGAGTGAAAGGTCAATGCAGTTGAAACAGAAGCAGAGAATTTATCGTGTATGCCTCTGTGTGCCATTTACTTTGATGAAAATCCTGCATTCACAATGGATTTTTTAAACCCTTTTGAAAATGTGTCTCTTTTTTTGTAGAAAGCAGTTTTACTTGACAAAAGGAAGACAAACCACTGTTTTCCAACACGGATCGCCTGCCAAGGTCTCTTCTTTAAATAATCTGCTTGGCTACAGTATCATAGCATGTTCCAATTAAAACCACAACTGATTTTTACCTTTGAAGTTATGTTTGGACATGTATCTGCACTGGCCTGTCCAACACTCTTTTTCTCATTCTACTGCCCTCTCAGCAATGTCTCCACCTTGCTTCTGAGCAAGATCAAATATCAATCAAAGTGAGCCTTTGAAATCCGACAGGAGTTGGAGGATAGAAGACTAGATGAGGTTTCAGTCGAATACACCATGTAGGAAAACTGAAATCAAAAGTTTATGTATCCATAACATTCCTGGAGGAATTGAGATGTTTTCTTTTAGCCAAACCATAAAGAGCTGCATTAGAGAAGAGCTTTTCTGTTCGCCAGCGGAGCAGAAGGGATTTTTTACTCAACCCAATGAGAGAATCAATAAGGATGGTATAAGATAACAATAATATAATCATTTATAAAGTGGTATAAATCCAGACGGAAACTATTAATAGTGGGAATACAGATATAAATTAGACTCTTAGGAAAGATTTCCTCAGATGAACACAATTTCTTGTCAAATATTTCAGCCCCATGTGGAACATGCAGACCCGTTCTGACCTTCCTATCATTTTAACTTAAGAATAGCCATTATTGTAGTGGAACGGTAAATTAAACTGCACACAAATCCAGATAGCCAGCTTTATTCTTCCTCATCGAAAATCAAACAACCACATTTTAATGTGCACACAAAAGAGAAGCATTAAATCCAATTTCTCCATCTTCGCAGCGAACAACACAACTGGGTTGTGCAGAATCAAGGCGGTGCTGAGAGTTCATAAATTAGGCTCCGGGGACCTCCTTAACTCCATCTTCTGTGTCTTTGATGCATGGAGCATCCAGCGGTACATAAAAAGAACCATAGCGGGGTTGTTTCAGGCTTCCGCTTCTGTGTTTGCAGACCTCAAAAGCCCCTTAGGACATCAGGCAAAGATGTTTATTACTGACATGAAATCGGCAGACGGATAAATGGTATAATCACCAGCATTAAAAAGGGGGAAATCTATTGGCAAACACACACAGCACCTCAATGTAATCTATGTTGTCCTTCCTTTAACGACGCTATGGGATTTCTCACAAGGGAAAGCTGTAGATTGGAAAGTAACCCACGTATGTCTTACTAGATCAATGTCTGTAAGAGCAGGCTGTATCTTAAATGAGAATGGGATAAATAGTAACCAATGTGCTGTAATGAATTACGACAGACAATACGGATTAACATTCACTCATCCCATCAAAATGCTTTGTCCTCGCACACCGGGCTACCAATTCTCCCTTTTTTTAAATTAAAGAATAAAAAAAGTGTGTGGTAAGGACACCATATGAGACTTACTCGGCGGACTTGTTGGCCTCAAGGCTGTTGCCAGACAATACAGCACCAGCTTTTGTAAAATGAAAGCCCTGCTGCTTTAGCCTCTAGCGCGGCAAAGAGGCTCTGTCTTATTCTTTTCAGGCCCCCCCATCAGGCATAAGAAAATGACACAAAGGGTACGAGTACGTATGAGGGAGGTTTTTCGTCACCACGTCCAGCCAGCTCCCAGGGGCCAGTTCCTGCCTTTAGGAAACATAAATCCGTGGGGGGGAACTGCGGTTTACATGATGTGACTAAGATGAGAAACCCTTTAGAAATACCCTCACAATAAAGAATAGGCTTACAATATGCTATTATACAGTAAAATAATACACACGTCACATCAGTGCGGAGGATGAATGTTAAAACCATATTGAGCTACAAAAACATCTAATTAAATGATTAAAATATCTTTCTTCCTCTCTTTAAGGATTAATTGAAAGCATTATGCATGTCTGATGTGGCTTTCATATTTGTGGCTTTCAAGTAATTTACGTTCACTCCTATGTATCATGATACGTGTGACACACGGATATATGACACAAGCAACAACCCACATCATGCCATGAATCATTGCGTGTTTTCATGGACGCAGAGCTACAATCGCAACCCAGGTCGGCCTCATTAAAGGCTTTGCAGTGTGAAGAACATTGATTAGAGTTGTGACATGAAATGTTGCAACATTTGCAGGTAATGGGTTGTTTTTAAGCCCCCGCAGCATTATGTGGCCCCCTTTTCAAGTATGACAATAATCCTGCGGTAGTGTCACCCAGCCCCCTTACAGCAGGTTTAACAAAGTGTAGATTCAAGTAAAGGTTAGTGTGACACCTGATGTGACACATCACAGTGCAGATAAACATCACTGAGCTGCCCAACGCTTTCTCCGACCAATCAGCGCATGAGTGAAAATATTTCCCCCCAAAAAGATGACAGTTTGTTGAGATGTCTGTCAGGTCTCACTTTTTTGGTTAATTGTTGCACAGTGCTGTACAGAACATTTTTGGATAATGCCTGATGCGGACAGTTTGATTCTAAAGAAGGAAGAGTTACGTAAGTGATGTAAATCCAATTAAAAGTGAAGTGATGTACACAAAAAAAAAACAAAGCGTGGCATTTATTAGCACCAAAAAGAGATAACCGTCTCGATTAAACACGCTCAAGTCACATTGAAGCAGGTGTGCATGCTCATTATAATGAGAGAGCTGCATTAAATTATTTACATTATAGATATTTCACTTAATTGCATTTGACATAATCCATCAATGCGTTAATAGTGTGAGCCAGAAACCAAAACAGAGGATGCATTGACTAACAGTCTTTGTTTAATGACAATACACCTACACGGCAGAGGGATAATCAATCATACATAGTGAAGGATGGAGGTTCGACCCCCGTAGACGCTGTCAACGCTGCTTTGACATGTTGTATTATACTGGAGTAAAATAATATTAACGACGATATCGGGGAATTAAAGTGTCCACGGGACAGAGGGACAATATGAGTGAGAGGCTGTGGACGTCGAGTTACCACAGCAGCCTGCACCGCAGTGCACAGAGTCAGGGCTGTCCAGAAGATGAATATTAGTGGAAACACTCATTGATTAATCATCGTATTGTGGGCACACATGAGGATTTCCTCACTGCACATCAGAGACTACACACATATACACACGCGCACACGTTGGTCCTAATCTGAGGAAAAACCAAGGAATCGAACAATACACAAAAAAAAAACATAGCCCACACATACCAGCTCCGTAGTCATGTTTTGTTGAGTTGTGGCAATCATTGTAATCCGCAACAAGCTCTGCTGCCTCCGGAGCTTCAACACCCGTCGAGCGGCTGTAGTGTTGTCTTGCGGAGCTTTTTCTGCATGCTGCTTCTTGCAAGTTCTCTCTCTCTCTCTCTCTCTCTCTCTCTCTCTCTCTCTCTCTCTCTCTCTCTCTCTCTCTCTCTCTCTCTCTCTCTCTCTCTCTCTCTCTCTCTCTCTCTCTCTCTCTCTCTCTCTCTCTCTCTCTCTCTCTCTCTCTGCACGAGCGGCAGTCGTTCAATCATCACATATTTCCAATCTGGGAAAAACTATTTATCGGCTCAGACAGATGGCTAGTTATTCCAGCATTCCATCAAAATAAAGTTATTATGAATGAAAAAAAAAACCGTACAAAACCATTAACAGCCAGTAACGTATTAATTGTATTGCTGTGCTATTGAAACGTGCAATATTTAAATTCATTTCATTTCATTTAGAAATGTATGATTTTATTAAAATTAAATAACATAGCCGACTAACTCGCGTAGTGTACGAGTAAGGCTGCCAATATATGCATTGGAGAAAAAATTGCAATTTGTGATACATGGATTTTATTTATTTAAAAATATTGAGAATCCTTCATTAGTTTGACATTACCTTTCAGCCACATCTTACTGACTTTATCTTATTAACTCAGCGTAACTAATCTTCGCCAGTATGGAAAAATATGAAACATTACCGGAAGTTTACGGTATGGTCTTCAATTTTACAATTGAACATGGACTCATTTCTAACATTTTATTTGTGAACAAATTAAATATATACTGTACGTGGCGTTTCTAATTGTTGGTGCATTTTGTTTGGAACTGACGATTGAACGTTACGGCGCTTTTAATTCGAAAAATGCGCAACCGGAAGTTCTCGACTTCAGCCTAGTGATCATCGCTCATTGGTTAGCGGCGAAATTTGAAATACAACGCGCTCATTGCAGTTGTGGCTGCGGAAGGATGTGGACGAAAGTACGATCAGGTGGTCACTAAAAAAGAAACGGAAAAAGAATATTTGTGCGTTTAACACCGCCGACAGGGTTTTGCTGCCCAGCATTTCTACAGTATCGAACTGGTAGGTAACTGCTACATGCTAATTCTTGCTAACATGCGAGCGAAAGTTAAAAAGAAACCGCCGTGAATTTTTTTTCCGTGGGAAGCTTACAGTGGGGCTATTTCAAATGTGCACCCATTGTTCTTGTTAATTCCAGTTTCCTCTTCACATTTGCCAGACGTTTTCATTTCACGCTCGCCACGTTGAAAATGAGCCATACACTAGGATCATCTCCCGTTGTACAGAACCGCAACCTCTGTTCTGTAAACTAACTGTACGTGTTGTCTCTTTGTCTGTAGCTATCATGCAGACCGCTGTGGAGAGCCTTCAGGTTCTCTATGATCAGCTGAGGACCCAGGTTGATCTTCTCAACGAGAATATTGAACCCAGTCAGTACTTTTTTATTCTTTGGTTTATCGCTACTGTCTGCTATCATCTGAGACTTTGGTTCCAGACACGGGTAACGTGTGCATCCTCTTTCCCAGACTTCATCCAGCTGGCACAAAACTTTGATGACTGTCGCCGCAAATGGCTGAGGTCAGAGCAAGAACTGGGCTCGTGCAAGGAGGTGCTCACCAAAGCCGAAACCGAGAGAGCGTCGTTGGAGGTCAAGCTCAAACATGCCCGCAACCAGGTCGATGTCGAGATCAGGCGCAGACAGAAGGCCGAGGCTGACTGTGAGAAGTTGGTGCGTGGGATCACATGCCGTCCTTCATTCATTGCCACGTGTTGATTTAGCCTGCTGTTAATTCACCCCGTTCAAGAAGTCTCATTTGTGATTTGCTTGCATTTCTCTATTACAGGACCGTCAAATTCAGCTGATCCGGGACCTCCTGACTAGTGAGGGATCCTCCAACAGCATCCAGCTGAGTGCAGAGCAGCGCTCAGCGCTCGCCTTCCTGAACACAAACTCTCAGGCACCAGCCAACCTGAATACCAGCCGAAGGTAATAGTATGATATGGAGTACCATGTTTATGGTCATTAATCATCTTCTCACACTTTCAACCCATTTTTGATTTCAATTGGATTTCCTTTGAGATTTTTTAGAGATGAGGGGACAAATAAAAGTAAAAAAAAATGTAAAAGAGATAAACTGCTGACTGGCTCGACATATTCTTTCTGTTGCTCCTGATAGACTGACCACGATAGATGAGTCCGCCTCCATCTTGTCAGATATCAGCTACGACAAAACGGATGACTCCCTTGTAAGTTCTTCCCCTTTCACTGTTGTGTAGAGTTGAGATAACATGATGTACGGCATCAAGGATTCTGATGTGCTTCATCTGTGACAGGACTGGGACTCCTCCACTGTGAGGACAGTGCGTCTGAAGAAAAGAGAGAAACGGGTACGACGAGAGCATTCGCACCTCTTCCCTTTTTAGATTTTTGTATTTGTAAGATCGCCCTTGTGTTCACTGGAGATACAGATGTCGTGTCTGCTGTCTTGATTTCAGCGCTCATCGAGAAACCATGTCGATGGTCCCCCGGTGGCCTCCAAGCGGTCTCGATCAACAGGCAGAACTTCAGGGGTGGTAAGGAAAAGCATTATGTTGTGTTTCACTTCTCAAAATGCATCGTTATGCCCGTAAGTGGTCTCGTTGTATGTTATTCTTATTGTTTTTATTTATTTGTGATAGGGCAACGAAACCCTTGTGACGAGGACCACAGTCACTGTTCCTGTGAATGGAGGACCTGTTGAGGCCGTTTCTACCATTGAGAGTGTTCCTTATTGGACTCGCAGCAGGAGAAAGACTGGTATGATTTTTGTTTAACGGGAGTGTGTAAGCTTGGTTTATGATGGACCCCCTCTTCATGTGTGGGTCAACTATTCCAGGCTAATATGATGGAAAATGACCCTGTGTATTTTCATCCTGCTAACTTGCCACAATTTGATTAAAGGCATTGATTTGGTACAGGGAGTTTTTTTGGCTTACATTTTAAGCACTTTTATAAGAACTGGCAAATCGCAGCTCATCATTCACCAAATAATCTACTGTAAAAGGCCCTGCTGTGCTGTCGCCAAAATAGTAATGTGGTTTAATCAAGGGTGACTGCTCCTCAACCTGATTGCAACGTTGTCATTATTGTAATGGGTGTCTAAGATTATGCGGTAGCTGGGATTCAACAGTCTTATCTCCTTGTAACCTGTGTGTTCATGGCAGGTAACGCAATCATATTTAATTTTTTATCCATTTCCCAGCTGCCATGGAGTGGGACTCTGAATCTGTCCAGTCCGAGGATGTCTTTAAGCAGCCTGGCAACCCAGAGGGTGAAAGAAAAGTGGCCCCAAGCACTCCGCAGAACCAAGGGGGCGGCCGTCTTCACGAGTTTGCCTCCAAAACGGTACAAATACCAGTTAAACAAACAAGAAAAAAGCATGTTCAAGCACCTCCTGCATTTAAGGAGAATATCCGTTGTTGCCATATTGCCAGTAGGTTTAATCAAACTCTGCACTGAATGCCTTTTTATTAATTACTCTTATAAACTTTGATGTCTGCACACAAGATATTTTATTGACCAGTTTAAGTTCTTATTTAGTTAAACATAAAGGTGGTTGTTGACACACAATCTCTAGCAGCATCCTAAATAATGGTGACTGTCTTTCCACAGGTCATTAAACCGGAATCGTGTGTTCCTTGTGGAAAAAGGATCAAGTTTGGCAAGATTTCCCTGAAGTGCCGTGACTGCAGGGTGGTCTCTCACCCCGAGTGTCGCGAGCGCTGCCCTCTGCCATGCATCCCCAACCTTGGCGCCACACCAGTCAAAATTGGGGAGGTGCGTGAGAGCGTTTCCCCCTGATTTCTCTCTCGTTTGATTCCAGTCTTGAATTTGATCCCAGTGCTCACGGATTTTCCCCATTTCTCATTTGTTCCCAGGGTGTGCTTGCAGACTACGTGTCTGACTTGTCACCGATGATTCCACCTCTGGTAGTGCACTGTATCAGTGAGATCGAGCAAAGGGGCATGCATGAGGTGAGTGTCTTCCTTTTCCCCCCCTGTCCTAACGTGCACAAATGTGGAAGTTGGTAAAGCCCCATATTCCAGTAGTTACCTGTTTAATGTCTTCCCCTCAAGCGCCCACAGAGAGCTGTAACTAAGATGGGACCATCTGCTCCTGAGAGTTTGAATTCCTAATAGCTCCAAAACTCTTGATGCCCACCAATTAAATAATTGTACTTTCTCCCAGGCCGGGCTCTACCGTCTGTCCGGTGCCGATCGCACGGTGAAGGACCTGAAGGAGAAGTTTCTACGCAGCAAAACTGTTCCCGTGCTCAGCAAGGTGGACGACGTCAATGCCATCACTGGGCTCCTCAAAGACTTCCTGAGGAACCTCAAGGAGCCTCTCCTCACCTTCCGCCTCAACCGTGCTTTCATGGACGCAGCCGGTATGTGCATGCGTTTGTGTGTGGCTGGTGCTAGAAAAGGAGAAAAAAAATAATATATATATATATATATATATATACACACACACACACACACACACTGGAGTTGATAAATCCACACAGCTTCCCTCTGCTAACCACATTTTTGTTTTTTCTTTGTTCCCTTTCAGAGGTTTCTGATGATGACAACAGCATAGCTCTGATGTACCAAACCATCAGTGACCTGCCACAGCCCAACAGAGACACGCTGGCTTTCTTAATCCTTCACCTTCAGAGGTCAGTACTAAATATAGTGCCAAATACTCGCATCGGAAAACAAAGTCATTCATTTGGCTTTGATTCCTTGTGTAACCCCCCCCTACAGACTCGTGGTTGTGTATCTGTAACTGACCTTTTCTGTTTGATTTTACTGTGCCCTCTGAATTTGTTTCGGGCGAATGGCTTTAAGCAAAGATGTGCGTCTCATTAACTTCTTCCACACAGGGCAGTGCCTCCTGTTTATTTAACCCACGGGTCTGGTTTATGGTGTCATTTGGAATGTACCCATGATTGGGATATTGTAATCGTACATTGGAACGCTACAGAAGACTGTTGCCATCCTTATGAAAACAGCCGCGCTTAAGTAGAAGTCATTAATCACACCAGTCCTTTTCGTCGAGTACCAGCCGATCAGACGCCTTCTCGGAATGTGGGTTGGGGAATATTAACAATCCAACGTAGCTATGAAAGAAATATATACTGTGCAAATTCCATTGGGTGGGAAAGGGATCTGGCATGTGGAGGAGACCCTACTTTTCAGTTAAAATAAATAAACGTACACTTATATTAATGTTTAGCTATTATACATCTACCCTCTTTTAGATGTATTGTGTATTTGTATATTTATCAAGGAGACGTAACTGAGTCCTGATCGAATCTTTCAGAGTCGCTGTCAGTCTGGACACAAAGATGAACATCAGCAACTTGGCTCGAGTGTTTGGACCGACCATTGTGGGTCATGCAGTTCCCAACCCTGACCCCATGACAATCCTACAGGACACCAAACGTCAACCCAGGGTAAGCCCGACTGAAGCCTCACCTCTATTGCATACGTTTATTTCTTCTTAGGGTCGCACAATACGGTCAAATTTAAACTTTCCATTATTAAAAACAAGAGTACCACATGTGCTGGACTCTTGTGGGGCAGCAAACGCTGGTTATGTGAATAACCAGATCAGTGTAGCCTTGTTTTGATAAAGAATATACCTTTTTCCCCATCATGCCGTGAGCAACATCTGTCTGTTATGCTGTGAGCCTGATACATCCAACTCGTACCTGCAGGCAGCCTCTCCTGGGATTGAATGCAATACAGGCATGTCAGATTATGCCACTGAAATGATCAGTTGGACTAGTGAGAGAGTTACAGAATCTACATTAATTGAACGGCCGCTGCCAGCAGCAAATGCAATTAAAAATGGCCTCTAATTTCCCAAAAAGCTTTTGGATAATATTGTATTTGCTGTCAATCAAAATGTTTATTATGAGGCAAAACTTGCGTTGCAAAGTCTAGTTAATATATATATATATATATGATATACTTATGGTATATTATATCATTAAAACATTGGGATTATTCATTTTACCACTAATTAGAAAAACATTATATTAACCCTACTTAACGAGTTGGTAACCTATAACATGCAGAGACCACCAAAAGGCAAAACATTGCTCAACTCAGAGCCTCTGCATATTACTATAAACTCTTGTTCTGTCTTGCCCTGGGCCTCTGCAACACGCATTCAGCTCAGCACGGGCTGGATGAGGCAACACACTGAAATAACCCTGATCTTTTTCATTCTCGCTAATCTCTCTCTCTCTGTTTAGGTCGTGGAGCGTCTGTTGGCTCTGCCCGTGGATTACTGGATCCCGTTTGTGAATGCAGGGAGCTATCCGCCCAACTTGGACCACCTGGTCATTGAGAACGGAAACTGCTACGCCACCCCCGATAGAAGTACGTGCTCACTAAACAGTGTGTCTGTTTTGGGGTTTGCATGCGAGTCCGGGAGCAGTTGTTTGCTAGTTGATGTTTATTTCAATGTGATATTTTTCCTGTTGCAGTGAGCATGCTGGGACCTCTGACTACTCCGGAGCACCAGCTCAATAAAACCCCCTCCTCCAGCTCCCTGTCTCAGCGCATGATGTCCTCTCTGACCCCCAGGTAAACACACAAGCCCCCCCCCCCCTCTGCCCAGCTTTGACATATGATTATTTCCATAATCACGGGGCTCGTTCAAGGCTACTGGCTGGATTCAACTATTTCATCATATTATGAAGTTCTTCCTTTTGGAGGGCAAACTCTTTAGACCAGTTGAAGGGGCCGAGCAATTAATCTAATGTTTTGCGCTCATTGCTATGAAGTCGATTTTGAGCTGGAATAGCCTTTTTAATTACGTTAAAATAGTCCTGATTCGAATGGCAATTTAATTTAAAGGCTAAGATATTTGTAAATGTATTCATATACACTAACGATATGGTCATCTATCTAAATTAGCTGGACTTGCCATGGGAGACGTTTTTCCTATTGTTCTATTTATTTCAGTGACATGGCATTATCAGCTGTATCAATATTTCCTCCCATAATGTGCTTAGTTCTACTGATTAAACTGGTAAATATTAGAGACCTTCTTCTTATGGATCTTTTGAAAGCTGGACTTTGGATGTATAGCCCTTCATGGTATTCTCAATATTATTCCTAATTCAATTATTTTTTTTTTTGCAGATTTGGGAGCAAGAGCAAATCGGCAAATCAAATTGGACTTTCTCGTCAAGGGAAATTCTTTGCATCTCCACTGCTTAAATAATCCAAAGCGGCTTCACTTTTCTTGACACAATAACGACCAATGAATGCTTTCTTTGCATTTATGCGGAACATATATTACGGTACCGCTTTGAACACGTCTGTAAACGCCTTCAGACTCCAAGTCTTTAGTGTTTTTTGCCAGTCAGTTGTATTTTGCGTGTTTGTAAAATGATTATTTTTTTTTAACCTATCTATGCACAGTTGTGTGTCTTCAGAGCAAAATGTTTAACAAGACATTACGCTCTCACCTCTTCACACGTGGAAATCCGCTGTTTATTACTCTTTATGAGAAGAATTCCTAGATGAAAATATGTACTGTATATGCAGTTATTGTGACCTGCTTCTAAATTCAGTTCTTTCTTTAGACAGTGTTTCAACTCATGTGTCACTCAGAAGTTGAATAACTGATTCTCAAGCATTTCATTCTAGACTTGTAATTGAATGTTTGATTGCTAGTAACATTATCTTTGAAGTTTTTTTTTTTTTTTGTTTATGTTCCATTTATTTTGTGTTTTAGTTGTCGTTTAAAAGCTCGACTCAGTGTGAGGTTGTTGATTGGCATTAATCTCTTGAACAGAAACTCTGTTTTTAATATCTTCACTTGCAGTTGTTAGTCCGGTCAGTGAATATCAGGAATGTATTCTAGTTAAGACTTTTAATTTCTGCCAGTTCATTTTGTTTGTCTAATGTTTATTGCTCTCTGTAATGTTTGTACTCCGGGTGGCTGCTCATGAGCAGTCCCATGCAAAAGGCAATTACCTTGTAAGATTAGCCAGTTCCGTAGTCGTGGCATTATTGGTTCAACTATTGGCACACATTTTGTACACGCTAGAATTCATGTTACTTTTAAAATACACATCTAACCTTTTCAACCAACTGTCTTGTGTGCCTCTTGTGAATTTGTTTGTGCTTTAACCACACTTTCTGAATCTAAAGGTTGCAAGATGTAAATCGTGCTTATTTAATCCAGGTTAACTACTTTTAATGAAGCAGAGTTTCAATTTAAAACCGATGGCCTCCTTTGCTTTTCAGATTAATTCACTTATGATTATTTTGCAAGTTGTTGGAATTACAACAGGCATCTCGTTGCAAGGTTCAATCTAAAACTATACGGAGTATAAACATTTGTCTCTATCATAATTCACTTGTGCATAACACAGAAGGCTGTTATGTTCAGGTGAGGTGTTAATTTACTGTACACGTTATGAAAAATCTTTCTACATGGTCATTTTGTCAGGCATTTATTGGTACAGTAAATTCAGTTTAAAAAAAAAATATCGCATCAAAATTTAGGCCACGGCCAAAGAAGCGGAGTGTTCTTGATGTAGGCTTGGAAGCCCGGGTCAGAGCCCCACTTCCTGATGGCCTGCTTCTCCAGGATGGGGATTCCGCTGACGTAGCGCAATAGGAACCAGAGGAAGAGAGGCGACACCACGCTCAGATACTGAGGGCCCTCCATCACTGACGAGGCTGAGAGCCACAGCCCTGACCACTGCAGGATCTCCCCAAAATAGTTTGGATGCCTGCTGTACGCCCATAGTCCACTCTGGATGAATTTCCCCTGGAGGCGCATAAATAAAACTTAACTGCCGTTCCTCACCGTGAATGATGCATTAAAAGGTTGCACAGCACGAGGTTCATTAACTCACAATGTTATCCGGGTCACGCTTGAAAAGCAATTTCTGCTGGTCAGCAATAGCTTCGGTAGCAAAGCCGAGGCCCCAAACGGTCCAGCCAATGTAGTCCCTCGGGCCCAGAGGCACGTCCCGCTTCTCTATGTTCAGCATGAGTGTGGGCAGGAGCGTCATAAATACCCACATTGCTGAAAGAAACAGAGTGGTGGTGGTGGTGGAGCATCTTTAACCATGACCATGAACTAAACTCATTCGACTTACAGAAACAAACAGCTCCTTCATAGAAGTGTACTGAGAGCTGGACATTAGACAGTGATTTATACGCAGTGACCTTGTGAGGGGGGGAGAGAGATAAGCGCCTCTGCAGTGAGGGGAATGCATCTGCATGGCTTCAAAAGTACCTTGAACCGTCCAATATATAAAGAAAGTCCCTGGGCTGTCTCTGACATTGTTGAACCTGCGATCCTGGCCGTCCTTCAGGATCCGCATGAAGAGGAATGTCCCCAGCCTGCAGAGAGGACACGGTTAACGGCCACTTACATTAACCCAAGGCATTATTCATTAACCTGACTAAGCTTTCTTAGTTAGTTAGTTCCTCCTCCGAACTTGCCAAGGAGACTTTGAACTCGCACAAAACTCCGTAGGTGATAATAAAATATATTAATAGAACGCAACCCCTCTGTATTTTATTCCCCTGTGCAGTGGGGGGTTGGGGGGGGGGGGGGGGGGGTGTCGTCAGAGCTTACTTACCTGAGTCCCCACGCAGTCACCAAACCAGTCTGCACCTTTTGGCGGACATGACTTGCTCCTCCCCAGACACGACTTAGGTGGGCGAGTAGTATAAAAGTGCCCGATCCTGGGAGAAGAGAGAAGGACAGACTAGGAGCAGACTCGGGGCATTTGGGACATGGCGGAAAGCTCTACTAGTTGCAGATCAAGGCGTGTTCAATAAATATTTTACCCAGGATGCCACGGACAATTGGTTCCAAAGTTCAAGGGTAAAATATCCCCGAGCTTAGCACAGAGTGGAGTGGAAGACAAGAAGAGGACGAGTCAAAGACAGGTGTCGAGGCGATTCATTTGTGTAATTATAACAGGTAAGCTGCTCTGTTTTATTCAAAACAACTTCTATGATAATGATCTGGTTGCAGTCCTGCAGCTGCGTCAAACTTCGTCTTTGCCGGCACACACTTTTTACGCCGACCACCTGTCATGAGTGACTCTCACACTGAGAAGTAAGATTATAACTGCAAATTATAGGCATTATTGATTTGTCTGCTAAATCAATACGATGTCAGAGAATGGGGAAAAATGTGGATCACAATGAGCAAAAGCCCAGGATGACACCCTGCCGCAGCTTGTTCAGTCTATCAATTGACTTCTGGTCTTGAGCAGTGGTTTTCAAAGTGGGAAAAGATTTTATCGAATGGGGTGTTTGACGCAAAAACATTTGGGAGCCGAGGACATTCATTCGTATAGGGTTAATGTTGTGGGGTTTCAGCTGGAATTTTTACCCCTGCAAAAGTAACACCGTGTACTACGAATCACTAGTGAGGGGACAGGCTGTGTCCTTTCTTAATTTGGCCTCTTAAAAAAAAAAAAAATGGGGCCCCTTTTCTGTTTGAAAAAGCCGCCCCCGGGATCCCCGTGTACGCCCCTGCGGGGCGCGCACTGGATGAGCTGATTGGGTGCGCGCTGCTTCCTATAATTAAGGAGGAGCTCTCCGGCCGTTTCACAACAAAGCTGCTTTAGATAATACAGGTTGCATAACTATCACATATGTAACGATATGTAAGGTTAAATACTAAATGACGCCCCACACAGCTGAACCGTAGTCGTCCAACGTGGATTTGTCGCACTTAAAAATTTGTTTCGCTTCTTCGTCGGAGTTCGATGTTAAAACTTTTATCAGGATGCGAAACAAACTAAAAACCACGGCGCGCACATGGCGAAAACATTCACCCAAAAAAGGGTGTATGTTCGCCCATTGTACTTACCTGCCAAATCATAAAACTTCTCGGTTCTGAAGGCTGCAGCCAGAGCCCAGCCGGCCCACTGGATGCCCAGGTCGGTGGCGGCACATTTGATCAGAGTGCTCCCCATGATCACGTCCTTCAAGTCGGCGAGCAGAGCTGCAATCCGGTCGGAATTTATCATCGGAGCCACTCCTCCGAGACCAAAAGACGTTCAACCAACTCTGTGTTTAAAGTTCAACGCTGTCGTTGTGTTCCCGGCGAGGGGGGAGGGGGGGGGGGGCATGGCCGCGGGGAGCTCTGGGTATTGTAGTTAATAGATAGGGTTGATGCGGTTTGTGAGGCGAAACAGCGAGAGGAGGGTCATCGAGGGGTCACTGAGTGTGGAGGAATGTGTAAATTAAAAGCCCTGCATTACAAATGTTACTTGAGTGAAGTAAAACGTATAACTGGAAGCAACGTAGCTGTTGTCTTCGTTTGGAACAAAACAATGCTGGGTTATTACTGGATTATTACTATTATTAGTAATATTGTGATTGTTGAAGGTGGAGCTCATATGAACGACTCTACATACTGTCAAATTATCTTTACATTAAACATTACATTACATTTTATGAGGTTATCTATTTTGTTCCTAAACCTCTTAATCTGAAAAGTAATTACTACATAAGGCATGAATAGGATACAGTGAAGTAACACAAGAGATATGATACAACTCTGGAATGTGCAATTCTGCTGCATATTGAGTTCTTGGTCAGAACCAAGTTATACTGGAGAAAAACTTTCAATGCATGCAGGACTTATTACTTCTAATGGTGTATTCTCATATTATGGAACTTTAGTACTTAGGAGTATAGGATCAGAATACTTTTTCCAACTCATCTGGTATCATTAAATTTAGATACTCTTATAAATATCCCTATGAAAAACCCACAAGAGTCAAGTGTTACAGTGAAGTGAGTTATCTTGTACTATAAAAAAAATGAAAATGCGTAGTGGTGCAGGTGTATTGTTTTACAGGTATGACTATAAAAGTGACTATTGTGAGGTCAGAGGGTGAACACATTTCTTTATTGGGATAAATATGTGATCCAAAGGACAATTCTTTCTTCTCTGTTTCCATTCATCGTTCAGGAATAAACCCAGTCAAGTCAAAATGGCCGAGAGCTCAAGTCCAAAAGGCAACAATGGGGACTTTGCGAAAAAAATCCAAAGACAGCTAAGCAGAAGCAAAGAAAAGGTATTAGTCTGCACGTTTGGTTTTCCCAAAAAGCCAGAGAAAGAAGGTATCGCTGTGCTGTAGCTGTTGCTTTGAGGTATTTGCTTTTTCCTCCAGGTGCTGCAAAAGTTGGGGAAGACAATGGAGAGCAGAGATGACCACTTTGAGCAATGTTTCCGACAGTTTAATGACCAGCAGGTAATCATTACCCCGCTTTAAGAGATAAGACTCAGCGAGTTACTTCCTGTGTAGTAAACGTTTGAACAATTAAAGTATAATATATTTACTGTACCACAAATATATTCCCCTGGCTGTCTCTACTGTGTCTGTAGACATAGGGATAATTTATACTCAAAAAACACAAATAAATTCATAAATCTTAAGATTTAATTATGCATTGATTTGCAGACTGATGGGAACCGAATGTACAAAGACCTGAGGAACTACATCACTGCAATTGGAGGTATAAAAAAAATCCCTTTGCATGTAGATGTTGCTGATTTGTACCCTCTGCACGTCTGACGTGGACGCAACTCCTTTTCACAGACATGCGTGAAGCTTCCAGACGCCTTTCCCAGTCTCTGTTTGATTCTTATGAAAGTGATTGGGCTGGAGAGGAGGACTTGGGAGCCATTGTGGAGGTCAGTACAATCATCAGTGGTAAACTACAGCAGCGCTGCACATGTGTTTCCTACAAGGACAAAATCAACAGGATTCACACGTAGCAAGGGGACCAAAACCCATTCTTTCTCCCTCTCTTCATGCACAATTAATTCAATATTTGTGCTGTGCCTTTTAATAAAGGGGGAGGACCTCCTGTGGAATGACCTCGAGGTGAAGCTATTAGATCAGGCTGTACGCACCATGGAGTCCTACGTGAGCCAATTCCCAGATGTCAGGGTAAGACAAGAGGAAGCGAGCATGCAAACAAAAAGGAGTGAATACACAGACAGACAAAAGGCCTGAGAGCAAACATGCAAAGCCCTACAGAGACACACAAGCAACCACACACACACACACACACACACTATATGAGCAATCCAATACCGATACTACTGCACTACTTAGGATGCCAGAAAAATATGTGTCTATGCCAAAAGGAGCAGGATGTGCTGCTGCATCTGGTGAAACATGCAAATATGCTTTTCTGTCCGTTCTGACCCACAATCCTTTGTGAGATAAGAGCAAGTATGTGCTTTTCAAGGGCTGCTTGATAGTAAAAGTATGAGATTTTCTCATCGGCAATCTTTTCCTTTCTGCAGGAGAAAGTGGCAAAGAGGGGAAGAAAATTGGTCGACTACGACTCTTCCCGTCACCACCTGGAGGCACTGCAGACTGCCAAGAAGAGGGATGACGTCAAGATCCAAAAGGTTATTTAACATGTCTGTTTTTTTTTTTTTTAACTGCTCCTTTCAATGTTCATTTGCACAAAAATACATTTCCAATTTTCACTCTGAAGGCAAACGAAGAGATGAATATGGCCAAAAGCGTCTATGAAGGGATCAACACTGAGTTAAAAGAAGAGCTGCCGTCACTCTTTGAAAGGTTTGTCAGAGTATTTTCTTTTGTAAGCACATGTAAAGTAAAAGTATGCACATGTTTCACATCAAGGTTTTGTCTTTTTCTTTCCTAGCCGCGTTGGATGCTTTGTGACGGTCTTCTCCGCTGTATCCAATTTACGAGACATCTTCTATAAGGAAATGAGCATGGTGCGTTTTTCGCAAAGTTAGTTAGGCAAACAATACACTTTTAAAAAATATTTTATTTGACAACTTTAGTCTATTCTTTCAGCTAAACCTTGATCTAAAGAATGTGATGAACGAGCTGCAGGCTCAACACCCGGACAAAACGTTCGCTTTGAAGGGAATTCAGCGGTAGGTTTTTCTCTCTAACTTTATAACTAAATTTTAACGACACTATGAATGACGATAATTTTCACCCGAAAGCTAAATCATCTACTCATGCTAACCAAAATTGATGCCAATATTTTCACATAGATAGAAAGATTCTTATTCTGCAAAGAATTCTTTTAATAAGTTAATATATCCATTTGGGCCTCGCAGCCAAATATATCATTTACTTGCCTTTGGACTTCCTAATACAACATTATTCAGGCATGGCTCCCTGATGAGACGAAGCCTGACGTCCCCTAAGGCCTGGAAAGCCAGCTTCTCCGAGTTTCACAAGAGCTACAGTCCCAGACCTGCCCAGAGGTTTAGCTTCAGGTCCCCGGACAAGCCTCGCCACAGCACTTTGTCCAGAGAGAGCAGCACGCTCGCCGTCTCGCTGCAGTCATCCCGTCCGCCGAGCTTCACCTCAGAGTCCAAGGAGCTGGACGCGGGGTCGAGCCTCGGTGAGATTTACAGCCCTGACGCACAAAAGGACGCTGCGGCCGGCAATGGGCCTGAGTCGGGAAGAGACAGCAACGATGTGGAAGAGGTGGAGGCGAAGGCCGTGAAGGAAGAGGCGCCCGGTGACCAGGGGGAGAGTGAGAAAACTCAGCCGAGCGAGAGCAGCTGTGAGCTGAACCACTCCGTTGATTCGGAGAGCTTGGAGCTCCAGCTGTCCGCAGCAGGCAACGGGCCGCTGCACATTGAGGAGGGGGAAGACGGCTCCCTGGGGGGCGGGACGCCTAAACCAAATGCGGTGGAGAGTAGTGAAGCTTCCGGGTCACATTCGGACACCCAGGACCTGGGCCTTCCTCACAAGGTGTGTGTGTGTGTGTGTGTGTGTGGTTTAGCGAGCCGAGGAATGGTGACTCAGACCTTCTATTCGCTATTGGGTTTTTGTCATGACTCATCTTTCACATGACTTTTCAGGATGCTCCTGCAGAAAAACAGGCTTCTCCAGACTCAAAAAGCACGGAGGTGTAAAAGTGTTCAGACTTGAGGTTGGTATGATTTATGCATTGTTATGGATCTTATCGTTTCCACCTCTGCTTCATACATCCATGTCTGCCCTGTGTTCCGTCAAACAGATAAGGAGAGGAGATTGAAGTCAACAGCTGCAAAACGGAGAAAAAAATGTGGAGACAGCCGCACTGAAATGTCCAACTCTAATTTCCGCAATGATGGACATGTGCGTTGTCTTGTTGGTGTTAGTTTTTTTATTTATGTTTTTGTTTTACATTCAGCACAGTTCATATTATGGTAAAAGTTGTATTTTTGTAACCACGTTGCCTTTAAAACGTTTTTGGCACATTTCATTATTTTCTCCATCATAAAGAATAAATTGTGAGTTATTGTAGGTTTAATGTTAGCAGACATAAATACACCGATAGGTTTATCTTATTTTAAAACCAACCTACATACTAAGGCACAGTCAGAAATGTAATTGTGCTCTGGACTCCATTTTTCCATTTTCGTTATGTCTTCTTCACTTTTTTTTAACAAAGCTGAAATCAATTAATTAGCTATGCACTGTAAATATACATTAAGTAATTCTGAATGATTGTCTTTTTTTGTCTAAATTTTATTAGAATTTGTTGGTTATGGCGAATTATAGAAAAAATGCTGAAATACGTAAACAATAAATTGTTTTGTTTAAATTGAACTAAAAGGCGTCAATCGGTTCCTTCTCTTCCAATAAAAGGTTTAAAAACGATATGGTTAAAAGTGATGAGTTCTCACTCAGCCAACATGTTTCCGTTTTTTGTCAATGTAAATCCCCCCCAAATTGCATTTTTAATATAATATATATATATATATATATATATATATATATATATATATATATATATATATATATATATATATATATATATATATATATATATATATATTATATATATATACATTAGCATCTATGGTGTGTATACGTGTGTGTGTGTGTGTGTGTGTGTAATATTATTTTTCTAAGGCGTATCTCTCTACCTGTGAAAACACCATTAGCGAGGGGAACTTTGTGTCAACATTAACCAACCGTTATTTTGTCCCCAGGGCAATGGGTAGGGGCTTATAAAAATGGTTGTTTACCATGCAGGAAGGATGTAGGGTGCGACTCGAAAGTCTACCAGCACAGTGCTAGTTTGAGACAGTTTGGTGTGGAGAGCAAAATACCCCATTGCCAAACAGCACGGTCAACCAAAGAGTCTCATTATGGCACATTTCACGCGGGTTGATCCAAATAATAAAGCCTCGCCTTTGTTAAGCCTTAAAATCTGAATTTTTTTTAAATATGAGAGGGCAAAATAGAGTATAGCAAATGAAAGATGCTGCCGAGTGGCCAAAAGGTCTTTGAACTAAAAGTTTGTACATCATACTTTGCTGTGAAGAATATTCATTAATTCATTAAATATATATGTATATTAATATACAAAATCCCCAAAACTAAAACAACTTCAGGGTAATTTCAGGGCAGAGGAAGGTCTATTTGATATATGACTTTTATCTTATTATTGGAGTGACCCATCTTCTCGTTAGACGATCTTTGACTTGGAGAGAGAGAGGGGGGAGGAAGGGAGGGGCGGAAATGGAGTTGGTGCGCTGCATGACTCACTCGCGAGTACTTGAGGAAAAAGTAAAGCTACTTACTGCATTTCATCGACGTCCCGGCAGACTCGCGTGAGCGGCTCGGACCTCAAACTAAAGTCAGCCTCAGGTGCCTCAGGTCAGCTCGAGGGGACCGGAAGTCGGCCATTGAAGCCAGAAGTTCGCCTTTGTTGCAGCCAGGTAAGTTTAGATCTCACCCGACAGCTGTGATGAACAATGTCTGATTGTTTGGTGAGAGAGACACGCGCAGCCTGAACGGAGTGGTGTGTTTGCTTCTTCGAGCTGACTTTGTGTTCATTAAACTAAACTTTTAATCAGGACGAAGACTTGGTTTCCCTAAAAAGGTGGCCCAAAGCGTCACGTGGTCTGTAATCAGCGGTCCACTGCGTGTTGACCCATTTATTTATTTCCAACATGGTTTCTTAATCTTTGTCTGACAACGTTTGCGGAAATGTTTCTGAGTCATGTGATTGTGTTATTGGTTTGATGATTTTGTCTTTCTTTTCAGGGTGAAGTTAGCCAGTGAGTCATGGCACTAATCATCAATAGTAAGTCCAACTTTTTTTTCACTCCAGTGCTTCAATGACTTTTTTTCTTCTAATTTGTTTGTACCTAATTGATTCTAATGGTATTTTTAAATGAAATGACAAAGTGCTATACTTGGTAGTCAAATATTGAGGTTGTACCATTCTGTACTACTACAATTTGCGTAACGATAATTGATTAGTTGATCAGAAAGGAATTGTTTAGTCTGTAAAAACAATAAACGTCCCTTACAAGATCCTCGGGCCAAAGGGGACGCCTTCAAAGATCTTTTTTTTTTGGTTCGACCATCAGTCCAAACCCTCCCCACAATGTTCCCTTTAATTCGTGATTAATGGATTGTTGCGTCACAGGGGAAATAAACTAGAGGATGCCAGGTTTGTTTCAGAGCCAGACCTTAATAACCAGATTACTGTGTCCCCCCACACTTCATATTCCCTCCTCGGCCAGCAGCTATGAGGTTACACCACTCTACTAGCAGACTGTGTGCTGAAGATAGCTCCCTGTGACATTTGACACATTCCTTTTATCTTTCAGATTCGAGTATGGCCGCTTCAACATCCCCCACAAATTGGACAATGGGTAAGTGCACTGTTCTTATTTCTTTTTATTTATTTAATATTTCTTTTTGTATTTTATTTATTTATTTAATATTTATGATATGAACTCATTTGGCTTCAAATCTCAGCCTTGCAGCCAACAAGCATCGTGATACCTTGACCTTAGATGCTGATTCACCAACTGGTGTCATGCTTGTGTTTTGTCCAACATCAGATGTGAAGCTTCTAACGTCACTGACCACCCAGGCAGACACAACCATGATTCAGGGTAACTCCTACGCTTTTATATTTCACTCCATATATATTTTTATGTTTTCTATTTATGGCACGCAAACCAGCCTCCTCTTGGAGATGCACTAGGCCCCTGCAAAGTAGAATAATCCAACTAACTTTTGTGTCTTGTTAGCGGTAACCGGTGATTTTAATGTCCTCGTTTTATTTCCCCTCCCCCCCCCCTTTTTAGTGGCGACGACCGCAGCCCCCAATAGTTCAGAGGCGGTCGTGGCAGGTAATCGGTCGCACCTAAATCTTTTCCCTCATAATGTTTTGAAAAGCGGCATTTTAAAAGTGCCGTTTTTTTCGCCTCCCATTTCCTGCAGTGGTGGTTGTCCTCATCCTGCTGACAGTGGCGGCTTTGGGCTTCCTGCTCTACCGGTACCTCTGCCACAACAAGGGGGACTACAGGACAACAGGGGAGCCGGCTCCGGGGGAGGACCCCGACGACGAGCAGAACAACCAGGCCGTCACCGGGAAGAAGGAATACTTTATATGAGCAACAGCCGCTAAACGAACGGGACAATGTTTCATTTTGTGTGTTTTTATTTTTGTTTTGTTTTTTAAAATGTTATTTTAAAGGGAAGGCTGAGACATTCTGCACACCGCAGAGCTGGAAAAATGTATGCGTGTTGAGGAAAAACGTGCACAAGCAGTACCAAAGATAAGCTTGTTAGGCTGAGAGTGAAAATCAATGGATGTCAAGACAACAGGTGTGCGTGTGTTTTTAGGTAAGCAGAGCTATGCATGGAACAAGTGGCGGGCTTTTAGCGTGTCACAGTTACACGGTCAGTTAATAGGTGACACTTTGTCAGCCATGTTTTGGTTTTCTTCTGCTTTTAGCAGTATGTTTGCTTCTGACAGTGTTTCCCCAAAAGCAAACCTGTGTTATAAAGTTTTTGCGGGAAGTTACTTTTATATTGATTTGCTTGTAAAAACTATAGTTTTTTTAATTTTTATTATAAGGTAGTTAAACTCATTTCTTAATGGATTCCAGACAGCCTGAACATTTGTTGTACCTGGTTTTGTTTTCTTCCACGCTAGATGGTTACTGATTACTTCCCCATCTGAAATAAATGTGGAAGGATATAAAAACCTGTTTTTGGGGCTGGTGCCATTGTACAGTGTGACAGCTTGAAGTGATGTTTAATGTGTTTCAAGATAGTCTGTCATAAACCCCCTTTTAAATCTGTGCTCACAACTCAAATGTTTAACATGTAGCTACATCAACAGAGATCCCATACAAAGTAGCACATATTCAGTCTTTGTTGACATTGTTAAGTGGCTTAGCTGACAGAATATTGCACATGTATTCTCAAAACACAATTGGCGAGCTGTAGCATCAACAAGGACTGACATGGCGCTTCAGTGAAGCAGGGATTCATTGTGCACTGTTGGATTGAAATGCGGGCCACAATAAACTGGCAATTGTGTAATATTTGACAAAAATACAGATCCATATTTGACTCAATTCCTTTTATATCAAAGTGACAATATTTGAGTTATTGACTCTTTCGTACAGTATGTATTACTAAACTAAGGTGGGAGATAATTGTTTATGACAAAGGTGATATTGGTATTAAGGCCAAGCAAGTAGCATCCACTCAAACAATCAAGTATGTTGGTTAAATGATCAATTACCTGTGATGCAGTCCGGCCGGGGAAAGGCAACATTTAAGCTATTATCACAACAAAACAATAACCAAAAATCCCAGGTGTTATCTCAGGTCACAATTTCAAACTTAAACCTGCCTGGTTCTAATACAATGTATATGTATAGAAAATTAAACATGCAGCATTTCAAATTTCCAAAATAACCTTTATTCTAAACTTACATTTTAAATTTTAAGTTTAGTATAAAAAAGTTAAGTGCACCTAAGACCTTTTTCCTTCCCGAAGTATTCCATCTTTTTGACACTCATCTTTAGTAATCTTAAAAGATAGAATGTGTACCAAAGTCTGTCACATTACTTTAGTACATACATCTATTTTACAATGTGTTGTAAAGAGAATCCCTGAACTATAAATGTCTGCAATCCATTGGCTGGCTGTGGTTGGCATAGCATCTACTAGTTAGCTGTAGTTTACAGTGCTTCATATTGTTGGGACAAAGCCAGCATCACTGTGTTTTACAAACCAGAGATGAAAATAAAAACCTTGGACTGAATCATTTTATTTGTAAAGTTTTGATAGCTGCGGCCTCTCCCCCAGCAGAGCCGTATGAAACGAGATCGGTGATTGAGAGTAAATTAACGTGAGCCATTTAAAGAAAAGACATGAGCTGCTGAAAGGGCCTTCATCGGATGAACAGCGCACTTTTCAGACAGCTGCTCTCTCCGACCCGACACGAAAATAACTGAATGCCGGTCGACAGCAACGGCATTTTTTTCTTTTTCTGGTGGCCACAGCTGTTAAAACTTGATCTGGTGTGTCGGATACCCAGTGACACAACTCTACCGGACACCGAAATTAAGAATGTCTACATATATATACGTTTATTGTATCCATACTAACTTAGAGAGTTCCAGAGAGCTTGTTTAAGTTTGTAAGACGGCGCATTGTGCGAAGATTCTAAAGTGGAATTAAACGCACGAAAAATGTGTTGGAAATGAAGTGTTATGCAACACTTAGTCTCATTGCATGTTTGCATACACTTTAGGGCTAACAGACAGCACGACACATCTCAACTCTACTAGAGTGGCCCCTAATCTGCACAATAACTCAGATTTGCATTGGAGTGCATCTCTGATAAAACATATTTAATGCAATTATTACATGGCATAGGTGCAAAATTATGCATAATTCAAAGATGTGATTAAATCACATAATGTGATATTAGCACACTAACAATTTTATTCATGTCAAACTGAATGTCTTGGTACCAACAACTCATACCTGCTTATTCAAGGATATGTTTGCCTTCAAATAACGACATTTTTAGTAAGTGCCTTGTTGACCAAATTAATGATAAAACCAATCATACTTGGTTATACAAAAAAATCCCATTACCCTAACCAGATGTGTATATGAGGAAATTAATGAATGGAAAAAAAAGAAACACTGAAATATTTATTAAAGTTTCTTCAACCTTTTCAAACGACAAGAAACTAATGCTAATCACAAAGGTGACACTTTTCTACGGTGAATAAATACTTCGAAAAAAATTGGATTTATGTCCTAAATGATACTGTGTGAAAAACAGAAACAGTGGAGAGTAGTTCTTGAAGTCTGTACAATAAAACATTTAGTGTATAAACTCTGGGTATCCGACTGTGAAATAGAAACAGGAGAAAGAAATCTAAATCTAAAAATGTTACACCAACCACCCCTTCCTATTCAACTTACTATTTGGATTTACTTTAAATTTCTTTCCTTTAAGTTTACTGAAGTTAATTTGCTTGAAATTAGGGCTACCCCCAGTGCTCTTTGGCACTTCACTATGTTCATCTACAAATTGCCCAACAAGGTACAGTAAACCACTTTGGATATTGCATGAAATCTTTTCTTAAATTATTTGCTTCATTTAATTTACAAGAGATTTAAATGTAACTGTCAGTTAGACTGTACAACTAATTTGCTGTGATATTTTAAAAGGACGAGACAATTCTAGCTAAAGCATTAGAGAAGCTTCTTTTTTTTTTGTATATTTGAGATGTAATTTCTCGTCATTTTACTGGTATTTACATGAAACTGTTACACATCTATTAATTAAACTACACTAGATGTTTTCAAAAAGACAAATGGATTTTTTTGCACGTAATCTGCAACTTTGTAACTGCGTTTTACTTTCACCATAAAGCAGCTAAACTATAGAACGCGGGTCGGATATTTCAATATTTAATTTACGTTGCTTTTACAGGTATACAAGAACAGCTCAATGTAATTTGCGATCCATTCGATCAAAGGAGACCAGGTCTCTTGAACAAATACAGATGCCTGAAAGAGGTCCAATCTGGAATGATCAAAAGAGGTTAGACCCATTCAAGAACTATGGAATGAATTCTACGACATTAAAAATTAGCATTTGTCCTCTCCAGGCAGTGGCATTCATCGTTTGATCTCTGGGTCAGAAGTGGAGTACTGTACCTTTTAGAAGGGCGCTAAAATATTACATTCCGTTAGGTGATATCAGTATTGTGGCATGGCCAAGCAGCCTGAAGAGGGAGGCGTATGGGATGAGGGAAGAACTGGGGCATCATTTGGGGCAGGGACACGGTTTAGGCATGAAGGAGGAGTTGAGGAGTTGCTGTTACCAGATGGTATAACCTCCGCTGGATCCACCCAGGAAGAAGTTATTCTTGCGCTGTGCCATTACAACATTGGCCCCCTGCATGGCAGCCAGCTGAGCTGCATTGGGGGGATGTCCAGGAGGTGGGGGCTACAGAAGAGGAGACACAAACGCAAGCATTGGTAGCTGATCGGCTTTGGGATTTTACATTGTCTGCAATAGTAACCTGACTGCAAGAATTCAGAATAATTGGACTTGACGGATACTCACTGGGATGGAAACACCGCTGCTTGTTGTGAAGCGAGCACCAGCATCAAAGCCCCCATCTACCATCACTGTTGAACCAGGGGGGTACATGGCTCCCATTGGATAGTAAGCCATTGGGACATTCTGGCCCATTTGCCCAACCTGCATATGTGGCTGCATGGGCATGAACATCTGAGCACCAGGGTAGTGAGAGGACATCTGTGCCACCTGACTGGGCACCTGATGAGGAAGCATGTATCTGGGCTGGTATATCTGCAGAGAGACACACGAAAAAGAACTGAACCGAACTGGTTCCCTGAGAGTACCGTTTCCCCATAGGACACATGAATGTACTAATAGTTACCTCAGAATACGCAGGTGGTGTGTCTGTGTAAGGAGGTGCCTGAGGAGACATTTGCATAGCAGGAGGGTATACGGGTGCAGAGCTCTGCTGAGGGTACACAGCCTGCTGAGGATATGAACCTGCAAAACATCATTTTACTTTAAGCAAATGGTCGTAGTTTAGCCTTCACAGAGGCGGACACAGTAAAATGCAAAAAATAAAAAAAAGAAGTCCTGTTTGTTGTCAGGCTAAACGCAAAGAATGTGACATTTTCGGCAGTAACAGCCAATAGCTTTATATTCGGAAATGTGGACTGTTGAGAAGTTTAGCACAAGCAGCGTCGCTTACAGGGTGAAAGGTAGTCCCAATTCTAGGGCTCAATGACAGAGAGAGTCCACAAAGACGATTTATTGTGCATACAAAAGAAAAAAACCTAACTGGGAATTAATTTTAAAAGAAGCCAGTTAAATTACCATTACAGGACTGTGATATAAAAGCACCAGAAACAGCATAACTGCATTAGTTGTATAATACATCTAAATGAATTCAAATAATTGATTATAATGCACAAACTGTTATAAAAATAAAAAATAAAATAAAAATAAAATAAAAAAGATGGTCCGATCCCACTTGCCCCAAAGTGAATATTTTCCGATTTTCTATATATTTTCATTGTTGTCCTTGAATAAACGAAAAACGTCCTGGTCCATCTGTCGTAGCTACACAGAGCGAATATTCGAGAAAATAATCGGTAATTAACCGATCATAAAAAAAAAAACATTTACCGGCCTCTGCGCTTCAAACCCCGGTAGCAACAAAGGATCCGAGTATGTTCAACAAACGTGCTTATAGCGGGGGGGGGACAAAACACGTTAAATCATGCACATATTAACGTTGTCTACATGCACGAGCATTCTGCGTGCAGAGCGGATTGACATGATGGATACAGATGTGGATTCCCCACGTACGTGGTGTAAAACGGTTAAAATCACGTTAGCTCTGCCTTTACATTCTGCCCGCTTGTTGAGTGATGGTGGCTAACCGAGAATATGTGAGCTGGTCACTAATGCCACGGCGATGTAAGGTCGACAGTGCCTTTCAGCGTCCATTAGCATTATTTTTGCTATTTTTTTGTTGTTGTAATAAAATACACACCGGCGATCAACGTGTGCGCTTTGACGGCTAGCCACATAACGACCGTATATCGTCACGCACGGAGCTAAACGGGAAGTCCGCTCCGGATGGCCGTTGCCACGGCTCTTCGTCTCTAGTTTTACCGTCAGCGCCGTAAAACGGACAGCTGACTAATTACCCAAACGAGGTCTGGAGAAATACCTTTGTTGTTCATTGTTCTGGGCTGATGCGGAGGCTGAGGAATTTCAGATTAATCGGAGCTCGGTGT
Source organism: Pungitius pungitius (assembly GCF_949316345.1). Taxonomy (NCBI): domain Eukaryota; kingdom Metazoa; phylum Chordata; class Actinopteri; order Perciformes; family Gasterosteidae; genus Pungitius; species Pungitius pungitius. The sequence goes on from NC_084900.1 coordinate 32,545,350, forward strand.
ATCTTGTCACGGCCTTAGAAACAGGTTACGGCTTCACAATCATTCACTTCCTTGTTTTTCAGCTTCTTGTTGTTGTGGAAGTGGTGACGTCAGCCGTTCTCTATCCGTGGTTCGACGCACTCGGTGCTTTAAGGGCGCGCGCCCTCTACAGACAGAAAATATATTACTGGGATTTGGAAAAGGACTAAAATGGGGATCTGACGTCTGGCTTGGGAGTTTGGAGGCTAAAAAAAATACAGGTTGATATTTAAATAAATGTAAAAAACGACAGATAAATTAACAAATAGATGGAGAAATAAATGTACAGCCGTTTCACAGCAGCCAGGTAACAAATGACTGATAAAACAAATCACAATACGTAGACATGCAGTGGTAGATATTAAAATATAATAATAGGAATACAAAAAGAACTGAATTAGACATTTAGCTACACGTAAAAATAAGGTCAATGCCTGATATTTTGTATGGTGAATATATTGTCTTTTTTTGTATTGATGAGTAACTCAGCAATACAATAAGAGGATGTAAATACTAATTTGGCAGTCTTCTTTTTCTGACTTGAAATTGCAAACTATCTGTGTTAAACATACACAAAAGGCCAAAGGACAAAAGTCACATTTCTAAATCTTTTTCATTTAGTTCTCAAACCTTTTTCCATTTGCAGTGACACTTCCTTTCTACTCATTCATATCAATATTACATCGAGACAATGAAGTTATTTTTCCAAACCTAGAGCTGTATAATTTAAGTTGAGTTTAAACACAGAGTGCTGTTAGGCCACTCTTCGTGTAAGGCACCATCACCTATGATGCCCCCGGTTCAACGCTTCTCTCTCCTGGGCTTTTATTCTCGGTACGTCCCCTTTAAGAGAACGACGGCACCTCGCAGGACGAGGCAGACATTTTTCAATGCGAGATTTTTCCGTGCATAAATTATGCTCATGACGTAGTGCTAAAGGCCAATTTTGTTGCAATTTAGTCCGACTTTACAGCTCAGATAGGATTTCGTGAGCCACCCCAAGGGTTTTTGATGATCTAAGGTGTTGCAGAGAGGGCCTCGTCATTAAATATTAAGGCAGAGGAGACCCCAACGTTGCAACCCTCCTTATCAATGCAAATACCTCTTTTGTGTGCAGTCACAGCGCCCGTCTGGGAGCTGAGATGAATTTTTAATTATGTGGGACTGAAACAAACTGTGACAAGGACCTTTATTAAAAAAAGCGGGGGATTACAGAAAACAAGCTGCGTTACCGCGGTAAGTTGAATACGATAACCGGAGTCCATTCGAGCCTGCTCCTCGCTCACAGCAGCGAAATGGCGAGAGGAAAGGAGTATTTTGGTTAATATGCAATGCTCGTAATTAGCATAATTTATATATTTATGATAAAGAGAGGGAAATACATAATATTCGGTCCCTGGGCACGGGCAGAGGTGCTTTCTGTCGCCTGCACTTCGCGGTTAGTGCTCGTCTCCAGAAGTGGCGTCGCGGAGAGACTTTTATCGCTCGGGTTGGGGGTGGGGGAGCTCAGCAACACCCGCTGAAGTTTTGACAGATGTCCCTTTTCTAACAGGGCATTGCAGCAGGATATGCACCATCTTGAGTCTTTTTTTTCTCCCTTCTTTTTCTTTTACTGATCTGTGATGGAGACGTTATTACTTGTCCTCGATGATCCGCGGGGTTTCTTCCCATTTTGTGCGGCTGAAAGTGCAACACAACACGGCTCCTGCAACGACAGACAGAACCATGGTTTCGATTCTCTCGTTTTTTTTCTCACGAGGATTGGTTGTTTGGGTCAGTAGGCGGTCAGTGAAACTTAATATGTATTTGTCTAACGGCTGCAAAACATTTGAATGTGTGGGTTTTTGTGGTAAGTAAAATATCATCCTTCAAAACCTAGGTTGCAGTGTCCTATAAAGAGGTACAGGATTAGAACAACAAAATATGAGCCCAATAACAAAAGCAATAGAAGCACCCAAGCTCAACGCATACACACCAAATAAAATATCACATAAAAAGCACATGAAAGGTGTTTCAAGTCACATCTGAAGACCCAATCAGATCTGCTGTGAGTCCCAGGACAGCGAACGCACAGTCCTCCTCTTGTGTCTTCAGCCTGGATCCAGTTACCGCCACTGGGCCTCATTCAGGGCACCTGAGGGGCTGAGCAGAAATGTACCGCATTATCACCAACGTACTATGGAGTAAGATCATCCAAAGCCTCGTGGATGAGGAGTAGGATCTTCAGGAGTGTCTCTAAATGTTTGGCGCTCAGCATTAAAAATCCATCTGAACTGTAAGACACATTTTTCTACTCGCTATTACCCACCCACGCAAATAGAATGCAGTCCCCGTTCTTTGGTTGCCGCCTCGGAAAAACCGGTTGCCAACATTGACGTGTATATATTTTCTCTTTTATATCTTCGGCCATTTCACTGCTCAACTTAATAAAGTAAAGTGAGCATCCTCACACCTCCAAACACGCATCTTGGCTTAGGCAGGAATAAAGAACGTCACAGTAGCTTTTGCTGCAGGGTAAAATAGCATCAATCAACATTTCAAACTGCTTAAAAGATGGCAGTGGGATTATCTTTTCAATATACTCCAGGGGAAAGTAGAAGGACTGAATTACTGTCTGGACAAACAATGTTGTATTAGTGGCCGATCGAGGGAGGTTTAGAGGCGTTGTCTGGGGAACGAAACAACTCCAGACTGATTTAATCGAAGAGAATTTTGAGACATCCTTGAACTAATCTCGGCGAGACACTTACAGAGCAGTTAAAGTTGAGAGGTCACCTGACCTATCGGACAAGTTTAGTTCAAGTGCTCTTGGTAGTCCCACTTGTTTTAATGTAATCACCTTTTGTCTACCCAGAATGTCAGGGAGACAGTGACTGCCATGAACTCCCAGGATGCCCCTGCCAAAGATGCCCCGCTTACAGTCAACGAGCAGGTAACATTCACCTGTCTGTCAAAACACGACCAACGGCATTCTCCTCCACCCCCCGAAACCCCTCTCAGACACTCCTCGGCCACTTATGCCGCCTTCCGGTCCTTAGCTGCCCTTCTGCTCCCGTCATCCCTCCATGTGGCGGTGCTACCATGTCATAAAGGGGCAATTAGTTTCCACACAAGTTCATGTAATGGGTTTTTATCACCTAATAATGCCTGCTCCTCTATTCTTGGGAGGGTTACTGGTAATTTAAACTGCCATGCTCAATAATGACCCGTGGGTTTTCACTGTGTAACAGAAAATAGCAATGCTCTTTGCTGATGTACTGAGCGGAGCTTGAGGAAAGCATTGCTTGAGCTGCTTGTTGGCTGATACTCTTATCATTGCTTGCCGTGTACTCATGCTCTTTACATTTGTGTGTGTCCCCCCCCCCCCCCGTGTGTGTTCCGTTTGGTGTCATTGTGTCCTAACATGTGCTCGGCTTCTCTGTTCTCCTTAGCCATTCACTGTGTGACTGCAGAAGTCTTTTTTCAGCCATTTAAATCCTGCACTTTGAAATTCCCTGCAAAAACTACCAGGTATGCATCCTCCTCTTCTCAACCTGCATTGTGTCTCTGCACCTTGTCCTTCAGCCCAGGTTGTCCTGCTGCCTCTCCTCTAAGCCCTTCATGGTTGCTTACCAGGAATCATCTGTTAGGTCAAGTTAGGTTTTTGTTGCCTGATCAAGTGAACATTTTACCATATTCAAATTGTTTCTTTACATAAGGGTTTCACAAACTGCTAAAAAAATTATGACACAATCCACTATACATTTCCAGTAGAACCCCGAACAAAAGAAGTGTAATACAGTAGATTTGCGCTTGGCTCATCTCATATTTTACTCCTAATTGCTGTGCAGGTCATTGTGATGTCAAGCCATGAGACTATTCGTGTACTGGAGGTAGAGGTCGATGCACCTCTGCCATCATCATTGCCGGATGGGAAGATTGAAGTCAAAGCTGAGGAGGGATCGGCTCGACCTGCGGAGCAAACGGAGGACGGCGGCATACACGACGACCCCAATGCTCCCCTGAGCACCGGGGCAGCGGGTGAGTAGTGGTCGCGGCAGAAAAAGATTGATGGCAGGTGACTCGTTATTCATACATACATGACGTAGTTTAAAACGTTAATCACAGCTGTGAAAACCACTTCCAATGTCAGTAGGAACCAACGCTGGCTTTGCTCCTGCAGGGCCGGGCGAGCAGCAGGTGGCGTCCGTTGTGGTTCCTGCACCTGCGGTCCAAGCGTTGACTCCCTCTGTGCCCGTCAGTCTGGCCCCGATGCAGCCCCAGGCCGCCATGCCCATCACTGTACAAGGATGTCCACAGGTATCTTACACACACCCACCCATTACGTTTTAACCATGCACCTTAAGTCTCCTGAGACGGGATGGTGGAGTCAATAGAAACCATCTTGTAGAATCTATTGGTCTCCTGCATGCACAGTTCTTTCCATGTGGCCCAGGTATAAAACAAGACATGATCAGGGGTTTTCCAAGCCCAAAGAACAGAAATTTTACCAGCTCTGGAATAGTTTAATAGGATTTTCTTGTACAAACATTTGTGTGGTGTGGTTCAATGTGTTCACAACGTCTCCATCGTACGTTTACTATTATGCTGCATTAGGTTCTGACCCAGGAAGGTTTGGCCACTCTGATGACGAGTATGATGGCCCAGACAGGAACTCTGGGGCAGCCCTTGCTCATCCCAATCAGTATGGCGGGTTCCATCGGTGGACAAGGAGGGCTGGCTGTTCTCACTCTCCCTACCACCAACGTAGCTACTCTGTCTGGGCTCACAGCAGCTAACACGGCTGGAAACCTTCTCAAACTGCCCTTTGCTGGCCTCCAAGGTAAAACGCACACTATTTGCGCGCTCCTCATGCACCACTCATATTTAGATGTTGTCCAAATTTGACCTGACCGCGGACTCTTCAGTCTTGTTATAATGTTTTGAGTCTCACGGCGAATTACGACAATAATAAGTGTCAATCTTTACTCAGCTGCGACAGTCCTGAACTCTGTCCAGCCCCAACTGCAGACAAGCCCTCAGACCATGTTCCAGCCCCAAGCTGCCCTACAGCCAGTGCAGGTGACGTCCCATCCGACGCAGGTGACCAACGCACAGGTGACCGCCGCTCAGGTGGCCTCGCACGCCACCGCTGTGTCTCAGTCCAACATATCCTTAGCGGCGATCCAGACCGCAGGGCTCTCGATCAATCCCGCCATTGTAAGGACACAGCTTTATCGACTGAAAATCGACTGTATCGCGTAATGTCATTCATGCAACGTTCTGACGAGTCCTGCGCTTCTTACGCGCGTTGTTTTTTTTTATGCTCAGATCAATGCGGCGTCTTTGGGAACTCAGCCCCAGTACCTCAGTTCCCTTACCTCCACTCCTATCATCACTAATGCAATGTCCAACATGGCGGGCATCACAAGCCAGATCATCACAAATGCCCAAGGACAGGTGTGTGCCACACAATTTGTGCTTCTCCATTTATTTTTGTGAGTTTGGATTTGAGTTATGGTGTTTCTCTACTTTGAACCTCCAGCTAAAGAAAGGATGAGGATCTTTTACAAATAACATAACTCTTGGCTTTCACAACACAGAGCCACTGACAGTTTTCATTTGGATGCATATTATTTGGTAATCATCCCCTCTCCAAAATTCTTATGTGTTGTGTTTCTTTAAAATAAACCCAGCCTGAAATTAACTTAAATCAGGGTTAGATTGGTCAGATGAGCATAAGACAATGTCTGTGAAAACTGATTATCCCTCTCAAACAGCTGCATTAATCGGATCATTGTTGCAGCTCATTGGAGTAAGTGGTTTAGTTTGTTATGTTGTAGGTTATTGAATGTTATGAAAGTGGGTTTGGTAAGAAAAGACTATTAAAGCCATTATTACATTCAATTATTTGTATATGTTTTTCTCAAACAAATTCAAACTGTATTTACAGGTCATTGGAACCCTCCCTCTTTTATTGAACCCAGCTTCTCTGGCTGGAGCGACTGCAACACCCACCCTCCAGGGTCTGCAGGGTCTGCAGGGGCTACAAGGTCTCCAGGGTCTGCAGTGTATACAGGGTCTACAGGGCATACAGGGCTTGCAGGGCATACAGGGCTTGCAGGGCATACAGGGCTTGCAGGGCATACAGGGCTTGCAGGGCATACAGGGCTTGCAGGGCATACAGGGCTTGCAGGGCATACAGGGCTTGCAGGGGATACAGAGTCTGCAAGGCCTCCAGGGCCTCCAGGGCCTCCAGGGCCTCCAGGGCCTCCAGGTCCAGACTGTCACCCCACAACTGCTTCTCAACACCCAGGGCCAGATTATTGCCACACTGGGGAATGGATCTGTAGTTGCAACTTCTGCTGCAGTTCTGCCCAAAGCCGCTGCTCCGCCAACATTCACCAAACCCATCACACAGGTAACCACCATCGATCTGTCTAAAAATATTGTTTTGAGGTGAAAAATGACAGTCATTTCTGCCTTTATACTTAAAATCCGAAACGGACCAATACGTGTTATCTCATTCGCGGTTCAAACTTTTGTCATTTGCATCATTGCAGGTTGCATAATTTATTTGTCCCCCCCCAGGCTTCAGTAACAACCGTGTGTCAGTCACCGATTGTCATCGCCCCGCAGCCGTCTGTACTGAGGAATTCCACCACGCTCTCCTCCACGGTGCCCATCAGCTGTGGAGACATAGCAAAAGTGGGACAGCTTGTCAGCAGTATGTGCACCTGCTTCTCATATGCAAACATGTATCGTTTTGAGTAGGTGGTTATTTCAAACCCGATTCCCCCTTCAATTGTAGAACCCCAGCAGGTAGTCAGCGGCGAGGAAGGCATTAATCTGGAAGAGATCCGAGAGTTCGCCAAGAATTTCAAGATCCGTCGGCTCTCCTTGGGGCTTACTCAGACACAAGTAGGGCAGGCTCTAACTGCAACTGAGGGTCCGGCCTACAGCCAGTCTGCCATTTGCAGGTAAATTACTCCCCTGTTCATGTTGGAAGCTTTTGATATGCATTTGATATGTGCATACTTTGCCTTCATTCATACAATTTGAAATTGTAATGCTAATAGGATATCAATGTAGTTAAGGAACCCATTTAAACATCGTAGTGAGAGGAATTAATTAATTAATAGTAATAAATCCATGTGTGTTTTTCAGGTAACGTCACGCTAACATTCAAAAACATCTAAATTAAATTGTATTGCAAATCATCGTTTTATATTCATTGGTATAGCTAAGGCCACACCATACTGAAAAAACATACCTCAATGAGAATATACTTTAATATGTACAGCAATGGAGTCATAATTGTATAAAGAGTAAAAATATTGAGACCTTTTCCAATAGGTTGGTTAGTGAGCCACCACCACAAATAGATTTGATATCTTAGTCACTTCCCTGCCATCTGCTTCTTGGTTCTATACAACGTGTGTTTTCATTTACCTTTTCGTAATGCAGGTTTGAAAAGCTGGATATCACACCCAAGAGTGCTCAGAAGCTGAAGCCCGTGCTGGAGAAGTGGCTGGCCGAGGCTGAGCACTGGAACCAGAAAGGCCAGCAGAATCTGATGGAGTTTGTTGGCGGTGAACCATCCAAAAAGCGCAAGCGGCGTACAAGTTTCACACCACAGGCGATAGAGGTTCTTAACTCTTACTTTGAAAAGAATGCGTTGCCAACAGGTCAAGAGATTACAGAAATGGCGAAAGAGCTAAACTATGACCGAGAGGTCGTGCGAGTGTGGTTCTGTAACCGACGGCAGACGCTGAAAAACACGAGCAAAATCAATGTGTTCCAGGTCCAGTAACGACCTCTTTCTGGGAGACGCGTTTGGGGAGTTTTTTGGAAGTTGAACATTTAATACGGCAGCACAGTTGTGAACTGTGTTGTAACTATAAGCCAAACTCCATTAAGGACTATGTACTTTAATAGAAAATAAAGAAAACTACACACACTTCAAGTGTAATGACAGAGTACTAAAAAAGAAAGTTGATAATGTATTTTAAGTCTGTAGTACAACTCCCGTGTGGTGGGTCTCAGTCAGATGCCATGGGTGTATTATCATATATAGTGATGGTTGTACAGCGATAACAACATCATATTTAAAGCATTTTAACTTTTATACAAGTGATTTTATAGAAGCTCTCTCTCTGAATTATAATAATAATAATAAGTGGCAGTGCATTGAGTCACATTGATTTTAGTCACATTGTTGTCACTATGTCACAGTGAGTGACATCACACTGATATTTGAATAACATGCTTTTGTCACCATGATTAGGGTTTATTTTATATTCAAGTAGTACTTGTACTACATGAGCAGCTTTGCAAACACAAGCCTCTGTAGATTGAACGTAGGCAATCACATATCACCTTATTTCCATCAGAGATTGTCGTCTAATTAATGCCAAAACGGACTTTGCTATCTATGGAACCTTGACTCCAACCTTTTTTGGGGACAATCATGATTTTGATATTTGTTATTGATAATCAACAATTAACATCTGTAGTCATTTGTAGAGTCATTTTTTATGTTTCTTGCACAACAAGTTCTTATAAAAATATTACTATCAATTCAGCTATTACTTTTGACACATCTATGAACTGCGTTTTTTGTACTTTATAATGTTTGTTTCTAGTTTCTCGAGAGTTACTAATTGTGGGTGAAATGTGTGTAAATTCACCCAGTCTGTCATGTTTTTACACTTTTTGTTTAATGTGCTAAAGATACTCTGAGAGTATCTTGTGTTTCCTCTTTATTCACAGTTGTACCTGTTCACTCAGTGGTTTGAGGGTGGTTCTGCAACATTCGCTTCAAATCTCAAGTGAACTTTTATGAAGGCAGTTTAAAACATTCTCGCATTGGCCACAAACATTAGCAACGGGTTTTTAAAATACTCCTATTAAGCCCAATATAAAGAAAAATGGAACTGTCTTTTTCAGCCAAGAGAGGTTTTATGTTATGATGACCTTCAGAATCTGAATGAGTAAGGAGAGTGCCAATGCTAATAATTCTTTGCACTTTAGTGACATGAGGGACATTAAAAGGGATACTAATGGTTTATGTAGAGCGTAGTACATGCAGGTTAAGTAGTTATGAATGTGGGAGAATTTATTTTCTGCATTTTAATGTTGTTGAATCTTTTCAAAATGTAGCAGTATTAGCAAAACTGCATTCATCAAACTTAAGAAGCAAAATCTGTCCCTTACATTAATGTAATTTTATTAAGAAGAAATTTAAAATACTGCAGTTTAAATGTACAAGCTAATATGCATTGGTACCATTTTTACACTGCAGATATGAAAATGGTGCATATTTTCCGTTTTAACAATTTAAATGAATGGGCCTATTTTGCAATGGACATACATGATACATAAACATACAAAATTATAAATATTACAAAGTTCTTGCTATGATATGTGTTTTTCCTTCTGTTCAATGTGGGGGGACAATTTATAATATTGTTTAATCTACTAAGTTATCACTAGAGAAAAGAAAAGCTAATTTACATTATTAATTTGCCCTGCAAAACTCAAAGAGTTCGAGTCTTTGCGAGAAAAGAGAAAAAGTGGAGCTGGATGTTTTTGTCATTTTCTGTCAGACAAATAAACCCTGGTTTTATTAATCTCTACTTGTTGTTGTTTTGTTGTGTATTGATTTATTGTAATGATTGTAGTTGACTGAACCATGACCTCCATAAAATAACTTCTTAAAAATGGTTTGATTACCCCTTCCAAAAGCAGGAAACTCCCTTTTCCAACCACCAGCGATGGGTGGCGGTAGAGAGCAGCAACCTGCTCTGCTATCACTGAAATGACACGAAGAAGAGTGGGAAACGGAAATTACGGCGGCCGCCTTTCCTAACGATGCAAGATAAACAAACCAAATCAATATATTTTATGACATAAACTTCGGATTCTGAGCTAATTCTAACGTGTATCTATGCATAGATACACTCGCAACAACGTTTCCCCTTGAATCCCTAATAAGTGAGGCAAAGAAGGGCTAGCATTATTCTTGCTAAGTTAGCTGTTAGGCTATGTAGCTGGACGTGGTTAGCTCGTCATGTTTACTTTAGTGCTGGGGGGAAGGAGCACGACATGATGGCATGAAACTGTCGCAGTGCTAGCAAGTAACTGTCCTCTCACTAAAAGGTATATGTTGTCTCTTTAATTCGATTACATTTTTAAAGTAAATTGTATAACTATTTTTCACGGGCATGAGCGAAATATTAATTCCTGTTGATATCGTGCTCTTCTAACAAACCAAACGTTACCTACTTTTTCAAGTTGGAGCCTCATTCAATTAAGAATAAACTTTTAATATTTTCACTGTCCCCACTGAAGATTGGAAACTTTTTCGTAAGGTGTAAACACAACTGCACTCCCGAGAAACCTGCTAATCGTCAGCATGGCGTGGGCTCTGAAGTTGCCGCTCACGGATGAAGTGATCGAGTCTGGACTGGTGCAGGACTTTGATGCCAGTCTGTCGGGCATTGGCCAGGAGCTCGGTGCTGGGGCATACAGCATGAGGTACTGTACGAGCGTGGACGTGTTGATCCCACTTCTTTAAAGTCTGCCGGGGGACATTAGTGGTGCTGCAAGTGCTCCGCGTTGGTCGTCGACCACAACAACGGAAAGGAAAAAGTGTCGTATGGTTCGAATCGTGAGGCATTTGAATACAGATGACTGATATTTGTTGAACAAATATAAATCACTATCTTCATCACTTTCTCAAGTGTTTGGAACTGTACCACCTTCATATGATTTAAAGGCCAGCTGTGATTATTTCACTTTCATATTTCATAGCTTTAGCAATGTATTTTTGCTTTGTAGTTTGCTTCTTGTGTTTATTTTTTCAGTTTTTCAAAATCATTCCATGCGCAAAGAACACGTATATATGTGTGTGTGTGTGTATGTGTGTGTGTACAAAAAGTCTGCTGCATTGAAGGCTCTTAAGAACACCGGCACTCAGAGGAGAAGGGCCCTTTTAACCCACTTATCCTCAAAACTCGTCGGCAGGATTCAATGTATTTTTTTTTTTCTTCAACAATTGTCAAAGCTTCTTAGTAGACCGAAGCTGTAAAATATTTCTCGTCAATTATTCATCTTTCTGACATCTCTGTTTCTATGTACTGTACCTTAACTATCTGCTGTATGTGCAGTCCTGTACTTAGCAATGACCGAATGCAAATAGCTGGTGACTATCACAGAAGGATTACTCATTGATGAATCTTGAGACGGGTATTCGACTTATCTTGACACAATGCAGCATATTTCTGAAACAGTAATATGAATACATTTAGATGTGTACTTCGGCCGATATTTTTGGGGTACTTTTCAAGAGGTTCAAAGTCTAAAAATAGATATTCATGATGCTTTTGCCAAATTGTTCACAATGGCAATTATGTGAAATACATTTAGCTTTTGCTGACTCAAGAGCGTTGCTTTGCTGGAGAAAGATCTCTCTTGTTTGTGCCCTTTCTTTGCTGGTTAAGTGCTCCGTTAATTGAGGCCATACATGCAGCAAAGTGCACGTCCCTTCCTGAAATTCTTTTGTCGAGAGGGTTTGGGAGACAGACTTGGTATTTAGTGGTGTTGGTACCTTTGTTGCCTCCAATATAATTAATGAACTGCGAAGCGGAAAAACCCAATAAACCGCCATTCAGCCTCAGTAATTCTTGACTTAACATCATTTTTATAATTATATGGAATATGTTCTGTAGTTCCCATCATAAAGCAACATTTATCTTCTGTATTCTTGTATTATGGAGGGTGGATCGGACTCTGGAAGCTCACTAACCGCGTTGTTCTTGGTCTCTGTTCTCCAGCGATGTGCTTGCCCTCCCCATCTTCAAACAAGAGGAGTCCAACCTGCCTCCAGACAACGAGAACAAGATCCTACCCTTTCAGTATGTTCTGTGTGCAGCTACTTCGCCAGCTGTTAAACTGCACGATGAAACACTCACCTACCTCAACCAAGGTCAGCATCGGGATCCATGACACACTGCACTTTGTCATATTTATGTAGATGTATCAACAATAAAAAGCAATTTTACGGGCTGAGTCACAAACGGGTGGCACGGCTTTTGCTGCTGCTTCACCTCCTACAAATATGACAAAACTGACCCTATTAGTTACTGCGCCTTGGGCGTTAACGCATTCTGGTTACTAGCTTAAAGTTGCTGCCGAGGTGTGATCGCTCAAGGCATTAAACATTAAACAAATCTCTCGAAATAGAATGTAATTCATATTTTCCTTGTATAAAAAGGGATGATTTCCCCCGAGCACATAAGTGTGAGTCCGACCAGAGACCGGTCCATATGGGCCGGCCCTCATCGACTCACTCGGCTTTATGGACATGTTTGCATTTATTTTATTAGCGCAATACCTTTGTTGATATAGTGAAGGATCGCTATTTATGAACAATTCTTTGTGCTATCGGCGGCCGCAAATGCTTCTTTGTGAATTTCCCCTCGAGTTGCCTTTTAACATTTCCAGATATTCTATTACCTGGTAGACTGTATATCAACATGGATAAAGTAAAACTTGCGTGTAGAGGGAAAAAAATGTATATGGAAACATTTTACAAAATAGTCTGTTTTTGATATTCTGGCACCATCATTGATGGAATCCGTCCGGCAGTTCAGCCTCTTTAGTTTTACACTGAAAGTGATTTACAGGTTTTTTTGGGATATGAAATAATGATTATCTTGTTTATGTGACAATGGAATAGGCGCCATTGGCTTTTGTCATGCTGTTGCCATCGGCAACGGACTTTACGATTACTTTTTGAAAAAGAAATCATATATATCATAATTAATAATCATGTATTATAATTAACAATACATCGATATTTTGCATAAATTATGGCATTATTATAATTAGTCCAGCATTCAATTGTTGTACTTGAAATGTGACTGTTTACTATACGGATGTGTCATTGCAGGGCAGTCCTATGAAATTCGAATGCTTGACAATCGGAAAATTGGAGAACTTCCAGAAATCAACGATAAAATGGCGAAGGTATTATTTGGACATAAACCCGCATGCATAACTTGGCACAGGGCTTCACATATTTGCCACTATAGCATTAACATGGGCGTCCTATGTTAATGCTATGCTAGAACTCTTTCTAAAAATGAATCTCATTAAATCTCAGAGCATCATCCGCGTGGTGTTTCATGACCGACGGCTTCAGTACACCGAGCACCAGCAGCTGGAGGGCTGGCGCTGGAACAGGCCCGGGGATCGCATCCTGGACCTGGGTGAGCACCAAATGAACAATGCGTGTCAACTTTGATGGCTCCAGAAGGGTGTGGTTCCCCTCTAATATATATTGGATTTGCGTGCGCATAAATCTGTTGCCGTGCAGCCTTGTATGCATTGTTAACCGTCCAGTGGTTTTGGGACAACATCAAGATGTTGACTGTTGGCCTGAAGTGCAGTGTTATTAGAGCCCGGCAGTGTTATGGAGCAGATGGTGTGCAGCGAGAACTCTTCTGATAACAGCCTGTTCTTCGTTGCAGATATCCCCATGTCCGTTGGCATAATTGACCCCCGGGCTAACCCTACTCAACTTAACACTGTGGAGTTCCTTTGGGACCCTTCGAAAAGAACCTCCGTTTTTATCCAGGTAGCATGACGGACAGCACTTCTGTTTTGTTTAATTGCTTTCATTCATTAAAAGACAACATCAGTAGTCTGAGGCATTTCTCCCCACTTTGGCATCACAGAGCTAAGCTTGTTAGTGTGCTCACTCTTTGCAGTGATCACTTTTTGCACAAATAAAATCGATGTCATTCTGGAGGCAGTAATTACTAATACAGTTTTGCCTGTTTAGCGCTGGTTTAATTTAACTTACCTGTGTTTGACATTCCTGTACGGATTTACATTTTATATTGATTTCCTCTTTCAGGTACACTGCATTAGCACAGAATTTACCATGCGCAAGCATGGAGGGGAGAAGGGCGTCCCTTTCCGGATCCAGATAGACACTTTCAAAGAGAATGAGAATGAAGAGTACACAGAACACCTGCACTCGGCCTCCTGCCAGTTCAAAGTCTTCAAGGTGAGAGAGAGAGGCCACAATGGACAGAAAAAAAACATTCATGTACCACAATTCAAATTCTTTGTTATCAATGACCACCACCTAAATGACTCCCATATGACACATTTCAGCCCAAAGGTGCGGACAGAAAGCAGAAGACTGACAGGGAGAAGATGGAGAAGAGGGCGCCGCAGGAAAAGGAGAAGTATCAGCCCTCCTACGAAACCACCATCCTGACAGAGGTGAGCGCATTGCTAATGTTTTTAAATGAATATGACACATGATAAAGAGAAGTCACCAAAATGAAACCTTAAGAAGGTCAATGATGTGATCAGACACTGCTGCTGTAAAATCTGAGGTCTTCTAAAGACACTCTGATACCTGGAAACACTATCAGGGTTCCCCACAGGGACTGGCAAAATCAGGAAAGCTGCATCTTCTAACTTGCAGCAGAAGTGTATCTGCGAGGTCATGTGGATGCAACCATAACTAAAATGTCATTCTCTTGCAGTGCTGTCCCTGGCCCGAGGTCACATACGTCGGCAACTCCCCATCGCCTGGCTTCAACAGCACACCCAATAGCTTCCCAGTGCCAGAAGGGTACGAGTGTTTCACTATGTCTGCGAAACCTTCGTGGCGAATGCCTCTTGAATTGACTCAACCATTGAATCCACATAGTCATTTAGGGTGTATTGGTTGGTGAGGAGCACACACAATGTTTTAGATTCTACTTAATCTGGATTTCTATATTCTTCCATGGCGCTAAAGTGATATATTTTCCCTCCTTTTCAGAAACGGATCGCCAAACCACCAGCCTGAGCCGGTCGTTCAGGTGGCAGATGTAAAAACAAGTGTATTTTTTTTTTACTGCCTGGCTACCTCCCTCAACCACTGCATATCAACTCTGAAAAACCATAAACAAAGGCCTAACCCTCCTCAAGATGTGAGGATAATAATGATAACCCTAAAATATAATGCCTGTAGCGAGCGGGTTTTGAGCTTCGAAGCGGCAATAAATCACTTCAGTTGGTTTAATTCTGACTAAAGAAACAGTGACCGAAGTTGCCGTTGTCATCGCCTCCTTATTTACGCTGCAGCATTGGGGTGAGCGTTACAGTACTATAACACAGTCACAGTCGATCCACCATTACCCTTCCCTTCGTAGTCTAGGTCTGTGAGGCAGTGCACCATCACCCAGGGTTCCCCGTCCCCACTATAATAAAAGGACTCGAAATGACTCGAAACTAAAATGGTACGACTTGTGACTCGACTTGAGACTTGCTTCGTCTTTGACTCGACTTGACTCGGGACTCGAGGGCAATGACTTGAGACTTGCTTGTGACTTGCCTAACAGTGACTTGTTCCCACCTCTGGTTAAAGGTCACAATCTTGAACACAAAATAGGATCCAAATATGGTCTGGAAGCGTGGCGAAGAGAGTCAGAAACTATTCCAATGTGTAGAATGAAGTGAGAGGTTCTGGAATATTTACATTATATTTTGTACAAACAAACATGGCATGAGTTTAATTTTGGCCTGTGATTTCATACATGACTCAGACCAAGACAAATTTGGCTTTGTTTCTTTGTTTCTTCTCAGAATTTGCTACCCACAGCAACACCACAGGATGCACAACAGTGGCTTTTAAGAAACCGCTTCTCCCCCTACTGCCGGCTCTTCACCAACTTCTCAGGTACCACAGATTTTCAATACAGACAAGCAAATGAACACTTGTTCTTTTTACTATCAAAACAGCTGCACTGAATCCATTGAATATTGAATCGGGTCATTTGTCATGACAGCATTTGGACCTTTTCATATTTCTGTTTCGACATGGCACAATGCAGCAATGTCTTCTTTAACTTTAGGGTCAGATGTAAACATGCACTCGGAGAAATGCCATGCTCTTTGTGTCTGACTTTTTGGAGAGATAAATTCACCAGATAAATGAAGCCAACCGTGTTACATATTCAGTGCACTTGCTTTACATTTTTTTAAAGCCGTGACCTCTGTGGACATTGGTCTATTGTCGTGGAGAGGAGGTTATGGTGTTCAGCAAGGTCTTGTTTTCTTGTTCCAGGGGCAGATCTTCTGAAGCTGACCAGGGAGGATGTCATTCAGATCTGTGGACCAGCAGACGGTATAAGACTCTTCAATGCGCTGAAGGGACGGTGGGTCTTCTGTCGATCTGATACCACCGTACAATACGTCAACTTCCCAATCCATTCACAATGAAAGAATGCATGTGTTGTTTTCTCTCTGTTGACAGGGTGGTGCGCCCGAGGCTGACCATTTACGTCTGCCAGGAGTCTCAGCAGCCAAGGGAACAGCAACCGAAACACGAAAATGGAGACGCGGCCGCCAACACCTTCTTTGGTCAGTGCATACTCACGGCAACATGTTAAGCATCAGAAGTATTAAGAAAAGCAATTGTTGAGCAATTGTTGTGAATATTCTCAAATATGTGAAACAATTAGAAAATATCTGGTCATACATGCAGTAATTGCTTCATCATTTTCAGACAGTTTGAGAAGATTAATATCAATCTGATGTCCTGTTATCGCCTCAGGGTGCCATTTAACCAGCCAGGACTGTGGAATAGAAATATCTGCCATCATAAGTTCAAAAATGTAGTAAAAAGATGCAACATCCTAAGAACTATAAATATCCACGTTAGAATACTGTAGACCATTGACATGGATTTGCTCCATGAGGCTTTGAAGGGGGCGCCGGTTATAACTCTACCACTGATACTACATTCTTTCTACTTTGTTATTCAATTATTGTCAATCAAGTTGATGTCGCCTTTAAAGTAAAATGAACATCTTGCTGTGCAGAAAAGCGTGACTAAAATTCACAGAATAGGAAAATAAAGGAGCTGTATTTAACATTCTGTCTATCAGTGTAAAGGCATTGTGGAGTAATGCCTCATCCAATCAGTGGCTCACCATCAAAATGTCAGAGGTGTTTGAAGGGATGCCAATCTAAAATCTTGCATCTTTTTTATTGTTATTGTATATCAATATTGCAAACAAATACTGTGTGTGAGAAATTCAATTGTGTGTGTTTTTTTACCCTGCTCTTTCTCTGCAGTGTATCACGCCATTTACCTGGAGGAGCTCACAGCTGCTGAGCTCACAGAGAAGCTTGCTCAGCTCTTCAACATCTCACCCAGGCAAATAAATCAGATCTTCAAACAGGGTCCCACTGGCATCCACGTGCTGGTCAGTGACGAGGTAAGCTGGGTATACACCATGACCTCAGACATGTTGTCAATGCTAACAAGGAAGAAATGTTTGATTATCAATGCCGTCCCGATATGAGGGGCCCTCCCGAGTTTCCCAACCACATCGCGCGTTGTGTTGCCACGGTGCTTTCAGGTGCCGCCCGGCTAGAGATAAAAAAAGCACTTTACCTTCGGGAATCCAATTCGGCTGTGGGAGAGGCTGGAGATGGCCGCCCACAGTTCTTGACGTTTTAGTCACCGATGATGCAAAACATTAAAACATTTGCTTTCTTTCCAACAGATGATTCAGAACTACCAGGATGAAGTATGTTTCGTTTTGGACACAATGAAAGGTAGTTGAGTGTGGCATTAATGTGTTTCTATATTTAACGTGAAGCCTTGATGTAATGAATGCAAGTTTATTTATAACGCCCTCCCCCGACTATGTTTTTCCTTTCCAGATGACACAAATGATGGCTACCACATCATCTTGAAGTGAATACTGCGCGGGAGAATAGCGCTGTTCTCTTCTTTAGAGTCGGATCCAGTCAGCCCCCATAGAGCTTCATATTCTTCGCTGTTCCTGGAATATGTGGGGGCGCCCGCGAGCAACGTCTTGAGGCTGCGAGGGCGATTATGTGACTGACGCAGCTGGCGCTCTCCTTCCCCTACCTTATTGTCTTACGTTTTGAGGTAGCGACTGTCACCACAGTGAAGTGAACAATCTCCTTGTCGCCCTGCCGTTGTGTCCCTTAAGTGGTTGCATTCTCCTTGGTTGCTCGTGTCTGGGGAAGGAGGTCCACAGCTGCGGCCCCTGTTTGTTTGTTAGCTGAGCATCTGGTGTGCCAAAGCTACGTGCTTCAGAAACATTTTGTCATCTCTTTAAACACCAAATATGCAAAAAGAGTAAGATGGTCACTCCTGTGAGTACATGTACTTTCAGCTGGCAATGCAGTCTGATTTTTTTTCCTCCTTAATGAAGCCAGTTTGCGAGAAACACTGTATGGCAAACACAATCACACAGCCCCATCGAAGCACCACGAGAGGCATCGAATCGGGACACTGAGGGGAAACTGTTGGTGTCCAGCTGTTCGCAATTACATCTGTGATTCCTTTTTGAAAGGGAATAATGTTTGTCTTTCACTGGATTGCAATGTCACTTTTGAGGAAGAAGATGCGTCTTTAAAAAAAAAAAAAAAGTCAGACTTCCGAACACTGTTAAATCCTTGTAGTGTAGGTGTAGAGCTCATTTTGACACTGACGGTTGATACCTATGATGATGAAACAGTGTCTGTGTTTAGTGATCTCAGTGGCTACACCTCCTATACATGTGTTTTTATTATTTGTAAATAGGTCACTATTTTAAAAAAATCATTTCATATGGAATCAAATATTTCTTTGTTAGGTGGAAAAAACAAAACTCTTAAAATGATTGTTTTTGGATATTACCACATCCAAGTACTAATTCTTGTAATCGGTCACATCGGTCTGCATGTGAAAAGATTTGGTTAGTTTATGTTCAGTCCATTGTCCTGCTTGACCTTTTAGACCCAGTGTTATCAGCATTATTAAAATGCATACCTGTGAACTGGCCACTATCTGTTGTCTATGTCCTTGAGGTGTTTGCAAAGAATTAAAAAAAAATGATTTTTATTCATTTTTGGATAAATATTACAAATGTTATTTAGCTCCTCTGGGAAAGAAATGTTATTAACTTCCCCTTTTGATGTACAGATGTGGGGGAACAACTGTAGCTTTGACATAATAATAATCTATCCTTCAAATCATAGTCTGGTTCATGTTACATGTCATCCGCAAGACGCTTTCACATTTTGAACAAAGGAAAGGGAAGGAAAAAGGAAATCACTCCATTTCCCAGCATGCCCCGGTGCACGGCATGCCTGTGATGTCACTAGGAGTATATATACGTTTACAGGGGAGGATTTCTTCCTCCATTGTTACATGGTAACAAACGGGGCCGGGGCGACGGCGAAACGGGGAGAAAGGCGTCTTCTCGTCGCAACATTTTGACACCACTCTGAGGGGAAACCAGCGGCCCAATTCCGCGTAAAATGCGAGACGACAACGAAACGAGCACCGCCGACTGAACCCGCCCCGGCCGAGAAAAAAAAGGATAAACGAACACAGATGTCAGCGGAATTCTCCATCGCAAGCAATTTTTTTTTGTATTTCTTTACATCAGGAAGATAGGACATTCGGCTTACTTAAATGATTCACGTTGCACCCAGAATGTCTGGGAGTAAATCGCAGCCGATCCTATGACGTTTCCTCTTTCTGCAGCCTGTCCTTTTTTTTGTTCTAAACAGAAAGGCATGCAACATTTAAAATAAAACACACCGGTCTGCCACACAGCTCCGGCTTTCTCTCCCCCCCCCCCCCCCCCCCCTCTCTCTCTCTCTCTCTCTCCCCGCGACAGAGCAGTGTGCAGAACAATGAGCACGGAGCACAAGTAGCCCGGCACAGACACGTTCAAGTGTTGCAAACAAATTTTTTTTTTTGACAGTCGGGTTGTTTCGGCCACATCACTTTGTTTCCACTGCACCGCGTTTACAGTCTGAACACACACACACACACACACACACACACACACACACACACACACAAAAAGCAACTCATAGGGCGTTGAAAGGTGGATGTGCTGCCAACATTTCGGAAAGGGAGACGAGGAGACGACCTGCGAGTTGGTTGGAACAAGGGTCCCTGGTTGGATCCCAGGTAAGAGAGTTTAGTATTTTGTGTGTGTGTGTGTGTGTGTAACCGGTAAACTGGAGAGAGGGCGGTTAGTCTGATCTAGTCCGAAAGCCCCCATCCAACACGGTCATTCGTTGCATGCACACAGTTAAACAAATAGCCCACCAGTCCTGCACACCCCCTGAAGGTGAACAACGCACCAAGAAGTCCCGGTGATTCCATTTAACCTCCTCCTTAGAGCAGCAGCAGCAGGAGGAGGAGGAGGGTGAGCCGGATCTCCACCAGGGAAACCGGCCTGACATCGATATTCAGCCGGTGCTCTGTTTGCCCCATTCATTCATGCCGGGAGTCCCCATGTGGAACATGGTTCACCTTCTGGCTTTAAGCTTAGGAGCATCTTCGGGGGGGTCGAACACGTGAGACGCTGCAGCCCCTTCAGATGAATGAAATACAACACAAGAAGATTTAGAGAAGAATAGTCATTCCAAATTTGGAGCATGGATGAGAAATCCACATTAAAAGATGAATTTGAGTGCAGTTTAAACGCACAGTTGCACAACACGGAAAGCTACAGCACCCACATTATGCTCCGAGGCATGAATTAAAACATGGTGTCATAGTTTTAGTTTGAGACATTGCGTCCTATTTTCTTTTTTTCCCTCCCCACCACTTGTTCACACATCCCAGCTAAATGAGTCTGGCTGCAGCAGTTGGATCATTGTTCACTGTACTCGGAGCAGCTCCAGGATCTCTTACGATTCTGACATTTTCTTTTTTACCGTTGTTTCTCTATTAAGCTTAAAGACAAACTATGCTGTACGATTGTGGAATGCTCATTAGTCCTTTTTATGTCTGGGTTTTTTCCTTTGAGAACTTGAAAAGAGAGGCCTTATTTGGAGTTGTCCTAATAATGAGTGAAGATGCAGCGCTTGGCTGCCAGAAGCATGTGACATGTTAACCCAGACCCAGTTAAAAATGGGCCTCATTCAGATGCAGAGCTGCAAAGGAAACCAGTAATTACCTCTATTTAGGGATAATATGACCAGCTGATCTTGAGCACACTGTCTTCGTGGAATGTCGGCATGATTTTTCATTTATTTGGATTGAAAGTACAACACTTGAAATGCAGTTTGAACCATAGACCAAAATATAACATTAACCTTGATTGACCTCAACCGATTAAATGGTGTCGACCCCCTCCGCATATTTTATAGCAGAACTATACGCAAGATTAAAAAAAAGAGTTAGCGGGCATCAGGATTATTCGCTTGAGTTCTCTGTGCATTTACCATGCTTGCCTAGTTGCCATGGGGACGTTTTAGACTTCATGATTTCAAAGGATTTCATGCGAGATGGGGGGAGAGGAGAGGAGGGGGGAGGGGGGGGCGCAGAAGGAGGAAATGATGGAGCTGGAATACAGATGACAGACGAAAGGAGACCAAACCGCGGATTTTACCGTTTGGTGTTTTGCAGTTCGGAGTCTTCCTTACACAGGAACCGCTTGTCTTTAAGCCGTTCATTATAAGACACCAACAAATGATACCCCCCCCCCCTCCTCTCGATGATCAAAGTGCTTAATAATCATCCACCAGGAGTCTGCACTTCTCCCACATCTTTTGGTTCTCATTTACTAAAGAACAAGTGTTTTTGTCTTTGTGCTCCTCTTTGTGTGGGTGGATTATTATTCAATGGGCCTCTAAGCACACACCTGCTAAAGCGTCCCTCGTGCCTCTCCTACATAGGAGCAAGACATACAATACCATTTTGTGTCTTTCTGTGCTTGTCTGGTACCCGGCAGGAGCCGCTCGGCGATCCACTCGTACCCCCTGTCGCCCTCAGACGACGCGTCTCCATGGAGGCAGGTTCGTCCCTCGGCCTCAAACGACGATATGAAGAGGTGGACAACAACTCTCCATTCTCCACACCGAAGGACTCCGACGATGACATCTCCAGCAGCGACAGCGCCGACAGCTGCGACAGCCTCAACCCGCCATCCAGCACTGCATTTACCCGTAAGGAACAGCAGGAGACAAACGTTAAAGGCAATGCACCCTCAAACCCACTCCAACCATTCACCAGTACGAGCGTGTCGGTCACCCGTGTGTAACATCGCCGCCCAAAATGTCCTGCTCCCTCCCAACTGCAGCCACCTCCATCCTCCGGCAGCACAAGCCGTCGCCGGGGGGGAAGCGGGTCCGATTCGATGTGGTGACGGTGTACTACTTCCCCCGGCGGCAGGGATTCACCAGCGTGCCCAGCCAGGGGGGCAGCTCTCTGGGCATGGCCCGCCACCACTCCTCCATCCGGCGCTACACGCTGGGCGAGTTCGCCCGCGAGCAGGACTCCAGCCACCGGCACACGTTACGCCAGCACCTGCGCCAGGAGAAGCTCAATGCCCGCAAGATGAAGGTACGGCACCCAGCCGGGCCGAGGCCTCCGTGCTGCTTCCCTTGGAGGATGGAGATTCAGATTTTTCATTTTTTTTAATGAATATTGATAATTTCTTATTTGTGGTGCATATTGTTTCTCCATTTGCTGTGGTGAGAGGTTATATTTACAAACTTATAGCCACTATATTCTTTAAAACATTTTAAAAGGGAAATTTTTCAGTTTGTAATCCACTATTTATATACGATATCTTAGATTTCAGGTTCCTTTTCAAAATGTACATAATCCATCTAATGTGGTTTCCTACTCTTGAGTGTTTGGATGTGGAATTTCAGTTCTTACATTTGATCCATTTCCTCTCTACGCGTAACAATGTTACTGCTCCGCTGCCGATCTTAGTCCTTACGACAGATCCTCCCCTCGGTGACTCAGCCTCTTGCCACAGTATGTGTCTTACTTTTACTAAATAAATCTGCTACGGCGGCCGCAATGCCGCACATAAAAATAGCCGCTGCTCGGACCCGTCCTGCCAAGTGGATCTGAATGGGAATGTCCCTTCTTCTCATATTTTATTTCTATGGGTAAAACTCTCTAAAAAAAGTCATCAGAAAAAGCCCCAAAACATCTACATAGATTTGCTGAGAAGAACCGTTTTGTCTTCTTCCTTAAGTATGTCAAAACTCATCAAATGTATCTTTTAAAAAGTTGCAGCCTGCAGGAATGGACGAACTGGAATTAACATTTGAAATTTTGAACTAATAAAACTGTTATTAGCGTTGACGGTAAAATGCTGACTATGAATGAGTTTCCCAGCCCAATATTATGTCTGTTATACTTATCCATGTTTAATTACGTGCGATTTTATTGAAGGACTTTCCATTTGGATCGAGTATTTCCACATTGTAGCTGGCATTTTAATCATCTAAGCTGAACTCTCTGCACTTGCCGTGTTGTAATCTCAATTTAACTTCTCTCTCTCTCTCTTAATCACCTTCACTCTCCTTTTAGACAACATTTGTGCCGCATTTCTCCCCGAGCCGTTCCTATTCCAGACCAACTATACAGCCACTGCCCTTCAGACGATGGCTCTGGTTGCAAAATGCATTTCCTTGCTTCACCCCCCCCAACAGTTCATGGGAATGTTTTAGTAGGATCATTCTCTTGCACCCGAGCTTTAAATAGGGATCCACTCTCCCACTCCCGCTCCCGACTGTCACCCACAGCTGACGAGGAACGGCACGCTGGAGTGCGCTCAGGCGGACCTGCTGACTCTGGAGGACGTATCGGACGAGGACCTGGACCTGGACGGCGTGGAGGTGGACGACTGCTTCTTCCTGCAGCCGCTGCCCACAAAGCGGCGCCGGGCCCTCCTGCGAGCCTCCGGCATCGCCCGCATAGACGCCCGGGAGAAAGCTGACCTCAGAACCATCCGCCTCTCGCGGGAGGAATGCGGCTGCGACTGCCGCTTGTACTGCGACCCGCGCCACTGCGGCTGCAGCCAGGCCGGCATCAAGTGCCAGGTTAGGGCTGTGAGCTTGTCTGGGTGTGTGTGTGTGTGTGTGTGTGTGCAGGCAGAAGATGGCGGCTGTGCAGCCAGCCGAGGCTCAAAGGACGCATCAATGCTGAGTCCATAATGTGTGCCCTGATATCCAGACCATACATATATGGGAGAAGCTCTGCAGCCTTTTTAACACGTTTTGTCAGTAATTTATTACAATACAGGCTGTATCTCTCTTTATTGTTCAGAGCTACAACATTTTGAAATAAATCTAGTCTTATGATAGGTTAATAGTTTACGTAATTTGGCAACTATTTAAACCATTTAATGGTTTAAATGTTGCAGACATCCAGAAATGATGCTACCTTCTCCATCTCAACCCAATTTATCATACAGTAACTCGATTTTCTCTCTCTGTCTTATGTGTGTCATCTGTCTTTGTTCTTTGCACATATAACTAGTTTAGCACTGAGCTATATGAGTCAGTGATTTGCTAGCCTTCTCTCCTTGTAATAAAATAAAACTTTCATCCCCCAGGTGGATCGAATGTCATTCCCATGCGGCTGCTCTAGGGATGGCTGCGGCAACGCAGCGGGCCGCATCGAGTTCAACCCCCTGCGTGTCCGAACTCACTACCTGCACACCGTCATGAAGCTGGACCTGGAGAAGAGGAGGATGCTGATACAAGGGCCCGGAGACCAGTATGCCGAATCGGACCAGACGTCCTCCCCCTCCTCCACTTGCCCCGCTTCTCCCGACCTTTCCGCGGCCGCCGGCCTGGACTCTGAGCTGAAGGTGAGCGGGCCGCAGGCCGCGGTGGACGTTCAGGATCTCCTGGCGGAGCAGGACATCCTGGAGCGGGAGAACGAGATCGCCGTGCTGCACCTGCAGAGCGCCGAGGAGCAGGAGAGGAGGGAGAGGGAGGAGGCGGCGGGGGAGACGGTGCAGCGGGAGCTGGGAGCCGGGGGCCTGGCCGAGCAGCCTCTCTGCCTCCTGCCCGGCGCTTTGGGAGCGCGTCCCCCCGAGCAGGCGGACGCGCTGGGCCCGGGGCAGGTCCTCCTGCAGGGGCCGTTCCCCACGGGGGCCACGGTCCTCTGCGTCACCGACAACCAGGAGGAGAGCCCCTCTGAACTGCTCAAGGAATCCACTTCGCTCCTCTACTATCAGCTCAGTCCCATAGAGCCCGAGGCCTTTGACGCAGGAGAAGAAAGGAAACCAGGAGGAGGAGGAGAGCAGTCAAAGGTGGATGAGCCTGAAGAGGTCGACTGCGGGTCGAGTTTAGGAAAGGCCGGTGTTATTCTGCGCTCGGAGAGGCCCTCGGGTCCCCGGCAGAGCCTCTCCCCGCTGCACTGCCAGCGGGGGGCGTGCTCGGAGGCAGAAGTAAACCCACTGCCTCCCGAAGTTTAGTTCTAGCTTCTCTGCAGATGTTTTGCACAACAGCTTCATCTAAGGTGAAAGACACACGTTTCACATTCATCACCGCTATCATCAAGAATTATTACAGGTCACAGTCCCTTGTAGTGACTGTCACTGAATTATGTGGAGCATGAGGCTGAGTGCTACAAGGCAGGAGGGAAGGGGGGAGCTGAGAAGCACATACAGATCACTCCCCAGATGTATTATGGATGCAGTTACAAGGCGACGTTGTGCGTGATTCTGTTGGGGGGTGATGAATGCGGCCTTAATGGAAGAGAAAACATGAAAACACGTGTGAGTAGGAAGTAGGGCGTTGTTCATTTCCAACGTAGCAAAAACCAGAAAAATACAGTGTGTGAATGCTGACGTAAGCCTTTTGTTTGATGATGTTTAACACTAAACACTAAACACTAACTTCTTTGCAGCATGCAGGAAGCTCGGTTAATTCGGGGCCATTGGCATCAACCAACTTTTAACCTGTAAAAATAAGGACACCCACAAACATTTAATAACATTTGCTAAATTAGTGATATTAAACCAGACAAAGCTGCATGTGTGCATGTGCGTTTAATAGCACAGTCATCTATACAAGAGACGATGGTGATTGACTGTGAAACGTTTAAGGAACCCCCCCCCCCAAATGAGAGTGCACATTGATTAAACCCATAAAGAAGAACCAGATGATCCTGAACGTAAAAAAAACAAAAACAAAGAGGACATTTGTGAAGCATCATTTGTTTCTTTTGAGCCGGGCAGCGCAGAGCACTTATCCGACACCTCGAGGAGCGACGCGTCAAGTCCACTCGGGGAGCGCGTTGAGGCCGCCGCTGCGACCGGCGAGCCGATGAACATTGCATCTTATACTCGGAACGATAAAAATGGTAACCACATTTCCAGTTTGGCTGTTTGCCAGCCTGACCCCTGCTTTTGAAGTTCGTTTTGAGTGCCAACGAAGGCCTCCTAGTACCATCCCTTAAAAACATACCGAATAATCCTGGAAATACTTGTTTCTGTGTACTGTATACGTGTTTGCAATGTGCAAGACGGAGCCGAGGTTGCTGCTTTTTATTCCCCCCCCCTTCTTTAAAAAAAATCTGCACACACTTTGTGAAGCGCGGGCGTCGTGGCTCTGCTGTAATGAAGGTACATCGACACAGAGCGGCAGACTAGCACTGGCCTCACCTCGGGCTGCATGTGCAATGCAGTTAAATCTGTCACAAACCAGGTTTACCTGTAGTTATATGATACTACTTATTATTTCTTTGAGTAACGTGTCTTAGTGGATTAGATACAGTGCTTTCAGGCTTCTGCCTCACCCGTAAAACCATGTAGTCGTGTCACGTTGTGAAGAAATGCCAGAATAGATCTTCCAAGTCCTTCGCCTCTTTTAAATAAGTTATACTACAAGGACGAGACGGATCAAGTCCAATTCATAAGAAAATAGCATTTAAAGAGTCAAAGAAAGTAGTTATACAAAATGATGTGATTTTACTAATTTATGAAACAGATTGAGAACAACCTGAATTTGTATATTTTATGTCAAACCTGTACAGTTTGTGTGTACTTTACATTAGCGTGTCAAAGTAAGAGAGAGCGTTGACTATGCTTCTGCGTGTGCATGTACATGTGTATGTACTGTATTATGACAAAAGGGGCAGGGGGGGGGGGTATATTAGTGAGGATAAATATTTTATCCCCCCCCCCTCCCACACACACACTTGTCCTCGTGGGAAAATGAGATTTTCATGCAGACGGCAAATCATTAATGCAGCCATTCGGGAGCGATGGTGCGTGTCCTGTCTTTAAATGTCTCTGTTTAGGATATGTCAGACTAATACTGATGTGAGGAACCATGCTGACTCTTCTAACACCAAACCAGTCCTTTTTGTTTTGATGCCTAATGTTACAGCTGTTTGCTTTTGGGGCGACGACTTGCCAAACACAGGATGTGTGTAAGAGATGCCTGGTGTATTTCTTTTTTTAAATTTTCTTTTCTTTTATTGTCTTAATATGAATCTGCTTAAAAGTTGCACCAAAGCAGTGGTTTCAAACCTAATTAGCAGATGCTCTCAAGCATCACATTTTAACGATGCGGCGTAGTTATTGTGACGGTTAGGATTCATTGTCGGCCTTTTGTGTGTTGGTGTGACTCGCCTTGACATGGTGATGGTTAGAAGCTGCCTGTTGTTGAGCTGTTGTCCTTGGCTTTCCTTTTTTTCCATAGACAAAGGTTTGGGACCACTGCGTCAAACAAACGCCGTTACACTATGTGATTGTGTGAGAGGGGTGTGCGATTGTTGAAAACAATAACAAGTTTAGACTCCATGGAAAAGCTGTGAGGACTACTCTCATGCTAACTGTTGCCTAAAGTGGACAAAAAGGTTTTTTGTTTTTTTTATACAAAATAAAAACAATAAAACACTCACATAGGAAACAGGATAATGTGTTATGCCTGTTGTGTTGTATGTAGTTCATCAATCTTGTGATCGCACTGTTCTCATCCCCAGGCTGCATTGAAGAAGGCAGCCGGGGGAAGCTTTGGATCCGACATATTTTCCATGTTAATTTAAGGAGAAAACGCAAACTGAAACTATTATTTAGATATAGGATCTTGCCATAATGCGAGCAACACCTCAAGACCAATGAACCAAATCTACTTGATAATATGAGTGTTTTGCTGGAGACTCAATAGACTCTATATGTGCAAGCTGGGCACCTGACAAGCTCAATGTTATTAGACTTTAATGAGACGGGTGGACGCTGCTCTCTGCTGCTGTGGGGCCTCCTCGGTTCACTGTACAATCACATCTGTTCTTCGCTGCCACTGGAGGCAAACGAGATGAGCTGCGTTGTCCCCTCGTGAGTGGAGCTGTTTCCCCCCTCCCCCCGTGACTTGCTAATAACTTCGAGGTAACCTTGAGCAAAATAGCCAAATCACTTGGTGGTACTCTGCTGTCTGTGTATTTTACAGATGTCTCAGACTGCGAGTGACTGAGAGAACCTTGCTATCTGCACCGGTGGAAGGACAAAGGTGCTCCTAAAGGCCCCTATACAGGGCAGCCATTTTGACACGGCGTTATTAGAAAGGGAGGGCAAGTCGAGTGGGAAAGGGAACTTAAAAGTCTAGTGCATAAAGCATCCGATTTGGTGAAAAAGAAACCCATTATAACAGGGCAATCAAATACAGTTGAAGACAGTCATTTCGGTTAAAAACAGTTAGACTAGGTATGAAACAAAAGAATAAAGGTTTACCTCTGTGCAGCTGAGCTCACCGTGGTCCATTCTTTGTTCTGCATCATCCTCATTGCAGTGAGTCGGCACAATCGCAGGACCATAATGAATGGTATTAATTGCGCCTGTGCATGCATAATCATCCTCATGTACAGATGTTTGTGATTTGTCAAGCTGCCCGCCTTGCCTAAGTCTGCTTCTGCTAGTCTGGCATTTTCCCCCATGAACCACCCCGTGTTTCCCTGTTTCTGAGGGTAAGGGGCTGCGACTCGGTTGGTTGTGTGACGCAACTAAGTCTTGCGTTGGAACCCAAAGAAACTCAGTGTTCAGCGTGAAGTAGTGTCATTAAATGTGTCCTTGTCCAGACAGTGGATGCAGTACATCGTCAGACCACTAGGGGAGGGCCTCTACCTACAACTGACCACTTGTTACATTACCATAGCACTAGATGCGGTAGAAGGGCTCTTGTCAGAAGTCTGTCTTCTTTTTTTTTCTTGCTCATAAAGGTGAGTTTCATTTTCAAACCTTACATCAGATTGTCCTCATAAATCTAATGTCGCATCATAAACTCACTGCACTCCTTCTAAAGACAACCTGCTCTCTGTGTGTGTGTCACATTGTGGGTTTATTCACTGCAGTTGTTCCTCTGAAATTGAGGCCTTACATCTTATCCATGCCAAAGGATCATCGTACATCTGGAGATAAAGCTCTACAGCTTTTATTTTACTATGTGATGCCACTTTCACAAACTTGTAGTTTTCCACGTTTTAACTGAGCTGGCTTTTGATCCCTCAGAATAATCACCAGCAGGCAGTAACATCTTCTGTCGGATCGCCTTATGCTGTCTTACAGTTTCAAGGTGGTCTCTCACGTTTCACTGTGTACAACAACTGACCGTGTTTGGCAAAATACTTTCTCACTTCAATGGCAGGAAGTTGCTCGGTCTCTGCAGGATACAGACTCACTGCCATGACCGATACTTCCCTTCAAATGCCTTTGGAACCCAAATACCCATGGCCCCCGGGACAAACAATAGTGGCTTAAACAACAACAACAACAAGAAAAAGGCGATGGTATTGTTATAATTAAGGGCACACAGATTTTCAACACGCTTCTTACAAAGTTTCCCAACCTGTAAGTTTCCTGGCGTTTAAATTCCCCAACTAAAATTCCCCTACCCCACAATGCCAGTCACCATGTGCCATCATTCAGTCCAAGCCCAGACAAAATATCACAAACATGCAGGAACAAATTACCTCTGGAACAATTGTGGCTGCAGATCTGAGAACTGTGCATCATCTGTTTTACCCTTCCGGCATCTTGCTTTCTATTGTTTCACTCGTCCAATGGCCGGAAGGACTCAGCTGGGCCCGATAGCTACCAGGGTTGATGATGGAGACCAATCTGGAGCCTGTGGAAATATTTGGAGAGGCCATTAAAAAAAAACAAAAAAAAACCCACTTCACAATCAGAGGAGAAAACGCTCCCAGAGCCGTTTGAGTGTGTGTTGACAGATGTGCAAAACAAAAGCTTTATCTGGGCTTTAATACAACTATTGTGACTGGGCCGAGCCATCTAGAACAACTGGGCCTTAGGAGTGACGTATGTGAGATGGAAAGATGCCATCACCCCTTCACTCCAGTCTACCCGTCTGTAAGTGCTGCTCCAGCGCCTGGAAAGAATGCTCTCTCTCTCTCTCTCTCTCTCTCTCTCTCTCTCTCTCTCTCTCTCTCTCTCTCTCTCTCTCTCTCTCTCTCTCTCTCTCTCTCTCTCTCCTCTCTCTCTCCCTCTCTCTCTCTGTGACGCCAGTCCTGGGGCATCATAAGGCCTTCCACCGAAACCAATCCCTTATAAATGGCACCATTCTTAAAACCAGCTCGCGGTATTTCTGCTGGCCGTGCTCTTCCCATGGCTGAGCTGAGCGAGACCCTCCGACACAAGGTCCACTCTGTGCGCTCTGGACAGAAATCGGGATAAAATAAACAATGAGGGCAGTTAATAGAAAACCTAAAGCTGCTCCAGATGTGTGGCGCCCATTACCAAAACGCAATACATGCACAACGGGATACATTTAATAATTGTGTACTGGATGCATGTATAGTGTGATTGCCTTAAGGCGTTGGTTCCCAAACCTTCTTGGCTGATGAGCCTGTAAATTATAATACTAACATGCTCATGCTAATGTTAAGGCATTGGATATTTTCGGACATTAACTCACATTGGATTGATTTTCTTAGTTTTTTTGTATGAAGTAAAAAAAAAATCACATCCACTCATTACAATATTTTTCTACTGAAGAGGAATCCAAAACATGTAGTGGTTGAAAATATTTATAGTGTATAATATACAAAACGCCAGGTTTTGAAGTAAGATGGAGGAAGGAAACGCTGGAGCGCTTCTTCCTGCAGATCACTGCTGGGACGCCTCAAGGATGGCTGATTATCGGAAACCGGGTGGCTGAAAGGCAAATATTTTATCAAATAAACCCATACATCTACTTCCAAAAAGCGATCTAAGTGAGGGCACTTACAAAATCCATATGTGGATTTTCCAAAATATTGATCCATTACCCATATTACTAAGGAAATTGGAAGAAAAATTCCTCCTCCCATTTATCATGATTTTCCCAGTAACAGCTGCCTGTTGCCACAGAGTGAGGGGGATGGGCTGCTAACAGGAAGAAGTAACAAATATCAGCAGGTTTTTACATGGTAGCAGGCAGCCATGCGGGGGTAGAGACCGCTTTAATCTAGAAAAGATTTGTATATCACTCATTTGACAGTTTATTTGGTCAAACGAATGCAGTCTTACACAACAGTCCGCCAACACATGATGATAATGTTTACGATCATTTAGGAAGATGCAGTCTGCGGTGCTGTTGAATTCTATTGCTCTATTATTTACACTTAACCTTCATTTATATACATTGCATCAGCTTAGGTTTTAAAGCTTTTAACTTGTCATTTGGGATGGTTTTCTCTGTTGCAGTCCTGCAATGACCAGTGTAAGAACACAGTAGATTTCTATTAAGTCATCAGGCTTTGGGTGCAAGATGGCACTGCCAGGACTGGCAACAAGTGGAAACGGGACAAAAGCAAAGCCCGGCAGCATCGTCGAGGGCCTCCAAGCTGCAGCAGAAAAACAGCTGTGTGTCCACAGCTGTGTAAAAGATGGTGCGCCTTGCTCTGCCTGCAGATTCCCAAAGGACACGTCCATCCTGGCTACATCCAAGTTCCCCAAGGACAAATCTAGAGGTCCATACACTGTGGAGGAACAAATAGCATGCAGTTTCTGTCCCGTGCATGTTTTTTTTGTTCCGCGTTCTCGCTTCCTTTCGATCCTGTAATAAAAATTATTTAATTAATAATTATAATTATTAATTATATATGCCATTCCATAGCCTCATGACAACAACCAGCAGGGGAACCTCATGTTAGTGTTTTCTTTGAACCCCAAAGGAGAGAAGGGAGGTGAATTCATATGAGAAATATTTGGAGAAGGAGGAATCTGCATCTATCGTGTGACCTTTGAAGAAACAAAACTGGCTTTTATTTTGTTGAAAGGGGTGAATTATGTTGGTTGTTGAATGTCTTTACTTGTTCAAGGTTTCTCCATGATTCATTTATTTTATTCACGGCATCCGAGCGGGTCAAATAGTGTGTCATATACTAATGGCACAGTGCTGTAAGCGCTCTGTTCTGCTCATGATCTCGATGCTGTGCCTCGGGGTCACATGATCAGTAGCCTGTGGTGTTCAGACTTCATGTTGCAGATGGTGGGAATAAGAAGAATTTCATGCTTTTCTGCATATCTGGGAAAGGATGTGGAATCACTTCCTTTCCATGTGCCCTACTCCCCAATGGACAATTAAGTGAATCATCATTGCTTAGTGGCGAAAGTCAACCTCCCCCCCCCCCCCCCCCCCCATCACGGCTGGGAAGTCACCCCTCTGCCTTAATTAATACCATATTCCTACAATACTGTTTTGTGTTTTTTTTCTTCTCTTGCTCCGGCAAAAACTGGCACTGATAATCACTCTCAGCAGGGGTCAGTCTGTGGTGAATTTTATAGTTAAGTTTTCAGTAGCGCTCTTGTATTTTGACGTTTTTGTCCATTTCCTGTTTCAAAGTACAAATGTCACCGGTGGACATGTGGGAACGACGCTTTGGCCTGTCGTCTCCGTGACGAAGAGTTTCCATCTGTGTGTGTGTGCTGGGCTAAAACTTTGTTTTTCGCCCTCTCGTGCCTCTTGTTGTCATGGAAACATACATGCAGAAGCAGAGGAGGGTGATTAGGGAAGGGACGTCAAAGGGCAGTGGGCGCTTTCCATGTGTGGAACAATCTGAAAGGGTGGAATCAGGAAACGTGGCGCAAAAGGTTACAGGTGCACTTTGGTGTGGAGCTGATAAAGAGTCTTGTATTTACCGCTAACTGCTTAGCAGTGAAGTGATAAAATATAACAGATTGTTTTCTTAGCTTTCTAGTATTAACTTGTTTTGAAGTTACAAACTAGCTTTTGGGGTGTTTTTCCCTGTTATTGAACGTTCTGGTTTCAAAGGAAAAAGTTCCATCTGTTAACTTAAATAAAAATCATCTGATACACAAACGCCTCAACCATCAAACGTGCAGGTTGATCTATCAATGAATGAATATGCAATTAAAGCAAATAATATAAAATTATTATATTTAATTCTTTAGCAATTTATTTATGTTAATTTTTCGACTAATATGCCATTTCTGGTCTCTTGATGCTGATTTTATGTTCCTTCCTCTTTGCCATGCGTGTCGTGGGGAATGTGAAATCTGTGAATTTCTGTGAAATCTGTGAACTTAAGAAAGTAAATAAAAACCTCAATACATATTTTTGATCACAACTGTCATTTTATTTGATCATTTATACTTTTAGTCAAACCTTTCTTTATTATTGTCCCATGCGGTTTTAGTCCTCCGTAGCTCTCGGGTTGCTGCTGGGAAAACATTCACACCGGGACTCCGACAGGTGATGGACTTGATCGAGCGGCTTGTCATAACACGGCAGCGCTTCATCACAAGGGAACTATTGCTGGAAATTAATTACACCTCAAGGATGACTTGAGAAGATTATTTATAGCCTCGCTCAAGGGTTGCAGAGGAAAGAGGATCCCCCCCCTCGGAAAGAGGGAAAGTATCAGTGGACTCCTCTTCTGCACCCTGAGCAACATCCGTTTTGACTTGTGAACTCGACTGAGTAATGCGAGGTGGTTCGTGGTCTGTGTTTTTAAATATCTGCTCTGCACCTGTGAGCTGATGTCAAGTTTTCTAGGGTTAGCAATCGGAAACAGACAACGCTCTGGAATGGCTCATTGGTTTCTGTTTACTCTGCTCTTCCTTCCTTCGGGTTCGCAGGGTTCATGTTTCAGATAGATGACTTACAAGCAAACCAAGCGTGAATTAAAGCCTACGGAACAGAAAGAAACACATTTCCCTGTTATAAAAGACAGCTGTACTGTCATTGCCTCTGCCGGATTCAGACGGTATCAGTACACTGGAACGAGTCACCTGAGCTGTGTGGACTGGTAAAAAAAAAAAGGGGGGAGGATTATTCGGCAGGAAGAGGAGAGAGTTAGAAGGTCATAACACTGCTGAATGTCAATTTGATCTCCTTCTTCTGGCCTGAAGGATCGGACACTCCCAGCTGCTCCCAGACTAAATGTAATGGTTCAGCACTTTGGTGAGATGCGGTGGCTTACCCATTGACCCCTTCAGGGAATCGCAAAGAAATCTTGTTACCGGGGATCTTCATTCGTCTGGGTTTTCAAGAGTTAACTGAGACTGAAAAAAAAAGAAAAAACATCATAGGACTCCGCTGTGATCTGTGTCCAGATTTCCTTGACTCCCCGTGTCAGACAGCGTCCTGGGAGCTGATGAAATATTTCAATCGAAACCCAAAACGCCCTCCCAGAGATTAACTTAAGGTCCAGGGCGGAGAGAGAGCAAACCGCCGTAAATTCTTGGTGAAGTAACGTGAACTCCAGAGCAACTAGGTGGTTAATGATTAGAATATGTAGTGATCTGCCTCATTTCCCACCCCGGCGCGTTTTCCCACAGGCCGTCCCTTTCTTTTGCGGTTTTAGCACTGAAAAGTCATTGTTTGGATTGAGCACAAAAGCTTGAATTATATGCAATTGGTCCTTTGTTCCTGTCCTAATAAAACAATACGATTAGATCTTTGGCTGTGTACGTTTAGTGTTAGACTCCTCCAGGGTTTTAAGTGGACACCCTGTACTATGCTGGTATGAGGTGATGCACGGCTTCCCTCCCCGGGGGGGTGATCCGTATTCCCCATATTTCACACCCATAGCTGAAAGGTTTCTTCCACTTTTAAAAGGTTTATTCCTCTTTGATGGAAGTGATTTAGACGCAGTGCTCCTCACAGGGAGGGTCTACCCTTGTTATTAAAGTTTCCCATGAAGGGAGTTTTACTGAGCAAACTCCAACCCGCGGATGAAGGGTCATGATGTAATCAAATGCTGGTCTTTGGTTCGAGATTGTTGTTTTTTTTATCCAGATTTTGAGATATTTGTAAACAGGTGACTGGAATTCAGATCCAAAGAAATAGTGGCCATGATAACTGTTAAATGAATAGTTCAACATCTCTGCAAACCTTTTAAGTCTGATAACAGCGGTATTGAGTTTCTTGTGGAAACGTCTTTACGCACCACGGCTGTGAGGGAAAACATCACGAAAGTGCAAAGAATTTGCCCGCAAATACTTTAAAGAGCACTGCGGCTAAATCATCCATTCACCCTGACACACGCACAGTTGTTGCGTGTCTCTAGATTAGAGGGCGGTGTTGTTTCCCCAATGACATAAGGCCCTGACCCCGCGGGTCTTTATCTTTGTGTTCAGGCCCCGTCATTAAGCTCCCGCAGAGTGTGGCCACTCACCCAGAGAGGGGGAGGTCATCGGCCAGCCTTCTACTAATCACAGCCACAGAGCAGCCTCGCCCGCAGCTGGCAGGTGAATCAACGCGCTCTTTGTCGAATCACCTGAAGCTCTGTTTTCTCCACCCCCCCCCCCCACCCCCCCCGAATCGCTGTTTTGTTTCTGATTACGGGTTAAAAGCCGCTGAGTCAGAGAAGCTTGAACCAACAGCTGCTCCTCTTTCATTACCTTGATGTTTCTCTTCTTTCTTTGTCATCGCGGGGGGAGTCTTGTATTTATGTGGTGGATGTATACTAGTGTGTTCA
This sequence comes from Pungitius pungitius, assembly GCF_949316345.1. Lineage (NCBI taxonomy): Eukaryota > Metazoa > Chordata > Actinopteri > Perciformes > Gasterosteidae > Pungitius > Pungitius pungitius. Next base: position 32,581,102 of record NC_084900.1, read on the forward strand.
TGTTTAGACCCAGTAATCCTCCAATTCCTCCGTGCGCGCGTGTCATCATGCATTTATGGCGGACAAATAGCAGCTGGGCGGACGTATTTTTGTCCGCCAACCCCACAAGGTAACACGGCAACACGTTGCTGTCAACAAAAAGCCGGTGATATTTTTACTTTTTTTTTTTAAAGATTGTTGCAGAAATTAAGCCGAATGGCAAAGAAATGTTTGTGATTCCCCCACGTTTTGTGTCCGCAAGAACAAACTCACTGACTTTAAGGAACAAAGGAACTATAAGTTTCAAAAAATGCTCATTTATTTCACGAGGTACATGACTCTCTGCAGGACAAAGTTGGGGAGGAGGGGAAGGCAGTAAATCACATCACGCGTAAAGCAAGAAAGGCGGAGCCTCAGGGGAGGAAGAAGATTGTGGCAGGTAATCTGCGAATGTTGGGATGTTTAAGAACTGTGGCCGTCACTATACGAGCTGGGTGTGTCTCTATCGGGGGAATACCGGAAGTTCCAGCCCCATGCTGTGCTAATGACTGGTGCCTGGTGCCTTGACCCAGCGTGGGGGGCCTCCTGCACGTGGAGAGAATCGCGGGAAAATTGAGCTGTAGAGTGGGGAAGTCCGTAGGATCCGGGTGGAGGAACCTGACTCGAAAAGGTAGCATGGTGACGTGGGTTCATCTGGCTGCTTTTAGTCCTTAGACAGTTTGGAAATGTACCTGTATTCACAGCTATGAAGCAGCGAGCAGCGGCTCTGCTTCCATCTTCCCATAGATTGGAGGCCTCTCTCCAAAATGAGTGGAATGTTCCCACCAGCAGCAAGCCAATTAACTTGTTTAATCTTGTTTGTTTTTTCCCAAGCTTTAGAGGTGCTGGTAGGTGGGGCTTTGTAACCTCCATGCAGACAAAGCCTGGGTTTCCCCTTGTTAGCGTAGTGGTGTTAGTGGTGTTAGCAGGCGCTGTTAATTGGTAAAGAAAGCCAATAACTTACATATATCAAACTATTCGTTTAAATGAATCTGTTAGTTATGTTGAGATGCTTTTCCCCCCTTATATTTCTGTACAAAGAAGAATATATTAGTCTTTGATTTCATAATGGTACCTTTAAGAGAAATGTTACTGATTTTTAATGCAGTGTAGCCTTGAGTATTGCTATGAATTTTCTTTATCTTTGTTTCTAACATAATTTGCAACATGTGTCCTCATGGACATTCTGTCGGTCCACTTGAAGTTGCAGTGATATCTGCAAAATGACACCAACGAGCTTCTGTATGGACCTCCAGGAGATATCTAAAGATCATTTACGCAATGTGTGAGAATCAATGTGTCTGTTCACTGACGTGTTAATGAAACACAGGAAGAAAAACACCCAGATTTTGAGCCTGGCCTAGTGTTTTGTGTTTAAGCCCCACTTGGGGTGATTTAACACTTTGGTTTGAGCGAGTGTCCAGTGCTTTGCACGCACACAGTGCAGGGAGAGGAGACGAGTGTGCAGTATGTTTTGCTAAATAAAACAACAATTTTCTCATAAATTCCTTTTCTTGTTTAGATTGGATTAGAAAATTGAAACCACACTTGTCTGCGCTGGGTGCGTATGCCACCCGGGCCGGGAGACGATTAGCTTAGTTTAGCATAAAGAAATTATGTATATATATAAGTGGTGAAAATATTTTATTTTTATTTTTAAGCAGATAGTTTAGCAGCTTTGAAGCTATTATTGTGTTACTCTCGCTGTCAAGTATGTCAAAAAGGCAACCACAGTCAGCTGCCTCCCACTGATGACGAGACTCCGGGAAGCCTCTGTGTGCCGGTCAAAAAAACACTTTATGACTAGCACGTAACTCCCTGCAAGACCCAAACTGGAATATGTTGCATCACCGACGTGTCGGAGTGCAGTCACAGCCTGAAGGCACAGACAAATATGAATTGCTTTGATGAAATTTGACTTTCTTGTTGAGTTTGTATCCTTATGGTTGAAATGCACTTATTGTAAGTCGCTTTGGATGAAAACGTCAGCTAAATGACATGTAATGTAAAGCAACCACATCTTTGTATTGAGTGTCCTCAGTGGATTCAGCTTCTCCTGCTTGAGTTCCTATGTGATGTGGGGCGAGAAAGACGTCGGCCTCAGTCCTCATTGCATTTTGGCATCTCTCCTCAAGAAAGGCGTGTTTGTCCTGGTGCCACCTCCAATCTGTTCCCATCAAAAGGCTTCTTTCTTGGGAAGAGGGGGAACACCTGGCAGGTCAAGGTCGGAGGACCCAGATGGCACCTGTAGGAAACTGCTGCCTATGTGGAGCGCTTAAACACCTGGCGTAGCATCGTCTGGGCACTGAGGTCATACTGTCTTGCTGTTTTTTAAATGTATTTTTTATCAGACTGACATGTGTTGATACGTGTAAAGAAAAGATCATCTTTAGAACCCTCTGCAGAGCCCCGGATCAAAAGTGTTTTGTTTAAGTGGAAACACAACACTTTATAAATCATGTTTTCAATCTGTTTCCAATCCGTATATCTCCATTTGACATCTGAGGGCCTTTCACAATGCACCGTATTGAATTTACCTCATTCCTTTTCTTACTAAGTCTACGCTGGGCCTTTAATTGCCTGTGGGAGGTTGCGTTTCGAGACGCGAGGACGCCTGACATGACTTCTATGGAAATAGCACGTTATGAGCAAAAGGAAAGCCTTACTCATTCGAGAGCACACGGAGAGATCCACTCTCCATAACTCTGTCATCGACGTGCGAGCCTCCTCAGCTGAGAGAGTGGGCCCCGCGCAGCCAGTTAATGACCCCACCCAGCTGGGCTTTGCTGTCCTCATCCAAAAAAAAAAAACCTTCCCTCTCGACCTCTTTCTAACATCATCCGCATGGCCCGCACCACCACAACTGAGAGACATGGAAGCAATTACAGCAGCAGGCACGGGAACACACAGTGTAGACAGGGGGAAGTCGAATCTGGGCAAGAAAAGAAAGCGCTGCCTCTGTGCTAGCATGCCAGGACAACCGCCACCAATTCAG